>NW_006921827.1:3146164-3146679 GCF_000298275.1 Orycteropus afer afer | reverse complement strand
ACTCATAGCAACCCCTCCTTGGGTTTCCGAGGCAGTATCACTATGGAAGTAGATTGCCCATCTTCCTTCCGAGGAGTGGCTGGTGGGTTTGAACCTCCAGCCTCTGGTTACCAGTCAAGTGCCTTAGGCACTAAAGTACCAGAGCTCCTAATTGAGCTTGGTGTCCCCTAATACTATGGTCTTGAGTTGGCAGGCCTGGTGATTCTCTCTCTAAAGGTGTTGGGTTGTCTCTGAAAGGTTACTTCAACTCTGTCTTCTTTGCTTCTGTAATGAGTGTGGCTAATTTTGTTTCACTGTTGTTGTTGTTGTTAGTTGCTGTTGAGTCATCTCTGACTCATAACAACCCTGTGCACAGCAGAACGAAACACCGCCTAGTCCTGAGCCAGCTCCATGATTCTTGTTATACTTGAGCCCATCGCTGCTACTACCATGTCAATCCATCTCATTCAGGGTCTTCCCCTCTTTTGTCGACCCTCCACCTTACCAAGCATGACATCCTTCTCCAGGGAATGGTC
>NW_006921827.1:3135764-3146064 GCF_000298275.1 Orycteropus afer afer | reverse complement strand
CCCCTCCTTGGGTTTCCGAGGCAGTATCACTACGGAAGTAGGAATGTCCAACCTTCCTTCTGAGGAGTGGCTGGTGGGTTTGAACCACCAGCCTTCTGGTTAGCAGTCAAGTACCTTCTGCACTATGGTACCAGAGCTCCTACTGTCCCTGACTAGCAGGGTGATTTTTAGGTTAATTTTTAGATCCTACCACCACTTGGGAATGTCCAAGCCGTTTGTGCCGTTAGGTGCGTTCAGGTCCCTGCCAGACTGCAGCTCCATATGTCTCTTTTTTTTTGGTATTTTCACGCAAATTCTTCCGCTAGTTGGGGTTTATTCTACTTCTGTATCCTTCCCTTCAAGGCTCAATGGTCCAAGATTATCTTCTGTGTCTGTGACAATTGGTTTCCCTTTTCTTTGTTGAAGAGGGTCTGTGCAGTCCTTCTGCCTGGTCCAGCATCTTGCTGGAACTCTCTCTCCTGCTCCTTTTGTGTCACTAGTACCTATGTAAAATTATCTTTAGCTAAATCTTTTCTTGGTCTTGGATACATTCCTGTTCGCTGACCCCCACCTGATCTCAGTTGTCTATGTGTTTATCTATAGCCTGGTATTTGGTGTTAGTGGTAATGCAGTATTGTGCATATATTAATATTAGCCTCTGTTGTCTATATCTTATGTGCACAATTCAGTATCCTCCCTTTCCCCAATGTTATCATGCTGGTCACAGACTCTTTCCATACCATCCCTCCCCTTAGCCAACTTGGTGTGCAGCCTTCAAGTAGTCTGGAATTTTCTCCTCCTCTTCCCTCCTATCTCCGGTAACCTACAAAGTGAGTTCCCTTCTTTATGAAAACCCTTCCTTGACTTTTAACAATAATGGTATCACTCAGTATTTGTCCTTCTGCGATTGACTTTTCTCACTCAGCATGATGTCCTCCAGATTCATCCATGCATGTTGTGAGATGATTCACATATTCTTCATTGTTGTTTAATGTAGCATAGTATTCCACTGTGTGAATGTACTATAATTTGGTTATCCATTCATCTATTGATGGGCAGTTAGGGTGTTTCCATCTCTTTGCTATAGTGAATTGTGCTGTGATGAACATAGGTGTGCATATGACTGTTTGTGTCCTGTGTCTCATCTCTTTAGGATATATTCCTAGTAATGGAATTGCTGGGTCAAATGGTATTTCTATTTTCATTTTTTTAAGGAAACGCCATACCATTTTGCACAATGGTTGTACCATTTTATAGTCCCACTAGCAGTGTGTGAGAATTCCAATTTTTCTGCAGCCTTGCCAACATTTGTTATTTTCTGTCTTATTGAGCTTTGCTATTGTTGCTGGGGTGAGATGATATTTCATTGTTGTTTTGATTTGCATCTCTCTAATGGCTAATGATCATGAGCAATTCCTCATATGTTTGTTGGCTGCCAGCATATCATCTGTAGTGAAGTGTCTGTTCATGTCCCTTCCCCATTTTTGAATTGGCTTGTTTGTCTTTTTGGTGTTGGGGTGTTGAAGTTTTCTATAAATTTTGGAGATAAGTCTTTTGTCAGATATGTCATAGGCAAATATTTTCTGCCAATCTGTAGGCTCTCTTTTTACCCTTTTGGAGAAGTCTTTCAGTGCACATAAGAATTAATTTGTAGAAGGTCCCACTCATCTAGCTTCTCTTCCATCTCCTGTGCATCCTGGATTATGCTTGATAATCAATTTATGCTGTAAATCAGGGCCCCTAGATTTGCCTCTGGGAGCTCTGTTGGCATAGTGCCTAAGGCATTTGACTGCTAACCAGAAATCCACCAGCCACTCCTCAGAAGGAAGGTTGGGGAATCTACTTCCACGGTGATACCGCCTTAGAGACCCAAGGAGGGGTTGCTGTGAGTTGGACCCAACTCAGCGCCAGTGAGTTTGGTTTGGTTTTTTAGATTTTCCTCTATTTTATCTTTGATGAGCTTTATAGTTTTGCATTTTACATTTAAGTCTTTGATCCAGCTTGAGTGTGTTTTTGTGTATGGGATGAGGTATAGGTCTAATTTTAAGGTATAGGTTTAATTTTTCTGCAGGTGGATTTCTAATTTTGCCGGCACCATTTGTTAAAGAGGCTATCTTTTCCCCATTTAGTGGGTTTTGGTCCTTTGTCAAAGATAAGCTGTGCATAGATGGAGGAATCTATTCCTGGGTTTTCAATTCTGTTCTATTGGTCTATCTGTGTATCATTGTACCAATACCACAGTGTGTTACCTACTGTGGCTGTATAGTAGGTTTTGAGATCCAGGAGTATGAGACCTTCCACTTTGTTGTTCTTTCTTCAGTAGTGCTCTGCTTATCTGAGGTCTCTTTTCTTTCCTTATGAAGTTTGTAATTTGTTTTTCCATATCCTTAAAATATGTTGATGGTATCTGGATCAGGATTGTATTAAATGTGTAGATTGCTTTTGGTAGTACTGACATTTTCACAATATTCTGTCTTCCTATCCATGATCAAGACAGGTTCTTCCATTTATGTAGATCCCTTATAGTTTCTTGTAGTAGTATTTTATAGTTTCTTTGTTTAGGTCTTTTGTGTCTCTGGTAAGATTTATTCCTAGATATTTTATCTTTTTAGTAGCTATTGTAATTGGTATTGTTTTCTTTATTTCTTTTTCAGAGGCCTTTTTGTTGATGTAGAAGAATCCAGCTGATTTTTGTGTGTTGATCTTGTATCTTGCCACTTTGGTGAACCTCTCTATTAGGTCCAGTAGTTTTTTTTGCTGAGTCTCTTGGGTTTTCTATGTATAGGATCATGTCATCTGCAAATGTTTTTGTTGTTGTTATGTGCCGTCGAGTAGGCCCCGACTCATAGTGACCCCTCCTTGGGTTGCTGAGGCAGTGTCACTACAGAAGTAGATTGACCAACCTTCCTCCCAAGGAGCGGCTGGTGGGTTTGAACCACCAGCCTTCTGGGTAGCAGTCAAGTGCCTTAGGCACTATGCTACCAGAGCTCCCTCATCCACAAATAGAGATAGCTTTATTTCCTTTTTGTCAATTTGGATGCCTTTTGTTTCTCTTTCCTGATTATTGCCCTGGCTAGGACTTCCAATGTAGTGTTAAATAGAAGTGGTGATAGAGGGCATCCTTGTCTGGTTCCGATTTGTAAGGGGAAATCTTTCTCCATTAACAATAATGTTGGCCATTGTTTTGGGGTATATGCCCTTTATTATTTTGAAGAATTTCCCTTCTAACCCTATTTTGTTGAGAGTTCTGAACAGGAATGGGTGTTATATTTTATCAAATGCCTTTTCTGCATAGACTGATACAATCATATGGTTCTTTTGTTTTGTTTTGTTTATGTGATGGATTACATTGCTTGTTTTTCTGATGTTGAACCATGCTTGCATACCAGGTATGAATCCCAATTGATCAGGATGTTTTTTTTTTTTTTTTTTTTGATATGTTGTTGGATTCTGTTGGCTAGGATTTTGTTGAAGATTTTTGCATCTATATTCATGAGGGATATTGGTCTGTAGTTTTCCTTTTCAGTGGTGTCTTTCCCTGGTTTTGGTATCAGTGTTATGCTTGCTTTATAAAATGAATTTGGAAGTTTTCCATCTTTTGCTATGTTCTGGGATAGTTTGAGTAGTATAGGTGTCAACTCTTCCCTGAATGTGTGGTAAAATTCTCCAGTGAAACTATCAGGGCCAGGCCTTTTTCTTATGGGAAGTTTTTTTTTTTTTTTATGACCTGCTCAATTTCTTCCTCTGTTGTGGGTCTGTTCAAGTATTCTATGTCTGAGTGGGGTAGTTTAGGTACGTCTTGTGTTTCTAGAAACTTGTGCATCTTTTCTAGGTTCTCAAATCAGTTGGAGTATGATTCTTCACAATATTCTGTCAATTCCTTTTTAATTTCAGTTGGTTCTGTTGTGATGTCACCCTTTTGTTTATTATTCTTGTTATTATTATTCTCTTTCTTTTCTTTTGTTAGATTTGCCAGTGATTTGTCAATTTTGTTAAACTTTTCAAAGAACCAGTGTCTTGTTTTGTCGATTTTCTCTATTTATTTATTTTTTTTTTAATTTTCCCTTTTGTTTATTTCTGCTCTGACCTTTATAATTTCCTTACTTCTGGATACTGTATGTTTCTTTTGTTGCTCTTTTTCTAATTGTTGGAGTGTTGTTTTAGTTTTGATTTTGTTTCTTTCTTCTTTTTTGATGTGTGCATTTATTGCAATAAATTGGCCTCTGAGTACTGCTTTTGCTGTGTCGTGTAGGTTTTGGTATGATGTATCTTCATTCTCATTTTCTTCTAGGATGATCTTATAAAATGTGGAAATTATCAAACAATATTAACATCACATGTAAGTAAAATTTTGCTGAAAATAATTAAAAAATGGTTGCAGTAGTATATAGACATGGAACTTCTAGAAATGCAAGTTTGATTCAGAAGAGGATGTGGAATGAAAGATATTATTGCTGATGTCAGATGAATCTTGGCTGAAAGCAAAGAATACCAGAAAGATGTTTATCTGTGTTCTGTTGACTATTATGAAGGCTTTCTACTGTGTGCAAATTATGGATCCATCTGGAGAAGGATATCATGCTTGGTAAAGTGGAGGGTCAGAAAAAAAGGGGAAGACCTTTAAGGAGATGGATTGGCACAGTGGCTGCAAGGTGGGCTCAAGCATAGCAATGATTGTGAGAATGGCACAAGACTGGGCAATGTTTCGTTCTGTTGTACATAAGGTGCTGTGAGTCAGAATTGACTTGATAGCACCTGACAGCAACAACAGTGGATGTGAAGTGGTAGCTGATTGTGGTTTCTCATTTTTAAATTGAGTTGTTTGTCTTTTTGTTGTTGAGTTGTATAAATTCCATATATATTCTGGATATTAAACTTTGTCATATATATTGTTCCTAGGAAAGACCTAGGAATGCATTCATCAATGTTCAGTCAGGTTCCAGAGTCCCAAAATGGTTATGCTCTTTCCAATTCAATTGTTTTGGTGGAAAGAATGACTGCTAGTGCTTCCTATGTCATTTTGGGTGTTGTGAACCCCAACAAATAGTTATGACATTGAATAAACTAGTGGGAAAATTACTTCCTTTAAGTATTCTCATACAGAGATCATTTGGTATAAACAAAATAGCATCTGAGGACAGTCCCTTGAGTGTTCTTTGTTGGCATTAGCATTAATGGTCCCACCAGGGCATCATTTTGAACCAGAGAAAGAACTAAAAGTACTTTAACTCATCATTGTGTCTCTCAGAGGCAACACTAATTTAACTAGAAAAATATTTGTTATTATTTCAATTGCATTGACTGCCTTTTTGTTATTTCAGGGTTGTAAATTCTTGACAACTGGATTAAACAAACAAACAAAAATTAAGGATGCTATGAAATAATACCATTTAGAAAGGTCCATTACCTTTTGACTTTGAGCAATTGCCTAATTACTTTAAGTTCAAAGCTAATTCATGGAATTTAATGTAATAATGACTTATATTTGTCTAGTGCTTGAAAGTTTACAAGGTGTTTAATCTGCAACATCATCCAATCAGTCAACTCATCAATTAATAAATTAATCCTTTAACAGAAATTTCTTAAGAACCTATTACATTACAAACACTGTCCGGCTTGACTGTGGTTCTTAAAAAAATAGAGCAAAGGCCTGCCATCAAGATAGAAACATAAACCAGTAAGTATTAAAATGTTGTGACCAAAGTCTATACCTGCTGCAGTGGGAACTCAGTCTGTACCTGCTGCAGTGGGAGGAGATCGTTCTTCATGGATAAGGGAGAAGTGAACAACTGTGAAGCATCCATAGAAGGCTTCACCAATCAGTGAAGTTTTACTTGATTTTTACTGAGAGTCATTATTATACATGGTTCACAGCTGAAGAACCTGAATCATACTGAGAGTGGTTAAGCATTTTTCTCTGAGGCAACACTGCTCTTAAGATTTCAAAAGGAAATTGTCTCACACTACAGCATCTCTCTTCTGCCCCACACAAACCTGGGATGTGAATCATCATGTTCTAGCTGAAGTGGAGAGAAAGACAAGATAAGGTCTCAGAGCCTGAAGCTGGGATTATGTTTATTCAAAATGAGTTTGGTTCCAAGAGTAATAAGAAAAACAACTTGATTGAAAATGTTATTCATTCATAAAAGAAGAGAGAAAGCCAAACCCCATAGGCAGGATTGAGGAAACAACGGCTTTACTAAGACTTACAGGCCTATAGTGTTTCTCAGTTCCATAGGGGGTTAAGAAAAGTTATTTGAAAAATATTCAAGTTCCTTTGACATTATCTCCCTTGAGGTTATATGGAAACTCATTATTTGTAGGTTAGGATTATACTGTGAAACTTTGGAGGAAATGGGGCTTAAAGGGATGACCTACTTCTCCTGCTGTCACCACCCACAGACTCCAATTTAATTACTTTTTTATTCTGTTCACTAAAAGCCAATACTTTTTCCTGGTAAGGAAGCTTCCCTTTAGTCATACTTTTAGTGTGTGTGGCCACATTTCACTAGTTTGGTGGCATATTGATTTGTGAGGTGCTTTAAGAAGATAGTCATGTATCTTTAAGGCTATAATGGCAAAAACAATCTGGCATTGGCACATATTTCCTTTGTTCTCTGAAAGAAGGCTCAATACCTCATGCCTGAATGCAGTATAGCATAAAGATTTCTGATGTGGGCTAAAACTGTCGAGAAACTGTGGTGGGAGGGGACTTGGTCTTTATTTTCTTTGCCTCTGTATTTTATATATAATCACACAAGACTTGTGAGCTAGAGTGGTACATTTTATAAATTATGAAATTTTAAAAAGTATTAAATTCTTGTACCACAGTACTAGAATTTATAATATTTCACACCACAGCATCTTTCTTCTGCCTGGCAGCTGAAACAGGTGAGGATGGTGGGGTCTAGCCCCCAAGTGGCAAGGAGCAGCAGCAGACAGTGCTGGCAGGAACAGATAGGGGGAAGCCCAGGAAGGAGCAGAGCAGCTGGAGCAGCTAAGGGAGATGAACTTGTCTGCCAGTTTGTCCTACTGTGGTTGCTTGCATGTTGCTGTGAGGCTGGAGGCTATGCCAGCAGGGATGCCCATGGTGAGCCAGTTTCGGTGGAGCATCCAGACTGAGACAGACTCAAAAGAAGGAAGAGGCCCACTTCTCAAAAAATTGGCCATTGAAAACCTTATGAATAGTAGTGAAACACTGTTTGATATATTACTAGAAAACTTTATGAATAAACCTGAAACACTGTCTGATATAGTGCCAGAAGATGAGCCCCTCAGGTCAGAAAGCACTCAAAATATGACTGGGAAAGAGCTGCCTCGTCAGAGTAGAGCCTACCTTAATGATATGGGTAAAGTAGAGCTTTCAGGGCCTCCATTTGCTGAAGTGGCACCACTCAATATGAGAAGAAATAGCTATAAACATCCATTAATAATCAGAACATGGAATGCATGAATTATGAACCTAGGAAAATTGGAAGTTGTCCAAAATGAAATCAAACACATAAAGATTGATATCCCAGGCATTAGTGACCTGAAATGGACCAGTTAAGGCCATTTTGAATGTGATAACCATAAGATATATTATGCCAGAAATGACAAATTGAAGAGGAATGATGTGGCATTCATCATCAAAAAGAATGTTTCAAGATGTATCCTGAAGTACAGTGCTGTCAGTGATAGAATAATATCCATATGCCTACAAGGAAAGCCAGTTAATACTACTATTATTCAAATTTATGCCCCAATCACCAAATCCAAACATGAGGAAATTGAAGATTTTTACCAACTTCTGCAGTCTGAAATTGACCAAACATGCACTCAAGATGTGCTGATTATCACTGGTGACTGGAATGCAAAAGTTGGAAACAAAGAAGAATCACTGGTAGTTGGAAAGTTTGACCTTGGAGATAGAAATAATGCTGGAGATTGCATGATAGAATTTTGCAAGACCAACGATTTATTCATTGCAAATAGCATTTTTTTCAACAACACAAATGGTGGCTGTACACGCGGACTTTGCCAGATGGAGTACACAGGAATCAGATTGACTACATCTGTGGCAAGAGGTGATGGAGAAGCTCAATATCTTCAGCGAAAGCAAAGCCAGGAGTGGATTGTGGAACAGACCATCAACTGCTCATTTGCAAGTTCAAGTCAAAGTTGAAGATAATTAAAACAAGTCCACGAGGGTCAAAATATGACCTTGATTATATCCCTCCTGAATTTAGAGACCATCTAAAGAATAGATTTGATGCGTTGAACACTAATGACCAAAAACCAGAAGAATGTGGGATGACATCAAGAATATCATCCATGAAGAAAGCAAAAGGTCATTACAAAGATGAAAAAGGAAGAAACAACCAAAATGGATGTCAGAAGAGACTCTGAAACTTGCCCCTGAACAGAGAGTAGCTAAAGCAAATGGAAGAAATGATAAGATAAAAGAGCTAAACAGAAGATTTCAAAGAGCAGTTCGAGAAGACAAAGTCAATTATTATAATGAAATGTGCAAAGACATGGAGTTGGAAAGCCAAAAGGCAAGAACACACTCTGCATTTCTCAAGCTGAATGAACTGAAGAGGAAATTTAAGATTTGAGTTGCAATATTGAAAGATTCTGTGGGCAATATATTGAATGATGCAGGAAACACCAAAAGAAGATGGAAGTAATATACAGAGTCACTGTACCAAAAATAATTGGTTGATGTTCTTCCATTTCAGGAGGTGGCATGTGATCAAGAATCAATGGTATTGAAGGAAGAAGTTGAAGGTACACTGAGGGAAGTGGTGAAAAACAAGGCTCCAGGAATTGACAGGATACCCATTGAAATGTTTCAACAAACAGATGCTGCACTAGACACACTCACTCAGCTATGCCAGGAGATTTTGAAGACAACTACCTGGACAACTGGCTGGAAAAGATCCACATTTGTACCCATTCCAAAGAAAGATGATCCTACAGAATGTGGAAATTATTGAATAATATTAATATTGCACGTAAATAAAACCTTCCTAAAGATAATTAAAAAATAGTTACAGCAGTATATTGACAGAGAACTTCCAGAAAGGCAAGCTGGTTTCAGAAGAGGACATGGGATGAAGGATTTCATTACTGATGTCAGATGAATCTTGACTCAATGCAAAGAATACCAGAAAGATGTTTACTTGTGTTTTATTGACTATGCAAAAGGATTCGATTGTGTGGATCATAACAAATTATGGATAACATTGAGAAGAATGGGAATTCCAGTACACTTAATTGTGCTTGTGAGGAACTTGTACATAGACCAGGAGGCTGTTGTTTGAATAGAACAAGGGAACACTGCATGGTTTAAATTCAAGAAGGGTGTGTGTCAGGGTTGTATCCTTTCACCATACTTATTCAATCTGTATTCTGAACAAATAATCTGAGACGCTGGACTATATGAAGAAGAATGTGACATCAGGATTGGAGGAAGACTCATTAAAAACCTACATTATGCAGACGACACAACTTTGGTCACTGAAAATGATGATGACTCGAAGCACTTACTGATGAAGATTGAAGAATATAGTCTGTAGTATGGATTACACCTCAATAGAAAGAAAACAAAAATCCTCAGAATGGGACCAATAAGCAGCAGCATGATAAATGGATAAAAGATTGAAGTTGTCAAACACTTCATATTACTTGGTTCTACAATCAACACTAATGGAAGCAGTAGTCAAGATATCAGATGATGTATAGCATTGGACAAATTGGCTGCAAAAGACCTCTTTCAGGTGGTGAAGAGGAAAAAGATTGAAGACTAAGGTGCGCCTGGCACAAGCCATGGTAATTTCAATCATCTCATATGCATGTGAGAGCTGGACAATGAATAAGGGAGACTGAACAAGAGTTGATGTTTTTGAGTTGTGATGTTGGCAAAGAATGCTGAAAGTACCATGGACTGCTAAAAAAGAACTAACAAATCTGTTCTGGAAGAAGTGCAGCCGGAATGCTCCGTGGAAGTGAGAATGGCCAGACTTCATCTTACCTAATTTGGTCATGTTGTCAGAAGGGACCATTCCCTGGAGAAGGGTATCATGCTTAGCAAAGTGAAGGAAAAACACTAAAAGGGGAAGGCCCTCAATGAGATAGATTGACACAGTGGCTGCAACTGTGGGGATGGTGCGAGACCGGGAAATATTTAGTTCTGCTGTACATGAGATTGCTATGAGTCGGAGATGACTTGATGGCACCTAAGAACAACAACGGACCAGGTCTCCAGGAGCAAGGTAAGCACGGGCGGACTTGTGCTTACTCACTGATCTGCACTGAACACTTTCCCTTGTTACCCTCC
>NW_006921827.1:3101742-3131279 GCF_000298275.1 Orycteropus afer afer | reverse complement strand
GGAAATGAAGGAAAATCCACTGAAGCAAAGTTGTGCATTTCCATTCCGAAGAGGAACATTCTACTTCTTTTTGGTGGCGAATGATGTCACATCTACTGAAAAGGGCTCTATCTTTCCTAAGGTTAAGAAATAAGGAATCTGAAACTCAGTGGTGGTGTCCTTGCAAAACAAAACAACTCAAACTTGTGCTAAAACCCATTAAAAAACCCATTGAGTTGATTCTGACACATAGTGACCCCCATTGTGTTTCCAAGGTGGTAAATCTTTATGGATGTAGATTGCCTCATCTTCCTCTCATGGAGCAGTTGGTGGGTTTGAACCACCAACTTTCTTCTGTGATATACAAGAAATGTTTTCAGAAGTAGATCATCAGACTTTTCTTCTGAGGTGCATCTGGATGGATTCAAACTACTCACCTTTTAGTTAGTAGTTGAGAGTTTAACCATTCGCACAACACAGGAACTTGTTTCTGTCCAGAGTGAGGTGAATTTCCCCACCTCTGAATTCAGACTCCCAGGGAGATTGTTGGGCAGGCATCCTCTCCCTTTACATTCCTGGCTTCCCTCAAAGTATTCAGAACGTACCTCCTTTTTTTTTTTTTACTTTATCATTATTAAAAGTGCAGACAGGATCATATGCCACCTGACAGTTTGAACCCTGTTTGTTTGTATGTTGTTGTTGTTATGTGCCGTTGAGCCAGAGCCGACTCATAGTGACCTCTCCTTAGGTTTCCAAGGTGGTATCGCTATGGAAGTAGATTGCCCAACCTTCCTGCCAAGGATTGTTGGGAAGGTGCTTCTCAACCAGATCACATTCTAAAATGTGAAGAAAAATGCAATAATCTGGATATCAAGAGACCTGGATTTTTCCTTTTCTATTAATGGTGCCACCTTATCAAGTTAATTCCCTTCTCCACCTGCCTCAGTCTCTTACTTTTTGTAAACCAGGGGCTTAATGTACATGTTCCCTCCTTCTCTAAAATTCCTTGTCTTTAAAGTGGAATAGAAAGTCTCCTCACCCAAGGAGGTTCTTCAGTTTGTAATGCAAAATTTCTTGCTTGGGCAGGAGTTTTCGCTTAAATTTATTGAGCACATCCTATGTTCCAGGTACTGAGCCAGGTACTAACATGTGTCATCTCATTTATACCTTGATGATGATGACAAGGATGGTGATGATGATGATAACACTTACATACATAGCACTTACTCTGAGTCAGACACTTGTAAGCAATGTAATATAGTCACTCATTTGAATTCTCATAGCAAACTCTATGAAGCTGATAAAATTATGTCCTTCATTTTATAGACGACCATTCTGAGCCTTAAAAACTACCAAAAAAAAAAAAAAAAAAAAACCCACAATCAAAACATGCCCAAAGTCTTAGAGCTGATACCACCTCTTCATATAACATAGCAGGATGGTCTTTGCAGATGAGGAAACTGGGTTTACTGCAGCCTAAGGAAGACTGCCTGAGGTCACAGAGCAAATAAGTATGTAGCCCACTTGGAAATCAAACTCAGGTCTAACTCATTGCAGAGTCCACAGTCTTTCCACTTTGTTGCTTTGCCTTCCCAGAGGTAATTTTTGCTTTGTCATGTTTATGACATGTTTATGTCACGTTTATGTGCACAGAGCATGGCACTTTTAATGAAAGAAAAGTTTGCCACATGAAAAGCAGATTAGTGAGGTATTTGGGATGCTTTGCAGTTAATAAATCTCTTTCAGAATTCTTATCTTCTCCCCCTCAAATTGCTAAAGCTATAACAGTAACAATTACCTTAGCCTGGTTGAGGCAGTGTGGGAGTGAACTCTTAATTTTATTGCTCAGGGAGACGCCAGAGACCAACAAAACTTTGCTTTAGCTTGCTGAGCTGTGGGTCAGAAATTGAGAACATCAGATGCTGGCTCTCCATCAGCCTCCTTTTCTCTCTCCTGTGTTGTGTCTTGGAACACCATTACTTTCGGAGAGAAATACATTGGGTCAGCAATAAAAATACTTGCAATGTTATGCCAACTGACTTCCTGAATAGATGAGAGTTCACTACTTGGGACTTGAGGACAATTTTTTTTTTTTCTTCTTGTTTAAATTTTGTAAAAGATAATCTTAGATTCTTCCCAGGAATTTTCCAACATTCCTTTTGAAACTGAGAGGCCAGATCAGAAATATGATTATTTCTGGACATGATGCAACTGAATTTGAAGCCAGATGCTCACATTTATATTCAAGAAGAATGTGGGTGTCTATTTGTTCTAGTTGTTGGGTATATGAGGAATATGAAGACAAGCAAGTCTCAGTTCCTTTCTCTAAGTACTAGTAATCTAATAGGGAAAATGAAATATAAGCTGCATTGATATGTTCTGTGAAGGCTGACATACAATTTGTTGACTATGTATCATAGACCAAAGAGCTCTGGTGATGCAGTGGTTAAAGCATTTGGCTGCTAACCAGAAGGTCAGTGGTTGGAACTCACCAGCCATTTCGTGGGAGAAAGATGAAGCAGTCTTCTTGTTGTTAGGTGCTGTAGAGTCGGACCCGACTCATAGCGACCCCTCCTTGGGTTTCAGAGGCAGTATCACTATGGAAGTAGATTGTCCAACCTTCCTTCAGAGGAGTGGCTGGTGGATTTGAACTGCCAGCCTTCTGGTTAGCAGTCAAGTGCCTTAGGCACTACACTACCAGAGCTCCCTGAAGCAGCTGCTTCCATAAAAATTTACAGCCTTGGGAACTCCTATGGGGCAGTTCTACTTTGTCCTATAGGGTCGCTGAGTTGGAATCAACTCGACAGCAATGAGGTTTTTGGTATCATAGACCAAGCATTGTATCAAGTACTTTATATGAAAACACTGCAAAGTAGATGGTATAATCTCCATTTCTAGGGGAGGAAGCTGAGGCTCAGTGTAAAATTTCCAGCACCACCAGCTACTTTATTAGTGTAACTGAAATTCAAACCTATTTCATTCTAGTGCCAGACCTGTGCTCTTTTCCCTGTTGTTGTTGTTATGCGCCGTCAAGTCGGACCTGACTCATAGCGACCCCTCCTTGGGTTTCCAAGGCAGTATCACTATGGAAGTAGATTGCCCAACTTTCTTTCTGAGGAGTGGCTGGTGAGTTTGAACCACCAGCTTTCTGGTTAGCAGTCAAGTGCCTTAGGCACTATGCTACCAGAGCTCCCACATAAAGCATGAATAATGCAGAGAACAAGTTTCTACTCACCAAAGTAAGATGTAGGACAAAGTTTTTGTGTAGTATGTCATGCCAGTTGAGCATGATTCCCCTACAACCATGGTCCTGAGTCCACAGGTCCAACAGCTCGTTCCATCACGGTGGTTGACTGTGGCTAAGATGTTATCATAATTTTGCCCCATTAGTTCTATTTATATGGACATTCTCATAGCACATGCAAATAGGTATGTAGAAATATCATCTGCCAACCTTATATATAGGAGCTCTGGTAGCATAATGCCTAAGGCACTTGACTACTAACCAGAAGGCTGGCTGTTCAAACCCACCAGCCACTCCTCAGAAGGAAGATGGGACAATCTACTTCTGTAGTGATATTGCCTTGGAAACCTAAGGAGAGGTCATTCAGTGCAGAAGCAAGTGATGGCCCTCACTCAGTGGGTTGGACTGCAGGAGGTGCTGGTATGGTTGGGTCATATGGGCACAGTTGCTGTCTCCCACTCAGTTAGACAATAAATAAATAAATAACCCATCGAAAAAAATAAAGAAGAAAAACAAGAAGATAAACCACATAAACAAGAACATTTTCCAAGAAAAAAAAAAAAAAAGAAGAAGAAGAAAGGCAATAAATGAGAAGAAATATTAAAAAACATTATTTAAAAAGGACAAAAGAAAGACAAAGAGAAAAAATACCAAACAAACCAATATGTGGGGAGGAGAGAATAAGACAAAAGAGCAAGAGTAAAAGAATAATAAAGAAAAAATGAGGAAACTTCACAAAGTAAAACAAAGTCTGTGAAGAATAAAAAGAAAGAAATGAAGGGAACCAGGAAAAGGGAAGAGAAAAAACAAACAAATATACAAGAACAGGGAAGGGAAGAAAAAGGAAAAAAGAATAATTTAAAATCAAACAAAAACAAAACTGGAGGGACAGGGCAGGGGACCCAGGCTTTGTCAGCATACACAGACTGCAATGGAATTTCTGTCAGTCCAGAAGGTGGGTAGATGTGGCAGATGGCCATATCTCTGTTCACCAAGAGGGTGTAGGGTATAAGAGCAAGAAGGGGAATGTGATAGTTGAGGTTGTGTGTCAACTTGGCTGGACCACAATTCTGAGTGGTTTAAGCAGTTATAAGGTGGTTATTCCTATGATGAGATCAAATGTATATGTTTTGAGTGGCCAATCTGTCGAAAGGGAGTTTCCCTAGGGGTGTGGCCTGTTCCAATATAAAGATGGACATTCTGGGAAAATGAGAGACTCTTCTGTGGATCCGGACCCTGCTGTGCTGCCTACACTGCCTGTGAGTGAACAATCCACCATTCAGCCTGGTGATCTTGGATTTGTCATCTGCCAGAGTCAAAACCTGGTATACTGCCTGCCAACCTTGAGCTCATTAGCCCCTGCAACTGCATGAATCGGGAGAAGCTTCCGGTTTGACATTTGATCCAGGAGCTTGGGACTTGCCAGCTTCTATAAGTGTGTGTGCCGTTTTCCTAAGACAAATTTCTTTCTCTCTCTCTCTCTAAGCTTTACTGTTTTTGCTTCTTTAGAGAACCCAGCCTAACACAGGGAATATCTCACCTTTCTAGTTGTCAGCCTCCAGTGAGGTAGCCTGTATTGTTCTTGGTGAGCAGAACTTATTCTTAGGTTACTGCTCAGATCAGAATGCCACTTGCAAATATTCAAAATGGCCATGCCTATTGCAAATATTCAATATGGCTGCATCCTCAGGATAGCTAAAATTTCACAGCTCAGTTTGTCTCCTTATTTGATGTTTTCCTTTCTAATTGTCAACCACAAGTGTAGTTGTCCATGCAGTCCTTGGTGAGCAGAGCTGATTCTTAGGTTCCTGCCTAGATCAGAACGCCACTTGTAAATATTCAAATTGGCTGAGCCATCAGAATAGCCAACAGTCTGCAGTTCTGTTTGTTTCCTTATTTACTGTTTTCAGTCAAGTTTTTCTACTAGTTGGTATTTAATCCACTTTATCTTTCACTTCAAAGCTCAGTGTTCAAGGATTATCTTCCATATCTGTTTCAACTGGTTTCTCACTTCTTTGTTGACTAGGGTCTGTGCAGCTTGTTTGCCTATTCTGCCATCTTGCTGGAAGTCTACTTCTCAGTTTCTAAAAACAATTAGGGATGTGCAAAACAGACAACTTCACCCCTTTCCTGTGTTTTTATATTTGTGGAGCAAGAGTTACAGATTTTGGTGGTAGGTAGAAGAGATAGGATATTGATTGAATACTTTATTTGGTAATATATAACAGTTTTGAATTTTGTTGTGGATATGATGGCACCTAGCAACCACAACAAGCAAAAAAAAAGAAAGAAAGAAAAGAAAGCTGTCATAGGTGAAATATCTAGAATGGGGGAAATGAAGAACTTTCGTTTTCTTTGCCTTAGTCAGACATTAGTTGAAATACTGTGTTCAATTCTGGGCACCTGTATTAGTTTCCTATGGTTGCTGTAACAATTTAGCACAAACTTAGTGGCTTAAAACAATACCAAAAAAAAACACAAAAAACCTGCCGTCAAGTTGGATCCGACTCATAGTGACCTCTCCTTGGGTTTCCGAGGCAATATCACTACAGAAGTAAATTGCCCAATCTTTTTTCCGATAAAACAACACAAATTTGTCTTATCATTCTGGAGATCAGAAGTCCAAAATGAATTTTACTGGGCTAAAATCAAGGGTTGGCAAGACTGCATTCCTTCTGGAGGCTCTAGGGAAGAATCTATTCCCTTTTCTTTTTAACTTTTTAAAGAATACCCACATTACTTGGCTCATGGCCCCTTCCTCCATCTTCAAAGCCAACAGTGGAGCATCTTTAGCTCTCTGATTCTCCTGTAGTTGTCACATCTCCTTTTCTGTATCCGACCCCACTGCATCCCTGTTAAAAGGATTGTTGTGATTACATTGGGCCCTCATAGGTAATACAGGATATTCTCCCCATCTCAAGATCTGTAACTTAATTACATCTGCAAAGTCTTTTTTTTACCATGAAAAGCAACATATTCACAGGTTTCTGAGATTAGGACATAGATATTATTCAACCTGCTGCAGCAATGAACATGAAGAAAAATACAGAACCACTAGGATAATAATAATACATAGCTATTATTCATCCTACTGAAGCAATGTACATTAAGATAAAGAAAAACTAGAATATACTTAGGAGAAAGCAGGATGTTATTGGGAATGAAATCAGGATGTTTAGAATATTAGGGCTATGTAGCTGAAGAAAAGACTCAAGAGCCAAAATTACTGGCTTCAAATATTAGAAAGGCTTCCTTATAGAAGAAGCATGTATATTTGTTGACTCTGGTTCCAAGGGGGTATAACTATAAATAATAGGCTCTTAGAAGGAAGGATTTTTTTCACAGCTGACAAAAGACATAATGAATTTTCTTTAGAAGATGGTGGATTCCCATTCCTGAAGGTATTTGAACATGGCCCAGATAACAACTTTGTAGGGACATTGTAGAGGAAGTTCAAGGATAGCAGGGCATTGGATTTCACAAGTATCAAATGTCCTTCCTACATGAGCTTTTCAGCAGCTGCTGGACTGTCCTTCCAGTATTTGCATTTTGATTATGGTCTACCATTTTTATTTTGCCTTTACTTCATATTGCACATGCCTACTTTACACTGTTGGGACTTGGAGACATGAGACTGCATCTGTGTAATTCTTGATCCTCAACTTAGCACATCACCTCAAGCATTTGGGTCCTTACTAAATGTTATTTGACAATGATTTTATCAGGTACTAAATATCGTCAAGGAGCTCTGGTAGCGTAGTGCCTAAGGCACTTGACTGCTAACCAGAAGGCTGGCGGTTTAAACCCACCAGCCACTCTTCAGAAAGAAGGTTGGGCAAACTACTTCCATAGTGATACTGCCTCACAAACCCAAGGAGGGGTTGCTATGAGTCAGGTCTGACTTGGTGACACATAACAACAACAAATATCATGAGGCTCCAACTTCAAGGTGGCTAACTTGTTTGCATGTATCAACTTTTATTTTAGGTTTGCAGAACTTATGACTGCCTCCTCTCTCTGGAGGAACATAGAACTTGGATTCTTTTCCGAATTTCAGTGAGATGGAAATTTCAGGACACCCAAGAAGCAGAACTGGTCAAAGAGTTCCACCCACACTTAAATGTAGCCTTTAAAACATACCCAAATTCAAACTGCACTGTTTCCAGCTCTATCTCAGATAGGAGTTTCCATCTGCTAAGACAGTCTTGAGTCTCTGACCCCCTTTTTGCCCATTGAAGAACTGAATGTGGATGACAGAGGTTTCTCCCACAGTTGACAGCTTAACAACTATAGAGACAACCAGAAAATATTCCAGCAAAAGGAGTGGGTGTTTTGACCATTTTATTGTTCCTTTGGACAGACACTGTGGGTGCATGTAACACCTAATCTTCAGTCATCTCAGTGGTCACACCTAGAAGCAGGTGTCTTCTCAACAATTTATAGAACTATAAAGAGCAGGAAACTATGATGCATAGACCAAGAGGGTCTTTTAAGCAGGGGATTTGTAGATAGTCTATATTCCTGCTCTTTCCATTCCTAATTGCTACACTGCCCATTTTTTGGAAGGGACGTGAAGGCCTTGGCCAGAATCTGTTAAACCTCATTTATTGCCATGAACTGATGTTGTGGAATCAGGTCTGTGGCTGAGATTTTGAAACCCTATAAAATATAAAAACCCTTTAGAAAAAGATGTGGCTCTATTCAGAAGAATCGTTTGGGCCAGGGGTTTTCCTATGCACCAGTAATTATCTGAGCTTGCTTCATAAGGCTTGCTTCTCTTGCTTACAATTTATACAAAGCAGCTAAGTCCCTGAAGGGAAGGCTTCCTTACAGTCGTGGATCTTACCCCAATCAGTGGAATTGTCTATAATTAAATTTTGATTACTTTATAGTTACTGAAATTCTCATGCATCTCACTTCTGTTTGTTAATATTATTAATTTAGCTATGGATATATGTCATATATCCTTAGTACATTGGCACCATCTCAGGAAGATCTAGTCAAATTTATGAGGAAGTTGAATATTTATTTCTCATATTTTCTCATCCCCACTACTTTGAGCAGTTAGCTACCTCCCTACCAGATGCCATTCCTTTTTGTCTTGTATCCACATCTCCAATCCCATTCCAAAATGTCCTAATTCCCAGACTGTTTTCACCTAGTCCTTGTTAAAGCATTGGCTGATAATGAACAAAGGAAGTTCTCCTCTCAACATTATTTTGAATTTTAATAAACATTTTTGAAGGTTAAATATTTGAAATGCTGAATATCCTGTGGTTAATTTTTGGCAGCAGAAAAATCAGTTTCAGATGGAGATGAAGGGAGTTAGGTTGAATACATAGGGATCAGTGGGCCGCTCACTTTGCATTGGATACATGGATGTGGTGACAGGCCAGGAAAATTCCTACTTTTCCAGATACAGGTAGAAATGGCATTCCTGTATTGGAGTGGAGGGAAAAAAAAAGCAATTGGTTAGGGCATTGTTTGGCTTGGGGAGAAAGAACATCTAGTACTTTAATAATTTAGGTAAACCATTTACACTTTTCTTTTGGAAGGGGAGTACATAGGGAAGCTCAGACTAACTATAAGGTGACAAGGAATCATAATTGCTACTTTTTAAGGGTTAATATGCTTTGTTGAAGGGAAATTGGACACATTTACGAATAGAGTGACCCTAAGGTAGAATATGATAAAGCTGTTATGGAGGTTCAGCTAATATGCTATGGAAATGTATGCTCCATTGTCACTGGGGTATCTGGAGAGGCTTCTTATAAGAAGTGGGATTTTCTTGAACTTAAAGTTGTACTTTGAAAATTTGTATTTTTTGAAAGAAATGACTTGAGCAAGGGCTAGTGCTCTGAGGGAGGGAATGTTGTCTTGAGTTAAGTATTGGCTAGCAGGTGAGCTTTGTGCTGAAGCTGGAAAACTCAGATAGGAGCCCCAACCCTGCAGAGTTTTCAGTGTTTGGCTGAATATTTTAAATTTTATTCTGCTCGTGTTAGGAAGCCATTTAAAGTTTGAGCAAGGGAATAATATGCTTTAGGAAAATAATGACCAGGAAGGATGAAAAAGGAGGAATGATATACTCATTTGTCCATGATTTGAGGAAGAGTGGAAGGTCACCTCTAATTCATTAGTTGTGCATTGTATCAGAAGGAGCAGAATAAGCAGCCTATCTTAATGCATAAATCCTCCTCCCATACGTGTGTTCTTTTTCATGATGGAACAACTCTTTGGCAGCCAAGTTATCTTTAAAGTAATAAGAGCAAAAGCTATTTTGGAATAAATGTTTCAGATCCATTTGTTACTTTGCACAGACCTGGGAGCAAATAGGATTGAGCTAAGCCATTTACCGTAGCATGTGGCTCTGCAGGGGCTGCCACACTATTATATATACTTTTATCTTGGCTAAACTCTGTGGCTGTGGCCGCCACTATTACTCAGGGACCTGGAGTGTCAAGAAGATAATCAAAATAGCAAAGTGAGAGTCAAAAGTTTTTTGGGTTGTTTCTCCAAATTTTAGGAAGATCGTTTCCTTTGTATTCTCTATATTCAGAGTATAAAAGCCTCCTAGACTCCTAATCTTTACTAGGTCAAACATTTCACAAGGCTACAAGATTATTTTCCAGTGGCTTTTCAGTTTACAGCAGGGGTTTTAGGGGCTCCTAAACCTTCTCTTCTGAATCTATTTGTTTTAAAAAATAAAAGGGAAAAAACAAAAAGAAACAAAAACTAAGTAAATGAGATATGATCCCACCTACATTGTCCTGGTGTAAAAATCCTCATGCAGCAAGTTGGGGTAAGGTCCTGGACTATGATCTAAGAGATCTGAATTCTATCTGTAGTTTTGTGAATGCACAGCCTGATAGCTTTGTCAAGTCTCATGTTTAATGAGGAAGGATTAGGACTTTTCTATATTTTTCTGTGCTGTTCAATAGTGCTGTTTACAATTATTTTTGTTCTAGGAGTCTAGAAAATGGAAACATACATGACTAGATTGTATTTCCTGATTTTGAGTGGAGGTGATGTGTGTGACTTTTAGGCCAGAACCTTTAACATCAGTGTGAGACTCCAGAATTTTCTTTCCCTTTGCAATGAGGATTGACAATTTCCCAGATAGTGACTGCTTTTGTATCCTGGGTCCTGGAGGGAGGAAAATGGGAAGGAGAACTCTTAGCCAAGCCATAATAGGCAAGTGCAATGAGCAGGAAAGAAATTTTTGTTATTTTAAGCCACTAAAATTTTGGGGGGTTGTTTGTTAGAGTAGCTAAGCCAGCCTCACCCTGATTATAATTTACAAAGAGTAAAACTGTGATGAATTGGGGAATTTTTAGGAATAGAGAAGGTACTTTTTTTTCTTACCTTAAATTTTATGAAGTTTTCAGTAGATAAACATCAAATTTTTTTTGAAAGGAAGTAGGTATCCTATCATTGGATAAAACAAAATAGAGACTGGGCAACCTCTTGATAGAGGGTCTTGTAGAAACTGAAGCATAAAAGGTGGTTGGGTTAGAGAATGTCAAGGTCCATTCTAGTCTGAAAGTATCCAGATTTGCAATTCCTGAGGGTAACTATTATGCCTCAAATTTGTGCAGCAGATATAGTTCATGAAGTGTTTTCTCCAGAGTTGTATGCTTTTCTGTGGATCTAGTTACCATGGAGTTGATTCTGACTCATTGCAACCCCATGCATGTCAGAGTAGAGCTGTACTCCATAGATTTTCAATGGCTGATTTTTTTATAAGTAGATCACCAGGCATCTCTGAGTGAACTAGAACCTCCAACCTTTACATTAGCAGCTGAGCATGTTAAACATTTCTCTTACCCAGGGAATCCACACCATGTGATGAAGTTTTATCTTTGCCTTCCTTCCATGGAGACTTGCACAGGTGCTAAGCAAATTTGTTTCAAAGAAGTAAAATAATTCTTTGCCTGATTCCCTAGCCACCCACCCTAATCTTTAAATGAGTATTCCTTTTTTTTTTAATTAAACTATTTTTTTGAGATAACTGTAGATTCATATGTAGTGATAAGAAATAATACAGAGAAAACCTGTGTAGCCTGTACTCAATTTCCTCTAATGGTAACATCTCCCCAAATTATAGTACAGTGTCACTACCAGGGTACTGACATTGATAACAGTCCAAATAAGAACAATTATATCACCACAAGGATCCATCATGCTGTCCTTTTATGGGCATGTCCATTTTTCTCCTGACACTCTTCTTAAAGAGAAGAGACCACTAATCTGGCAATTACTAGTCTGTTTTCTATTACTGTAACTCTGTCATTTCAAGAATGTTGTATAAATGAATCATACAGTACTTAACATTTTGGGATAAGCCTCCCCCCCCCCCGGAGATATATTTATCATTGTTGTGTTTATCAATACTTTTTTTTTCTTTTCCTTTTTATTGCTGAGTAGTATTCCATACAAAAATGGTTGCAGTAGTAAGTACATCAACAAGGAACTGTCAGAAATTCAAGCCTGATTCAAAAGAGGATGGGGAATGAGGGATATCATTGGTGAAATCAGATGGATTTTGGCTGAAAGAAGAGAATACCAGAAAGATGTTTACATGTGTTTTATTGACTGTACAAAGTCATTTGACTATGTGGATTATAACAAATTATGGATCACATTGCAAAGAATGGAAATTTCAGAACACTTAATTGTGCTTATGTGGAACATGTACACACAGACTGAAAAGCAGTTGTTCAAACAGAACAAGAGGATATTGCATGGTTTAAAACCAGGAGAGGTATGTATCTAGGTTTTATCTTTTTACCATATTTATGAAATCTATATGCTGAGTAAATAATCCAAGAATCTGGACTATATGAAGAAGAACAAAACATCGGGTTTGGAGGAAGACTTATGAAGAACCTGCAATATGCAAATGACACAACCTTGCTTACTGAAAGTGAAGATATTTACTGATGAAGATCAAAGACTACAACCTGTAGTATGGGTTATACCTCAACATAAAGAAAATAAATACTCACAACTGGACCACATAAGCATAATAAACAACAGCATAATAGACAGAGAAAATATTGAAGTTGTCACGGATTTAATTTTACTTGGATCCACATCAACAACCCTGGAAGTGTCAGTCAAGAAATCAAAAACATATTACACTGAGCAAATATGTTGCAAAAGAACTCTTTAAAGCATTAAAGAGTAAATATGTCACTTTGAGGACTAGGGTACCCTTGACCCAAGTCATGATATTTTCAGTACCCACATATGCATATGAAATTTGGACAATGAATTAGGGAAGAATGGAGAATAATTGATGCATTTGAATTATAGTGTTGGTGAAGAATATTGAATGTTCCATGGGGTGGTAGAAGTATGAACAAATCTGTCTTGGAAGAAGTATAACCAGATGATCCTTAGAAGCAAGGTTGGCAAGAATTTGTTTCATGTACTTTGATCATGTTCTCAGGAGGGACAAGTCCCTGGAGAAGGACATCATGCTTGGTAAAGTAGAGGGTCAGTGAAAAAGAGGAAGACCCTCAATGACATGGAATCACACAGTTGCTTCAACAGTTGGCTCAAGCATAGCAAGGATTGTGAGGATGGTGCTGGATTGAGCAGTGTTTTGTTCTGTTGTACATCGGGTCACTAATAGTTGGAACTGACTTGATGGCACATAAATACAATACTTTTCCATGAAATAGATATACCACAGTATACTTAACCATTCATCCACTGAAGGACATCTGAGTTGTTTCCAGATTTTTGGTATTATGAATAAAATTGCTATAAATTAGGCATACAAGTTTTTGTGTACAGATTTTTCATTTCTCTGGGGTAAATGTCCCAAAACACAATTGCTAGGTTGTATAGTAGTTGCATCTTTTGTTGACTTTTATAAAAACTCTCAAAATGTTTTAAACACCCATTCCATTTACATTCCCATCAACAATGTATGAATGATCTAGATTCTTTGCATCCTCACCAGCATTTGATGTTTTCACTTTTATTTTAGCCATCCTGGTAGGTATGTAGTGATATCTCATTGTGGTTTTAATTTGCATTTTCCTGATGACTAATGCTATTGGATAGCACCTCATGTGCTTATTTACCATCTGTGTATGCTTTTCTTTTATCGCATTGGGCAAATCTGCTGCAAAAGACCTCGTTATTATTATTCTTTTATTTGCTAATGTTTATGAGGTTTATTAGGGAATGAAGGCTTACAATTCAAGTTCAGAAATGACTCAGGATACAGCTCTTCAGTCAGGACTTCTGCTTCACAGCCGTGCTGCAGGTATCATTTCTCTGGTCCTTGGCATCCTGAAGGGCCTCTTGGGCCACCTGGCCTCTGTCTTGCTTGGGAAAGTATTAAAAAGCTCTACATACACAATGAAATAACCCAAAAATACATAAAGCAGACTTGGACAGAATTGAAAAGAAAAATAGATGAATTCACAGTAATACTAGGAGAATTTAATATACAACTTTCAATGAAAGATAGAACAACTGGAAAGAAACTCAACAATGACACAGAAGAACTAAACAATACAATCAACCCACTTGACTGTACAGACAACTACAGAGCACTTCACCCAACAACAGCACAATACACATTCTTTTCCAGTGCACATGGAACATTCTCCAGGATAGATCATATGTTAGGCCACAGAGAAAGCCTCAATAAATTAAAAAACACTGAAATACTGCAAAGCATCTTCTCAGATCACAATGCTTTAAAATTGGAAATCAACAGTAGAAGATCAATGGAAAAAGAGCAAACACATGGACACTGAATAACACCCTCCTTAAAAAACGACTGGGTAATAGAAAAAGTAAAAAATGAAATTGAAAAATTCCTTGAATCAATTAAATCTCCTTTGTCATCATCCCAGTGGGAAGAGGGAGGGACTTCTCATTACTGCCAGGTAGGGGAATAGGGATGAAAGTACATGCTGCCTACTTGGCTGTCTCTGATACCACCTCAACAGGAAGGCTGAAAGTTGAATTCATTGGAGACTTTCCATTGGGAAAAAAGAATTGTTCCTAAAAGTAGGATCTCTGTAGTTGCAGATACTGTGTTAGAACATGTTAAATGACATTGCAAGGATATAATCACCCAACTGTAAATTGTGTCAAATTCTACATAATAAATGACTTAGTTTCTTCAAAAAATATATACCATAACAAGGGTGTGTACAAGATACATTGGCCAATTTTTTAAAGTCTGAATCCTTTTTGCATCCTAATTTTAATAAAGCAAGTACAAAAAAATTTGGAAAAGTTGGAGAATATTGAGTATAGCTTGTTATCAAATGATATGAAGGAATTAAGCTTAAATTTGTTGGGTGAGATAATTATATGATTATGGTAAAAAGAAAAGTTTTTTTTTTTTTTTACTCTATTAGAGATACATACTGGTGCATATGTAAGAAAAATGATACAATGCCTGAGTTTTGCTTCAAAATACGTCAGCCACCCCTCCGCTTTTCTCCCCAAATAAATGAAAAAGAAAAGAACAAAAAACTAAAAATATGTGTGTATGTGTATGTATGTAGTAGGTAAAACAAGAAGGGCAAAATATTGATGATGGTTAAAGCTAGGTGATGTGTACATGGGGCTGTGCTTTCTCTACTTATGTGTATATTTGAAATTCTACAACAAAAGTTAAAAAATAATCTTTCTTCCTCTTGTTTTTCTAGGAATGCTGGAAGATTTAATCTCATTGGCAAATTATAACAAGGCTACATTTGCCCTATCCTCATTCTTTATCTGCCAGGGACTTAAAAAAACTGTGCAGTATCCTTTCAAATTGGGACACACCTTAGTCCATTGAGTATTTTTAATACCAACTGTGACTTGGGAGTCCACCTGCACACCAAGGCTCCTACTGGATGGTGGCTTCTGCCTCAAAATGATACATCTCTAATTTCACAGTTGGAATCAAGAGGACCCAAATGGTTGCCACTTGCAACTGTCACAAATTTCAGCCTATTAGCAGAGGTGTACAATAAATAGTATGCCATTTTAAAAATATAAATATCTACATAGGCTCACTAAGAGTTAGAACCAACTTGGCAGCACCTAACAATAATTTGTATTTTAAGACTTGATTCCACTGGTGTCTGGGTGGGACTGCCATCTCTCTGTATCCAGAAACCATTCATAAAGTCCAGGTTTGAGCATGGAGGTGTGAGAATCTGGTCAGCGGTTGTTGGGGCACACAGGTAGTAATTTAGATATCCATCGGTTCGGTTGCCATGGCTCCTTTAGGGTTGGTGGCTCTTGTGCCATGCTTGAGACAGGTTGCCATGATTCTGCTTCTCTTCATAATACAGCAAGTCCCTCCTGGGGTTTTGCCATGTCTCCTTCTTTAGTCACACTTCATAGGGCTCTTCTCCTCTATGATTCACAGACACCTCTTTCTGACTTAATTAGCAGCTCTCAACACTCTAGTAGGGTAAGAAAGAAGCACCTAATCTCAAAAAATCTTCCCTCTGTTATGTTCTGCCAAGTGTTCTCCCTTTTCTGAGGAGCCTGGGATTTTAGAAATAAAAGCTAAGGTCATCAACAAGCTGTTTCTGCTTTCAGCCCTCCTGTTTCCCTCCCCCAAGCAATGAACACAGTTTTCTACCTGCTTGAATGCAGAGGGAAAGGGTAAAAAAAAAAAAAAAAAAGGAGAAAAGAAAACCAAACCAAAACAACAAAGCAAATCAGAAACATTTTAACATCTCAAAAAATCCTGCCACATTTGAAAGACATGAAAGTTGAATTAGTTGGGAAGATTCCTTTGGGAAATGGAATTGTTCTGGAAAATGTTATCTCTGCAGTTGCAGATACTGTGTTGGATCTGGATCCACAGAATGCTCTGATGTCATCCTTCAGATCAGAGAATCCTGCTGCCAGCCTTATGACCTTTGAACCTTAACAGCCCTGTGGTATAGTGAGCACTGGGCAGTGCTGCTGGTTCACTAAGTGGTTGTTACAGGCTTCTTCATTTAGGAGACTTGACCAGTTTCATTTAGACAAATCATTTAGACAAATTCCCTAAGAGTCAATAAGGTCAACCTCAAGCGAAAAAGATAAGCTGGACAATGGGCACCTTCTAAAGGATCCCTGGTATTATGAAACGACGGCAAAAGAGGAAACATCTAGAAAATGAAGAGTCCCAGGAAACTACTGAGAAAAGTGGAGGTATGTACTGGGCAATCTGTCTGGGTTCAAGTGTTGCTGGCCTGCCTGTGTAAGGGGGGATTAAGGAGACTACATCACCTATGAAGCAGGGAGGAGAGAGACCTGGTATGGGCTGGTGCTGCCATATCTATCCTAAGAGTGTCACTGGTCTGAACGGGCACAGAAAAGTCCAGATGCTCCAAGCTTTGCTGGGATGAGACCTCTCCTAGGGCTACTTGTACCTCTGGGGCTCTGTCAAGCACATAGACTACTGGGTCCCATGTACACAGACTCAGAGTTGCAGCTCTTTGAGTCCCTTCATTCTTTCTTATTCTATTTATGTGAACTTTCCTGGGGTCACTGAGCAGTGTGTGTGTGGGGGTGTGGGGGTGGGTGTGTAGGTGTGCGTGTGTGTTGGTGTGTGTATGTGTGTGAAAGATGCTGACAAAGATGAGTTACAAAAGAGGAAAGAAGCCCAATGAGGCTTTGTTGAAAAATATCTTGAGAAGTGAAATTGTTGTTGGACAGTAGAGTAAGAGTATGTCTTTGGTGGGTTCATATTAAAAGCATAGATATTTCTTCCTTCTCTCAGACCCTTACACTTAAGAGTACATTGTCCCTGTGTGTGGGTGTGTGTATGGAACAATGGGGAAGTGGGGATATAGTGGTCAGAAGACATGAGGTCTGTGTGGTTAACTTCCTATCACCATGCATGGGACTGGATGACACTCAATACATAAAAAACACGTACAAAACTCTTGTTAAATGTCTTCCATGAAACAAGCATCCGTACACCCATGTTGTTGTTGTTAAGTGCTGTCCAGCTGGATATGACTCATAGTGACCCTATGTGCAATGGAAGGAAACACTGTCCAGTCCTGCACCATCCTCATAATTGTTGCTTTGCTTGAGCCCATTGTTTATGCTATTGTGTCAATCCACCACATTGAGGGTCTTCCTGATTTTTGCTGACCCTCTACTTTACCAAGCATGACATCCTTCTCCAGGGACTGGTCCCTCCTGATAACATGAATGAAGTACATGTGATGAAGCCTGGCAATTCTCTCTTTAAAAGAACATTCCAGCTATACTTCTTCCAAGACAGATTTGTTTGTTCTTCTGGCAGTCCATGGCATATTAAATATTCTTTGCCAACACGATAATTCAAATGCATCAATGGTTTTCCTTATTCTTTGTCCAGTTTTCACATACATATGAGGTGATTGAAAATACGATGGCTCAGGTTAGGCACACCTTAGTCTTCAAAGTGATTTCTTTGCTTTTTAATATTTTAAATATTCGCAGCAGATTTATTCAATGCAATATGTTGTTTTCTTTCTTTTTATTGTGATTTGGGTGAGAATGTACAGAGCAAATTCACTTTTCATACAGCAGTTCACATACACTTTGTCTCATGACATTGACCACAATTTACCACAATGCAACAGTTCCCCTCTCACTTCCTCCTGATAGTTACCTCTTCCTTTTGTCCATCCCTCCATGCACTCCTGCCCCCTGAGCTGTCTCCCTGTATATAAGTAGCCCTTCTTTCTCCCATGATTGTTCTTTCCAAGGAGTGTATCTACCTCAGGTAAATGTTCAACTCATATACCTGTCTTTTGTTTGGCTGGAAGCCACAGGTATGGGTTCAGTTCCAGACCTGAAGGGGAGCTAGGGGCCATAGTTTCAGTGGTTCCACCAGGCTCTGTCGACCAACAAACCTAGTCTCCCCCTCCCCTTTTTTTTTTCTTCAAATGGTTTTGAATTTTGTTCCACGTTGATCTCCCTCTCTATCCAGGATCTCCTACATAGATCCCCTTCCAAGTGGTTGACAGTGGTAGCCAGGCACCATCTAGTTCTTTTGTTCTCATAGTCATATAGGTTGTCGATTGGATAGTGTACCAGTTGGTAGGACTAATTTTTTCAATTAATTTCTGGTTTTCTTCATTCTTCTTTGGTCTGGACAAGGAGAGACCCATCATTGCATATAGGTTGTTTTATTTCTTAACTACTGCTTGCATGGACACTGATTGTGGATACAAGTGAAATGAAATCCTTGACAACTTTAATCCTTTTTCCATTTATCATGATGTTGCTTATTGGTTCAGTTGTGAGGATTTTTGTTTTCTTTATGTGGAGACTTTGATCTTCATCAGTAAGTGCTTCAAGTCTTCTTCACTTTCAGCAAGCAAGGCTGTGTCATGTGCATATTTTAGGTTGTTAATAAATCTCCCTCCAATCTTGATCCCATGTTCTTCTTCATATAGCCAGCTTCTTGGATTTGCTCAGCATACAGAAGAAATAAGTATGGTGAAAGGATACAACTCTGATGCATGCCTTTCTTGATTTAAACCATGCAGCATCACCTTTTTTTATTTGAACAATTGCCTCTTTCTCTATAAACAGGTTCCTCATGAGCACAATTAAGTATTCTGGAGTTCCCATTTGTTACAATGTTATCCATAATTTGTTGTGATCCACACAAATGCCTTTGCATAGTCAATGAAACACAGTAAACACAAGTAAATCTTTCTGGTATTTTCTTTCAGCCAAGATCCATCTGAGATCAGCAATTATATCCCTTATTCCATGTCCTCTTCTGAATCTGTCTTGAATTTCAGGCAGTTCTCTGTCAATGCACTACTGCAGGTGTTCTTTTATTATTTTCAGCAAAATTTTACTTGCATGTAATATTAATGATATTATTCAAGAATTTCCACATACTATTGGCTCATCTTTCTTTGGAATAAACACAAATTTGGATCTCTTTCATTCAGTTGGCAAGGCAGCTGTCTTCCCAATTCTTGGCATAAAGGAGTGAGAGCTTCCCACATTGCTTCTGTTTGTTGAAACATGTCAATCGATATTCCATCAATTCCTGGCATCTTGTTCTATGCCAATTCCTTCAGTGCAGCTTGGACTGCTTCCTTAAGCACCATTCGTTCTTGATCATTTGCTACCTCCTAAAATGTTTGAACATCAACCAATTCTTTTTGGTACAGTGACTCTGTATTCCCTCAATCTTCTTTTGATGCTTCCTGCATTATTCAATATTTTGCCCATAGAATTCTTCAGTACTACAACTCGAGGATTGAATTTTCTTTCAGCTTGAGAAATGCTGAGTGTGTTTTTCCCTTTCAATTTTCTAACTGAGTCTTTGCACATTTCATTATAATACTTCTCTTTGTGTTCTTGAGCTGCCCTTTGAAATCATCTGTTCAGCTCTTTTACTTTATCATTTCTTTCATTTGCTTTAGCTACTCTGTTCAAGAGCAAGTTTCTCCCATATGCTGTAGTAAAGAAAAATAATTATACACCTCCACATGCAACTTCTCTAATAAACCACACATAACACATATATAGTTACATACACACCCCACACTTATTCAGTATTCATGTACAACCCATGTGCTTCACAGCCCTCTCTTCCCACATCAAACTCTGGAGATGTATATAGTTATTGTGTTCTTTCCAATTGATCTTGACTCATAGGCAGAATGGCCTCACAGAGTTTCCAAGACTGTTATTTTTATAGGAGCAGACTGCCACATCTTTCTTCTGTGGATCAGCTGATGGGTTCAAACTGCAGCTAAGCTCAAATACGTTGTAAATTGAGGAACACACACACACACACACATACACACACACAAACAAATGGAACTCTTGTAGTGGAGTTGTTAAAGCATTCAGCTGCTAATCAAAAGGTGAACTGTTTGAACCAATCGGCTCCTCTCAGAAAAATGAGGCAGTCTGCTTCCATAAAGATTTATAGCCTTGGAAACCCTATAGGGACAGTTCAACTCTATCCTATAAGATTGCCATGAGTCAGAATTGACTCAACAGCGATAGGTTTGAGCACTCAACTATCAACAAAAAGGGAGTTGGTGGTTCAAACCTACCCACAGGTGCCTCAGAAGAAAAGCCAGGCATTCTGCTTCTAATGGTCACAATCTTAAAAAGTCTATGGAGTGCAGTTCTACTCTGAAACACACCAGTGGAGCAGCTGGTGGGTTCAAACTGTAGCTAAGCTCGAATATATTCTAAATCAAGGAATACACACACACCCAAATGGAACTCTGAAACACACAGGGTTGGTATGAGTTGGAATCGATTTGATGGCAGTAGATTTGGTGTTTTTGTTTATATATATATGTTTGTTTTTTGTTTACATTTATGTATATATCAATCATATATACACACACACACACAGATATACATATGTATATCTATGTATATCTAAACCAAAAACCAAATGCCCTGCCCTGGAATCAGATCCGACTCATAATGACCCCTCCTTGGGTGTCCCAGGCGGTATCACTACGGTAGTAGATTGTCCAACCTTCCTTCTGAGGAGTGGCTGGTGGGTTTGAATTGCAAGCCTTCGGGTTAGCCGTCAAATGCCTTAGTCACTACACCACCAGAGCTCCCATATGTATATATATGTGTGTGTGTGTGTGTGTGTATGTATATATATAAAACAGGAAGAGTATGCATCAGGGTTGTATGCTTTCACCATATTTACTCAATCTATATGCTGAGCAAATAATTCGAGAAGCTGGACTATATGAAGAAGAACCCAGCATCAGGGTTGGAGGAAGACTCTAACAACCTGAGATATGCAGATGACATAACTTTTTTTTACTGAAAGTGAAGAAGACTTGAAGCATTTACTGACGAAGATTAAAGACTACAGAGTGCAGTATGGATTACATCTCAACATAAAAGAAACAAAAATCCTCACAACTGGACCAATAAGCAACATCAGGATAAATGGAGAAAAGATTGAAGTTGTCAAAGATTTCATATTACTGGGATCCACAATCAACACTCATGGAACCAGAAGTTAAGAAATCAGACATCATATTGCACTGGGCAAATCTGCTGCAAAAGACCTCTTTAAAGTGTTGAATAGCAAAGATGTCTTTTTGAAGTCTAAGGTGTGAGCAACCTAAGCTGCGGTATTTTCAATCACCTCATATGCATGTGAAAGCTGGACAATGATCATGGAAGAGTGAAGAAAAGTTGATGCCTTTGAATTATGGTGTTGATGAAGAATACTAAAAGTACTAGGGACTGCTAAAAGAACTAACAGATCTGTCCTGGAGGAAGTGCAGCTGGAATGTTCCTCAGAAGCCAGAATGGCCTGACTTCATCTCACTTGCTTTGGTCATGTTTTCAAAAGGGACCATTCCCTGGAGAAGGATATTATGCTTGGTAAAGTGGAGGGTGAATGAAAAAGGGGAAGACCCTCACCGAGATGGAACAACACAGTGGCTGCAATGATGTGCTCAAGTATAGCAGGGATTGTGAGGATGGTGCACAACTGGGCAGTGTTTCATTCCGTTGTACATAGGGTCACTATGAGTCAGAGTCAATGGCACCCAACAAGAACAATAACCACAACAACAACAACACACACACACACACACACACATATATAACAAAAATACCAAACTCACTGTCATTGAGTCAGATTTGACTCAACAACTCCATGTGTTTCAGAGTAGAACTGAACTCCACAGGATTTTCAAGGCTGAGATCTTTCAGAAGTAGATTGCCTGGCCTTTCTTCTGAGGCACTTGTGAGTAGGTTCAAATCACCAACTCTTATTTTTATTAGTAGTTGTACTCAAACTGACTGCTGTTGAACTTATTCTGACTCACAGTAATGCTACAGGACAGAGTAGAACTGCCCGATAGGGTGTCTAAGGCTGTAAATCTTTATGGAAGCAGATTGCTTTTTCTCCTATAGAATGGCTGGTGGGTTTGAACTGCCAACATTTCCGTTAACAGCCTACTGCTTAACCATGTACCACTAGAGCTGCTTCTTCATCGAGTGCCACCCAGGGACATACATTTATGTTGAAGATTTATATACCAAAACCAAACCCATTGCCACCTAGTCAAATCCAACTCATACAACCCTATAGGACTGAATAGAACTGTCCCACAGTTTCTAAAGCTGTAAATCTTTACAGAAGCAGACTGTCATGTCTTTGTCATGTTAAGCAGCTGGTGGGTTTGAACCACTGACCTTTTTGTTAGCAGCCAAGCACTTTATCCACTGCACCACCAAAACTTTTTCTTTGTGTGTGTGTATACACACACACACACAGGTACAAATATGTTGTAGGAGCTCTGGTGGTGTAGTGGTTAAAACATTTGGCTTCTAACCAAAAGGTTGGTGGTTCAAACTCACCAGCTGCTCCATGGGAGAAAGATAAGGCAGTCTGCTTATAAAGATTTACACCCTTGGAAGCTCTATGGGGCAGTTCTACTCTGTTTGGTTGCTATGACTTAGAATCATTTTGATAGCAGTGGATTTGGTTTTGATTTATATGTTTGAGATATATAAATATATATATCTTTATATATATACCCAGTGCTCACACAAACACAGCTACCTTACACTATCTACCTTAAACTATCTCTAAATATCTCTAGAAGAGCAAATCACATGCCATAAATAACATATCCATACCACATTGTGCAATTGTACCAGACTCACTTTTTACAAGCCACAATAAAACACAGGTTCACCACCATCCCCTTATTACAGTTGCCAGATAAAATACAAGATGCCCAGTTAAATTTTAATTTCATATAAATAATAAATAATTTTTGAGTATAAGTATGTTCCAAATGTTGCAGAGGACATACTTATAACTGCCCCAGCTCCCAAATTATTGTTTATTTAAAATTCAAATTTAACTGGACATCCTGTATTTTTAATTGCTAAATCTGGTAATCCTACAGCATATATGTTTACCATCAGCTGTCATATTATGTATTTACTGTGTTTCTGTTTAGTGTCTGTCTTTCTCTATTAGAATGGAAGCTCCATGAGAAGAAGGACTTTGTTTTGTTCAGTATTATCAGAGTTTAGAATCAGAAATGTATCTAAGGTAGGACAGGTTTGGCATGTACCCTGTGTGCCACTTGAAGGGGAGTGTCACTTGAAGGGAACATCACTGAGAAGATTCTATTAACCCAGAACTGCCCAATGTACTAACTCAAGTGAGGTAGACAAAGAGGCATAGTGAGGAGGGAGCAGAGGGTGGCAATTGCTCCCAGGTGCAAGTCCAAGAAGGCAACAAATGAGGCACAGAATGACATTCTTAGGTGCCACATATATGAAAGGCTGGACTGAGACAGCTGGATAAGAGGGGAGAAGACATTTCTGTTGAGGTGTCACCATTATCAATGTCTAGTCATCTTGAATTGAAGGGGAGTGCAATTTAGAGATTACCCTTGGGCACTTGTTACCCTCTCTACACTCCTGCCTAGAATAGTGGAATAGTATCTGATATATTGTAGTTGCTCACTAAATATTGGTTGAATTAGTAAATGAACCAAATCACAATATGTAATTAGGAAATGTTGCATATTCCTGAGTTGTAAACTCAAATTCTTCATAGACACAGATACACACCTTCACACCATACCACACCTACCCAAGGCTTAGCTGACACACATCACTCTCACACTTCAGAGATACTCACAGTTACTACACAGGCCCACTCCTGACATCACACTAATAAACTATAATTAAATACTAAACCAGACTGTAAGCCCAGGTGGGCATGTGGATTCATCACACCTGCCACATGTCAGATAATGAATATTTCTTGGGTGAATGAATGATACATGAACACACCCAGTCCACTGTATCTCTGTGGCTTTCATACTTTTGTCAGGAGTCTCGAAGTCCCAAGAAGACGTCTCTAAGCCTGAATCCACTGGGGTGACCAAAGGCTGGAGCCTGGTGGTAGGGGAAGTCTCCTCTGCTTCTGAATACTTCTCCTGTGTTTCTTCTCCCCACAAACTTGGTGGTAAGAGTGCGGGGGTCCTTAGATGCTGGGTTCTTGGATATGGAGTGGGAGGGACATAAATCCAAGGGAAACCCAGCTTAAGACATAGAGAATCCTAGGGCAATCGGAGGGGTCAGGACCCTGCCAAGGATATGTTAGGAGACAATGAATATGAGTTTAGTGTGAGACAGCATAAGTCCTGTTTGAGCAAGGTGGGAAGTTAGTGAGGAGGGGCCAGATGTAGGCAGTATAGGTGGTGTAGGCCAGATGGACCAGATTAAGCATCTTCAATGAACTGAGCGGACTTTGCCTTTGCCTTCCAGAGAAGGCACTCACCTGCTGCACTGCAGCAGGACTATTAAGCTCAGGCTGATACCTAACAATATACCCCCACTCCGCAGCCACACAAAGCCCAAATATATAACCCACAATGCCACCTTTTTCTGCACAACAGCCCATGTTCTACAAATCATATCTTAAAAATGTCATAAACCCACATCCTTCTTATAGCATGTACAGCTTACAAATATTTCATGCACACTTCTCCCTTCCCCATCAACTACACACACCTATTAACAGACATATCTTCAGTATTCTAGCACACAGATGAAAATCCTACAGTGACACCAGACACACCACCTTATAATATGAACAACAAATATCCAGATCATTCAACCTCATCACACCATATTCTCACTGTTTTATATCACACTTATTCACTTATGTTACCTCACTTTTGGCATGCTCCACATGTGTCCTTTCATGTTTCTAATTTTCTTTCCCAGGAGTCCAGAAAATACATCAAGACAGCCTCAGGCCTAGATCACCCTTAGCCTGGGTTCAGGAACGAGGGGGGAATCCTTCACCCTCACAACATGTCTCCGTGTCTTCCCCTTCATCCTATAAGACCTGTGTGTCTTCCTGGCATGAAAACAAAGAGGAAAGGGGCCTGAAAATATACTACATGCAGGTACAAATGAAAAAAGGTGTGGCTGTCTCTTGGGAAACAGAGGAATCCTCAGAATCAGTGGAAAGGCAGCCGAGAATGGAAGAAGTGACTCTTCCTGAGGAGGTGCAGGTAGATACGCCTCCCTCTGATGTGTCAACCAGAAACCTCTTATCTGACAGCGAGCCCAGTGGGGAGGAGAAAGACCACCAGGAAAGGGCAGAGTCAGACAGCCCACCACGGTCACCTGCAGTTGAGGAGAGATCCAGGGCTGGGACACCTGATTGGCTGGTGACCATTGAGAATGGCTTCAGGTGCATGGCCTGCTGCCGGGTCTTCACCACCTTGGAGAATCTCCAGGAGCACGTGCAGTATGGGGTCAGGGAGGGCTTCAGCTGCCGTGTCTTTCATCTCACCATGGCTCAGCTTACAGGCAATGTGGAATCTGAGAACACCCAGGAGGAAGACGAGGAGGAAGAGGAAGAGGAGCAAGAAGAAAATGAGGATGAGAACCAGCAGCCCACGAGAGAAGAACTTGGCATGAAGAGACCCTGGAGCCAATGTCCAGGCTGTGTGTTTCATTCTCCAAAGGACAGGAAGTGAGCAGGGGCTGGGTGTGTTGTGGGAACTTTGCCTTCTCCAAGCTAGTACAGGCTCTCCTGTCCAGGCTCATGTCCCTATAAGGGAGATTTGGGGCCTTATCCACTCAAGAAACAACTGAATTGGGGCGGGTTATGGAGTAACTTGGGGCCCTTTCTTCTGACTCAGGAATCTAATAAGTCATGTCTGTACAGCAGGATTTGTCCAGAGATTTCCAGCTCCCACAGGAAGTTCTGAGAATTTCCAAGGGCTGACAGAGCTGTTTTCTTCATTAATAAGTATTTTCTCTATTTTGATCTCTGCCCAGCAATTGAGATTCATGGGCCAGAAGATCCTGCAAGCTGATGTGGCTTTCTCTTGGGAAAGGTAAGGTCTGGGGCCCACATAGTCTCTGAGCCTACCAAAGAGAGCCCAGAGGGATCTCAGGGTAGGGTCTGTTGAAGAGTTGTGGTGGTGGGAGGGTATACTGAGTTACTCTGCAGCTGCATCCACTTTTTCTAAGGATTTGCCTCAATTTACATCAATTAGAAGGTGAAGTTTTGACTGGAAACTCTCTCGGTGTATGCATGATTGATCTAAATTCTAATTGACCTAGGATTAAATACTGCTAGAGGTCCTTCTGTACAGAGAGACCTCAGCACAACTTTAAGGGCCAAGATTGGCCTGAAAATAGGTCAGTGGGCCTGGTAGGATTAGAGGTTTGGGGTCTGAGAGTCTTTAGTCTGAGTTGAGCTCTCACTTTAGATCATGGATATAGTCTTCTGGAAGAAAGGGAAATGTGGGAAGGGAATAATATGGAAATGACCAAAACCAAACCCACTGCCATAGAGTGGAATCCGACTCATAGCAACACTTTAGGAGAGAGTAGAACTGCTCCACAGGGTTTACAAGGCTGTACATTGTTATGAAAGCCTCATCTTTCTCCCATGAAGTGGCTGGTGGTGGGTTTGAACTGCTGACTTTTTTGTTAGCAGCCAAATGCTTTAACCATTGTATCACCAAACCAAAAAAACAAAAAACAAAAAACAAAAAACAAACCCACTGCTACTGAGTCCTTTTGATTCATAGCACCTTTATTGGGTTTCCAAGGCTGTAAATCTTTACAGAATTAAATTGCCTCATCTTCCTCACATGGAGAAGCTGCTGGGTTTGAACCACCAACCTTCTGGTTGGCAGGTAAATGTCTTATGCACTGCACCAGCAGAGTTTCTTATATGAAAGTGAGGTCCCCAAATTTGGAAATGTTTCAGAGACTTCCTTTTGCTGTTGTTGATCTGGGAACAAATACTGTGGTGTGTGTGGCTCTGAGCTAAAAGACAAAGGAAGAAGGCAACTCTGAGTAACAGAGCTCAGATTGCTTTTTGCCAATTCCTGTTCTGTTTTTCAGGGAGAAGAAATGACCATGGACATAGTAGCAGCTGTCATTTCAATGGAATGAAGGAGGATGAAGGGACTAGCTAGCACTCAAGCAATAAAGGTTATTTTCCACACCTTGCCTGGACATGTTAATCCATCCATCCATCATCTACCTGTCTGTCTATCCAGTAGTTGTAAACAGTTTTATATCAATACAAAAGACATTTGACAGCCTTTTACAGTGATAAAAGATTACCTAAGCTCTTGAGGATTGATTAGGCTTCTAAGTAGATGTTTTTCTAGCTTGGATACCATATTTTACAGGAGATCATGACAGACTACATGGAGTTCAGGCAAAGCACTTGAGAAGAAGTAGGATAATAGCCATGGAAACTGTGTCCAGTTGGTTGTAGTTGACAGTCATGATAAGAATTAGGCTGAAGAAAGGAAACTTGAGAGGGTAGTCTGTATATCTCCCATAGGTCTGGCCTGGAAGAGGCATTGTTAGTTGTAGCTACACAAAGAAATACTAGGAAAGTGACGGCTGTGGCAGTGGAGTGTAGGGGGTAGGATTTCTTAGTCAAGGTATAGGTTCCTTCTGAGATGGTAAGGCCTTGTTACAGTTTGCACACAGAGGGTAGAAAACCACAGTTTGGAAGTTGAGGAAGAAATTGCTGTATTAAGAGTTTGAGCCAATGAGCTCTGATATTTCCAGTTCTGTGCTATTATTTCAATTTCTAAATAAACTCTCAATTTGGTCTCTCAAGAGTTTGGTCCCATCATCTCTAATGACCTTCTCACATTGCTGGTTCCATGCACTGTAACACAGGCTGACTAGGAGGCACTGTGGAATATATATGTATATATATATTAATTTATTGTTGAAAATATACACAGTAGAACATATACCAATCAGCCAATTTCTACATGTACAGTTCTGTGACATTGTTGTTGTTAGGTGCTGTCCAGTCATCTCCGACTAATAGCGACCTTATGCACATCAGAATGAAACACTGCCTAGTCCTGTGCCAGTCTCATGATTCTTGCTATACCTGAGTCCATCATTGTAGCCACTGTGTCAATCCATCTCATTGAGGTCCTTCCCCTTCTTCGTTGACCTTCTACTTTACCAAACATGATATCCTTCTCCAAGGAATGGTTCCTTCTGACAACCTGACCAAAGTAGGTGAGATGAAGTCTGGCCATTCTGGCTACTCTTCTTCCAGAATAGATTTGGTAGTCCTTTTAGCAGGCCATGGTACTCTTAGCATTCCTCTCCAACACCACAACTCAAAAGCATCAACTCTTCTTTGGTCATCCTTATTCATTGTCCAGCTCTCACATGCATAAGATGTAATTGAAAATACCATAGCTTGGGTTAGGCACACCTGTCTTCAAGGAAACATCTTTACTTTTCAGCACTTGAAAGAGGTCTTTTGCAGCAGATTTGCCCAATGCAATACATTGTCTGATGTATTGACTGCTGCTTCCATTGGTGTAGATTGTAGAACCAAGTAATTTGAAGTCCTTGACAACTTCAATCTTTTCTCCATTTATTGTGGAGCTGCTTGTTGAACCAGTGTGAGGATTTTTGTTTCTTTATATTGAGGTGTAATACATTCTGCAGACAGTAGTCTTTAATATTCATCAGTAAGTACTTCAAGTCATCCTTGCTTTCAGCAAGCAAAGTTGTGTTATCTGTGTATCGCAGGTTGTTAATGAGTCTTCCTCCAATTCTTCTTCATATAATCCAACTTCTTGGATTATTTGCTCAGCATACAGATTGAACAAGTGTGATGAAAAGATACAACCTCGATGCACTCCCTTCTTGATTTTAAACCATGCAGTATTCCCTTGTTCTGTTTGAATGACAGCCTCCTGATCTATGTACAGGTTCCTCATGAGTACAATCAAGTGTTCAGAATTCCCATTCTTAATGTTATCCATAATTTGTTGTGATCCACACAATCAAATGCTTTTGCATAGTCAATAAAACATAACTAAATATCTTTCTGGTATTTTTTGCTTTCAGCTAAGAGCCATCTGACATCAGCAATGATATCCCTCATTCCACATCCTCTTCTGAATCCAGCTTGCATTTCTGGAAGCTCTCTGTCAATATCCTGCTGCAACCATTTTTGAATTATCTTCAGTAAGATTTTACTTGCATGTGATATTAATGATACTGTTCAGTAATTTCCACATTGTTTGGAATCACCTTTCTTTGGAATGGATACAAATATGGATCTCTTCCAGTCAGTTGGCCAGGTAGTTGTCTTCTAAATCTCTTGGCATAGCCAAGTGAGTGCCTCCAGTAGGGCATCTGTTTGTTGAAACATCTCAATAGGTATTCCATCAATTCCTGGAGCCTTGTTCTTTGCCAGTTCCTTCAGTGCAGCTTTGACTTCTTCCTTCAATACCATTGGTTCTTGATCATATGCCACCTC
>NW_006921827.1:3097575-3100042 GCF_000298275.1 Orycteropus afer afer | reverse complement strand
GATTGCTCCAAGGGATGTATCTCTGCACAGTAGGTGGGTGCATCGCCCTGGGTTGGGCGTTCTGCATGTAAGTCTTTCTACTGTTGGTCTGAGAGTCAGTCCTTGGGAGTGAATCCTATTCCAGGCCTGAAGTGTATCCCAGGACCATAGTCTTGGGGGTCCCACCAGACTCCATTTGACCAGTAATTCTGGTCATTATTATGTCTTTGAATATTGGTCCACATTTTTCCTCCCACTCTATCCAGGATCTCCTGTTTTGATCCCTTCCTGAGTGGTTGGCACTTGTAGCCAGGCACCATCTAGTTCTTCTGGCCTTGAGCTCTATCATATCCTTGGGCTAATTGTTTCCAAATGCCCTTGATTTTCTTCTCTATTCTGATCTACAGATGAAAGGAGATCATTAGCTGCATCTTAGATGGTCACTCAAAAGCTTTTAAGACCCCAGTTGCTACTCACCAAAGTAGGTTGTGAAACAAGATTTTTATGTGTTATGTTGTGCCAGTTGAGCCTGTTTCCCCCCAGTACTATGGTCTTGAGTTGGTAGCCCTGGTGGTTCTTTCTCTCAAGGTGTTTGGCTGTCTCTGAGGCATTACTCCAACTCTGTCTTCTGTTGTTTCTGCAATGATTGTGGTTTTTTTTTTTTTTTTTGTATCACTAGTATCTGTGTGGCTTAGTGCCTAAGGCTTTTGACTGCTAACAAGAAGGCTGGTGGTTCAAACCCACAAGCCATTCCTCAGAAGGAAGGTTGGGTGATCTACTTCCATAGTGATACCGTCTCAGAAAACCAAGGAGGGGTCGCTATGAGTCAGATCTGACTCGACAGCAGTGCTTTGCATTTTTGTTGCATTAGTATTTGTGCAAGATTATCCTCAGCTAAATCTATCATTAGTACATTACTCTTCGCCAACCTCCATCTGATCTTCTCAGTTGTATATGCATTTATCTGTAGCCTCCTGTTTGGTGTTAGTGGTAATGCAGTATTATGCATATACTGGTGTTAGCCTCTGTCATCTATATTTTATGTGCACATTTCGATGTCCTCCCTTTCCTCAATGTTATCATGCTGATCACAGACTCTTTCCATACCATCCCTCCTGTTACCCTACTCAGCATGTGGCCCCCAACTAGTCCGAAATTCCACCCCCTTCCCTCCCATTCCCGATAACCTACAAAGTGAGTTCTCTTCCCTAAGGAAACCCTTCCTTGATTTTTTACAGTAATGGAATCATTCAATATTTGTCATTCTGCGATTGACTTATTTCACTCAGCATAATGTCCTCCAGGTTCATCCATGTTGTGAGATGATTCACATATTCTTCATTATTCTTTAATGTAGCATAGTATTCCATTGTGTGAATGTACTATAATTTGGTTATCTATTCATCTGTTGATGGGCATTTAGGTTGTTTCTGTGTCTTTGCTAGAGTGAATTGTGTGTGATGAACATGGGTGTGCATATGTCTGTTTGTGTCCTGTCTCTCACCTCTTTAGGATATATTCCTAGTAATGGAATTGCTGGTTCAAATGGTATTTCTGTTTTCCTTTTTTTAAGGAAACACCATACCATTTTCCACAATGGTTGTACCATTTTACAGTCCCACCAGCAGTGTATGAGAGTTCCAATCTTTCTGCAGCCTTGCCAGCATTTGTTATTTTCTGTCCTGTTGAGCTTTGCTGTTGTTGCTGGGATGAGATAATATCTCAGGTAGCATAGTGCCTAAGGCATTTGACTGCTAACCAGAAGGCTGGCAGTTCAAATCCACCAGCTACTCCTTGGAGGGAAGATTGGGGAATCTACTTCCGTAGTGATACTGCCTCAGAAACCCAAGGAGGGGTCACTGTAAGTTGGATCTGACTTGACAGCAGTGAATTTGGTTTGGTTTTAATAGCTTATGATTGTGAGCAATTCCTCATGTGTTTATTGGCTGTCAGCATATCATCTTTAGTGAAGTGTCTGTTCCTGTCCCTTCCGCATTTTTGAATTGGATTGTTTGTCTTTTTGGCATTGAGGTGTTGAAGTTTTCTATAAATTTTGGAGATAAGTCCTTTGTCAGATATGTCATAGGCATATTTTCTCCCAATCTGTATGTTCTCTTTTTACCCTTTCGGAGAAGTCTTTTGATGCACATAAGAATTTAATTTTCAAATGGTGCCACTCATCTAGCTTCTCTTTTACCTCCTTTGCATTCTGGGTTATGCTTCATAGTCTCTTTATGCCATAAATTAGGGCCCCTAGATTTGTCCCTAGCATAGTACCTAAGGCACTTGACTGCTAACCGGAAGGCTGGTGGTTCAAACCCACCAGCCACTCCTCGGAAGGAATCTACTTTCATAGTGATACTGCCATGGAAATTCAAGGAGGTGTCGCTATGAGTTGGGTCTGACTTGACAGCACATAACAACAACAACAACAGATTTGTCCCTATTTTATCTTTGATGAGCTTTATACTTTTGAGTTTTAAATTTA
>NW_006921827.1:3094801-3097230 GCF_000298275.1 Orycteropus afer afer | reverse complement strand
CTTTGCTTATCCAGGGTCTCTTTCCTTTCCCTATGAAGTTAGTAATTGGTTTTTCCATATCCTTAAAAAATGTTGATGGTATAGGGATCAGGATTGCACTAAACGTGTAGACTGCTTTGGGTAGTATTGGTATTTTCACAATATCCAGTCTACCTGTTCATGGACAAGGCAGGTTCTTCCATTTATGTAGATCCCATGAAGTTTTTTGTAGTGTTTCATAGTTTTCTTTGTATAGGTCTTTTGTGTCTCTGGTAAGATTTATTCCTAGCTATTTTATGTTTTTAGTGTTGTTGTCATTAGGTGCTGTCAAGTCATCTCTGACACATAGCGACCCCATGCACAGCAGAAGGAAACACTGCCCGGTCCCGCGCCAGCCCCATATTCCCTGCTATACTTGATCCCATCGTTGCAGCCACTGTGTCGATCCATCTTGTTGAGGGCTTTTCCCTCTTTTGTCAACCCTCCACCTTACCGAGCATGATATCATGATCAAAGTAAGTGAGATGAAGTCTGGCCATTCTCGCTTCCAAGAAGCATTCTGGCTGCACTTCTTCCAGGACAGATTTGTTAGTTTTTTTAGCAGTCCATTGTATTTTCAGCACTCTTTGCCAGCACCACAACTTAAAAGCATCAACTCTTCTTTGGTCTTCCTTATTCATTGTCCAGCTATCACATGCATATGAGGTAATTGAAAGTACCATGGCTTGTGTCAGGTGCACCTTGGTCCTCAAGGAGACACCTTTGCTCTTTAGCACTTGAAATAGATCTTTTGCAGCCAATTTGCCCAGTGCTATATGTCATCTGATGTCCTGACTACTGCTTCCATTGGTGTTGATTGCAGAACCAAGTAATATGAAGTCTTTGACAACTTCAATCTTTTCCCCATTTATTGTGATGCTGCTTATAGGTCCAGTTGTGAGGATTTTTTGTTTTCTTTTACTGAGATGTAATCCATATTGCAGACTGTCATCTTCAATCTTCATCAGTAAGTACTTCAAGTCATCCTCACTTTCAGCAAGCAAAGTTGTGTCTTCAGCATATCGCAGGTTGTTAATGAGTCTTCCTCCAATCCTGATGCCATGTTCATCTTCATATAGTCTAGCTTCTCTGATTATTTGCTCAGCATATAAATTGAACAAGTATGGTGAAAGGATACAACCCTGATGCACTCCCTTCTTAAACCATGCAGTGTTCCCTTTTTCTGTCTGAACGACAGCCTCCTGGTCTATGTACAGGTTCCTCATGAGTACAATTAAGTGTTCTGGAATTCCCATTCTTCTCAATGTTATCCATAATTTGTGATCCCCACAATCAAATGCTTTTGCATAGTCAATAAAACACAAGTAAACATCTTTCTGGTATTGTTTGCTTTGAGCCAGGATCTGATATCAGCAATGATAGCTCTTGTTCCACGTCCTCTTCTGAATCCAGCCTGCACCTCCGGAAGTTCTCTGTCAATATACTGCTCCAACTGTTTTTGAATTATCTTCAGTCAGATTTTACTTGCATGTGATATTAATGATATTGTTAGATAATTTCCACATTATCTGGGATCACCTTTCTTTGAAATGGGTACAGATATGGATCTCTTCCAGTCAGTTGGTCAGGTAGCTGTATTCCAGATCTCCTGGCATATCTTCATGAGTGCCTCCAGTGGGGCATCCATTTGTTGAAACATCTCAATAGGTACTCTGTCAATTCCTGCAGCCTTGTTTTTTGCCACTTCCTTCAGTGCACCTTCAACTTCTTCCTTTAATACCATTGATTCTTGATCATATACCACCTCCTGAAATTGATGAATATTGACCAGTTCTTTTTGGTACAATGACTCTGTCTATTCCTTCCATCTTCTTTTGATGCTTTCTGCATTGTTCAATATTTTGCCCATAGAAACTTTCAATATTACAACTCAAGGCTTAAATTTTTTCCTCAGTTCTTTCAGCTTGAGAAATGCCAAGCATGTTCTTCCTTTTTTTGTTTTCTAACTCCATGTCTTTGCACATTTCATTATAATAATTGGCTTTGTCTGCTCAAGCAGCTCTTTGAAATCTTATGTTCAGCTCTTTTATCTTGTCATTTCTTCCATTTGCTTTAGCTACTCTCCATTCAATGGCAAGTTTCAGAGTCTCTGCTGACGTCCATTTTGTTCTTTTCTTCCTTTTGTGTCTTTTTAATGACCTTTTGGTTTCTTCATGGATGATGTTCTTGATGTCATCCCACAATTCCTCTCATTTTTGGTCATTGGTGTTCGATGCATCAAATCTATTCTCTAGATGGTTTCTAAATTCAGGAGGGATATATTCCCAAAATAGGGTCTTATTTTGGCTCTTGTGGAGTTGTTTCAATGGTCTTCAACTTCAACTTGAACTTTCATATGAGAAATTGATGGTTCCACAGTCAGCTCCTAGCCTTGTTTTGGCTGAAGAAGA
>NW_006921827.1:3084820-3094049 GCF_000298275.1 Orycteropus afer afer | reverse complement strand
CAGCCTGCCATGCTCTGCTGACCTGGGAACTTACAGTGTACTTGAATTAATGGCCTGTTGCATGGTTTGGTAACATTGGGACTATGCCTATTTACTTGTCAACCTTGGGCTTGTTAGTCTCAGCAGCCAGCAGCTGTCTGAGTGAAGAAAAGCTTCTAGCTTCAGTGGGCCAGGAGCTAGAGCAGAGCTGAAGTCCAAGGCTGAGAGGCTTTCACCCATCCCCTGAGCCTGGCACTTTGAACTTGGACTTAAAGTCTCCAAATTGTAAGAGAATAAATTCCTGTTTCTTAAGGCCATCCCATTTGTGGTATATTTCTGTCAGAGCAGCACTAGGTAACCAGAACACTAAGATATTGATCTTTATGGTTTCCATTTCCTTTTTGACAACTTTCAATTTTCCTAGATTCATACTTTGTACATTCCATGTTCCAATTATTAATGGATGTTTGCAGCTGTTTCTCCTCAATTTGAGTTGTGCCACATCAACACATGGAGGTCCCACAACCTTCACTCTATCCATATCATTAAGGTTATTTCTACTCTGATGAGGCAGCTGTTTCCCAATTGTATTTTGAATGCCTCCTGACTTAACAGGATCATCTTCTGGCACTATATCAGATAATGTTTCAGGGCTATTCATAAAGTTGCCCAGTAATGTATCAGACAGTGTTTCTCTGCTATTCATAAAATTTTCCCTGGCCAATTCTTTGAGAAGTGGATGACCTCTTTCTTCTTCCTAGTCTGTTTCAGTCTGGAAGATGCATTGAAACCTGTGCACCATGTATGACCCTGCTGGCATTCGAAATACCAGTGGCACAGCCTCCAGCCTCACAGCAACACACAAGCCACCACAGTATGACAAGCTGACAGACAAGTTAGTCTGCCTTAGCTGTTCCAAACCTCTCTGCCCTTCCCTTCCCTGGATCCCACCACCATCAGCCCTGGCTTTCCTGACTTCCTGCCTTGGGTGGGTTGGGGCTCTCTCCCTCCCTTCCTTTACCTGGATCCTGCTGGTGTTGGCCATGGCTTTACCTTCTTCCTACTTTGGGTGGGTGGGAGCTCTCTCCCTCCTCCCCCCTTACCTGGATCCTGCTGCCATCAGCTTTTTTTTTTTTTTTTTGGTAGCTATTGTAAATGGTGTTGTTTTCTTTATTTTTTTTTCAGAGGCCTCTTTGTTGATGTAGAGGAATCCAAGTGATTTTTGTATGTTGACCTTGTACCCTGCCACTTTACTGGACCTCTCTATTAGTTCCAGTAGTCTTTTTGATGAATCTCTTGGGCTTTCTATTATAGGATTATGTCATCTTCAAATAGACATAACTTTACTTCTTCTTGTCAATTTGGATGCCTTTTATTTCTCTTTCTTTCCTTATTGCCCTGGCTAGGACTTCCAATACAATGTTAAATAGAAGTGATGGCATCCTTGTCTGGTTCCATTCATAAGGGGAATGGTTTGAGTCTTTCTCTGTTAACAATAATGTTGGCCATTGGCTTTGCATATATGCCCTTTATTTTGTTGAGCATTTCCTTTTTATACCTATTTTGCTGAGAGTTCTGAACAGGAACAGGTGTTGGATTTTATCCAATGCCTTTTCTGCATCAATTGAGATGAACATATGGTTCTTTTGTTTTGTTTTGTTTATGTGGTGGATAACATTGTTTTTCTGATGTTGAACCAATCCTTGTACACCAGGTATGGATCCCACTTGGTCAGGATGTATTATTTTTTTGATATGTTGTTGGATCCTCTTGGTTACGATTTTGTTGAAGGTTTTTGTGTCTATATTCATGAGGGATATTGGTCTGTAGTTTCCTTTATAGTGGTATGTTTCTTTGGTTTTGGTGTTGGTGTTATGTTATTTCCAATGAATGTGGAAAGATTCCATCTTTTTCTATGTTCTGGGATAGTTTGAGTAGTACAGTTGTCAACTCTTCCCTGAATGTTTGGTAATATTCTCCACTGAAGCCATCTGGGCCAGGAAATTTTTGGGGAAGTTTTTTTTTTAAATGACCTGCTTAATTTCTTCCTTTGTTATGGCTCTGTTCAAGTATCCTCTCCCACAGGGATAGTTTAGGTAGGTCGTGTGTTTCTAGAAACTTCTCCATCTCTTGTAGATTCTTGAATCTGTTGGTGTACAGTTATTCATAATATTCTATCAACATCATTTTTTATTTCGGTTGGTTCTGTTGTAATGTGACCCTTTTTGTTCATTATTCTTGTTACTTGCATCTTCTCTTTCATTAGATTTGCCAGTGGTTTGTCAGTTTTGTTAATATTTTGAAGAAGCAGCTTCTTGTTTTGTTGATTTTCTCTATTGTGCATTTGTTTTCTGTTTTGTTGATTTCTGCTCTGGTCTTTATTATTTCCTTACTTTTGGATACTGTGGGTTTCTTTTATTGCTCTTTATCTAATTGTTGAAATTGTTGATTTAGAGTGTTGATTTTGTTTCTTTACTCTTTTTTGATGTGTAAATTTGTTGCCATAAATTGACCTCTGAGTACTGCTTTCACTGTGTCGCATAGGTTTTGTTAAGATGTATCTTCATTCTTGTTTGTTTTGAGAATTTTTTTTTTAATTTCACACTTTATTTCTTTAGTACCCAGTAGTTTTTGAGCAGTGTATTATTCAACTTCTACTTGTTTAATGCTTTTTTCCTTTAACTTCATATTATTGGTTTCTAACCTTATAGCATGGTGGTCCAAGAAGATGCTTTTAGTATTTCAATGCTTTTGAATTTATTGAGGCTTGTTTTATGTCTCAACATATGACCTATTCTGGAGAATGATCCATGTGCACTGAAGAAGAATGTGAATTGCGCTTTTGTTGGATGGAGTGCTCTGTATGTGTCTATGAGGTCAAGTTGGTTGGTAGTGTTGTTGAGTTCTTCTGTATCTTTGTTGAGTTTTTTTTTTTTTTTTTTAGTTGATCCATCCCTCCTTGAAAGTAGTGTGTTAAAGTCTCTTGCTACTATTGTAGAGTTGTCTATTTTTCCTTTCAAGTCAGTTAATATTTGCTTCACATATTTTGGAGCACTTTCATTGGGTACATAGGTATTTATTATGGTAATATCTTCTTGGTCAGTTGACTCTTTTAGCATCATATGGTATCCTTCTTTGTCCTGTATGCTGTTTTTCATCTTGATGTCTATTTTATCAGAAATTAATATTAAAAATCCTGCTCTTTTTTTGGTTACCATTAGGTTGGTATATATTGTTTCCAACCTTTAAGTTTTAATTTGTTTTTATCTTTGTGTCTAAGGTGGGTCTCTTGTAGGCAGTATATCGATGGGTCTTCTTTTCTTATCCAATCTGCCACTCTCTTTCTCTTGTCTGGTGTATTTAGTCTATTCACATTGAGTGTAATTAGTGATAGGTATGAATTAATTGCTCCCCTTCTATTATGTTTTTTGTTGTGCTGTTGGAGATTTTATTGGTCCAAGTACTTTTCTGTACTGAGTTCTTTTTGTTATCAAGTGTTTCTTTTCTTTTCCTCTTTATTTGTTGGTTTTTTCCTTACTAAGCTCATATGTTTTCCTTCTTTCTGGGTTTGCTTAGGCAGATTGTTAATTTTCTCTGTAGTTACCTTGGAGTGAATTCTTGTCTCTTTAATTTTGGAAGAGTCTGTTCTATAAAGACATTGTCCTGTCTTCCTGTCCATTTGGAAGTTTTGTACTTAGAACTTTTAGTCCCACCATTTACTTTGTTACAGGTCTTATCTGCTGATTGACTCCCTTGTTTCTTTGTGTACAATGTTTTATGACCTTATTTTGAACATCTATTTCAAATTTGGTTTTTAAGTGTTGATGTCAAGTGTCCTGATTTTAATTTGTTGTTCTCTGTTGTGGCTTCTATGTTGGAAGGACTTCCTTTAGCATTTCTTGTAGGGGTGATCTGGTTTTCCCAAATCCTTTAATTTCTGTTTGTCTGAGAATGGCTTGATTTCACCCCTATATTTGATGGAAAATTTGCCTGGATATAGAATTCTTGGTTGGAAATTCTTTTCCTTCAATATTTTATATATGCCAGCTCATTGCTTCTTGCTTGCATGGTTTCTGCTGAGTAATCAGAACTTAGCCTAATTGTTTGTCCATTGTAGGTGACATTTGTTTTTTCCTGGGATGCTTGTAAGATTCTTTCTTTGTTTTTGGTTTTGGAGAGTTTGGTTATCATGTCTTGGTGACTTTCTCTTGGGATCTATCCTGTATGGGGTTTGTTGAACTTCTTGGACAGGTATCTTTTCTTCCTTCATGATATGGGGAAAATTTTCTGCAAGTTTTCCAGAATTTTCTTTTTTTTTTTTTTTTTTTTTAAATCTCCACTTGTTCTGATATTCCAATGAGGCTATGTTGTTTCTTTTTATGTCATCCCATATAACTCTTAGCTTCTCTTCATTTCTCTTAAATTTTTGTTCTGATTGTTCTTCATACAGGCTGGTTCAAGGGATTTATCTTCTAGTTGGGAAATGTGTTATTTAGCCAGTTTTAGTCTACTTTTTGTCCTTCCACTGTGTTAGTTATCTCTAAAATTTTAGTATTCATCTTCTGGATTTCTCATTGCTGATTTTGTGTAAGTTCTAATTGTGTATTATCTTGGTATTTTGTTCTTGAATGATTTTCCTGAATTCTTCCAGGGTACTGTCTGTCTTCTCATTGTTTCTGTTGATGGTTTCCCTGAGCTCTTGGAGGGTCCTACATATATACCTTCCAAATTCCTTCTTGGATAATTCTATTGCCTATTCATCTTCCGGGAGCTCTGGTAGCATAGTGGCTAAGACACTTGCCTGCTAACCAGACGGCTGGCAGTTCAAACCCACCAGCCACTCCTCGGAAGGAAGGTTGGGCAATCCTACTTCCGTAGTGATACTGCCTCGGAAACCCAAGGAGGGGTCGCTATGAGTTGGGTTTGACTCGATGGCACATAACAACAACAACAACATTCATCTTCCATATTAGATGAATCTTTAGCCTGGGGTTTTATTTCTATTGCCTTGTCCTTTTTTGTTTTATTTTATTTTTTGTTGATTTGAGGTTGTCTGTTGCTTCCTAGATATTTTAAAGTTGTTGTCTGTAACTATTAGTGATGTATTGATTTGTTTCACCTTGATTTTATTTGCAAGGGTGGAGCTGGTGTATTTTTGTTGTTGTTGTTATTAATTTAGATGTGCTACATTGCTCTGCATTTTTCTTTGTATTGCTGGTATCACCGTTGGGAACATGGATGCAAGTCTCTGTTCACTGTGAAGGGGATTTGGAGTTGTGATGAGCAGGTGTTGTGGTGGTTTAATGTAATTCTTCTATTGGATGAGGTGGTGAGGAAGGGGAAAAAGGAGAAAAAAAAAAACAACAAAATAAAAACACCAGTAGGGAGTCTCTGCTATCTGTGTTTCTGTAATTGCTGCTGGCTCCAGGGTTTTGTTTTGAATCTGCTTGGGATGACTACCAATGATGATGCTTTGTTGTCACTCACAGACCCACGGTTCAAAATCAGCAGAGACTCCAATGGTTAGCGGGCTGCTATTTTCCACTAGGGTTGGGAAGCCACAAAATCCCTGTACTCTGGTCTACTCTGTGCAAAAAGCTGTTGTGGAAGAGCTGAATCCCAGTTTTGCACTGTGAGCTCATGTTCGCTTACCTGCTACCAGTTTCCTCCCTGCCCCCTCTCCACTCTCAACTCAGTGGTGGCCTGAGTCACAGGGGTTTCTGCTCTATTTCTTAGCAAGGTTATTTACTTACTCAGCTCAGCTTTCAAGATTACTGTCAGAAGCTCCTGGTGTTGGTATTCTGAGTCCTCAAAGCCTCCCTGGGATTCATGGTGCCCCCGCCTTTTTTTTCTCTGTGACTGTCTCTTGTACTTCTGATGAGTTTCCTGTTTCTCTGCCTCTCCGTGTCCTTGATTGCTGGGCAGGTTTGTTTATTTTTCCTGGTTTTTTACTCTGCTTTTTTTCTCCATCTCCACTAACTCTGGCACCCTCTAACTTACTAAGTAGTCCACAGCTCCAGAGTCCCTGCTTCACACCGCTACACCTAGTTTTTCAGGAATTATGATGCTAGAGGGAAAAAAATGTGTGGACTACACGTATACCACCATCTTCCTAACCCCTGTGACCTAGGTCCTTGACATTCCCAAACTAAAAATTTTCTTTTTTTTCCCCTCTTTTTTCTGTCATGTCTTTCCCTTCAGAATGCAGTGGATTCAGTGCCTAGCTGACTGGATGGGGAAAACTTCTAGGGGCAAAGAGAAATAATAATAATAATACATTTCAGCAAATTCTTCAAAATATTATTAAGCTACATATTTTTAAACCTTAAGAGTAATATAAAAATATTCTTATTATAAAAACCCAAATGGTATTAAGGTGTTCAATGTATAAAAAGAAAGTAAAAATTTCCCTTCATTCTACTCCAACTCACTTTCAATCATTCTGTTCTCTACAGAGATTTTGGCTATTAGCTGTTTTGTTTATCCTTTAACACCTTTGGTCCCTGAAGTTACATACATAAGTGTTTCCTGCAACATAATTTATATGATATGGCTTAGGTCATATTGTTACAGAAAACTGCTGCTTTTTCATACACTCTTGTTTTTCATTATTTGGTGACTCTTTTTGGTGCTCCACTGATGTGAAGCATGGTAGCTGGAGATCAGGGACACTAATGAATCATCTTGCTTTGTGACATTAGTCCACAGCTTGAGGGTGAGGGAGGAGGCCAAATTAAGTTCAAGAAGGAAAGATGGCATTTGAACAGATGATTTGAGAGTTAACAGTGTTTTCTCAAGTCTTGATAAATAAAATCTATCTCTAATGTCCCAAGTGTTTCCTGAAGGCCTGTTTATTTCCAAGGCTGGCTGTGGAGCTTTATACACTCAATCAAGGAGCCACATTATTCATTGCTTGCTCACACTTGACCCACTGCTAGCTTCTCTACCACTGTTACATTCTACACAACCTCCCAGACTGATCTTGCCCTGAAACCACTTTCCACCTGCTACTGTCATCTCATGAGCATTTAATGCCTCCACTTCTTGCCCCTCTAAAATGCCATTGCAGTTAATTTATAAATTAATGATCATGCATCTCACCATATTTTCAGCAATTTCTAAAATATTAAATTCACTTTGTACCTTAGTCTCAAACCTACAACCATAGAGTTTTTAACTTTCTAACTGTAGGATAACCTGTTAGGAATAATTTCTGTTTTGCTCTCTTTTTTGGCAAATCCTTTTCATCTTTCAGGATGCTTTACTTGTCTATCTTCCACCCTCATTTTTTTTTTCTCTCTTTCAGTAAACATCCATGTCTCTTTATTTTTCTCACAAACATTTAGGTTATTCTTTGCAAATTATTGGGATATTTAGTTGTCCTCATTGGTGTTCTTGCAAATGTGAGGCTTCTCTGTCTCGTAACCCATGAAATCAGGACCCATGTAGGCCAGTAGTTGATTTCCAAACCCTGCTAAGAACAAAGCTCACACAAAGGATACCTTCCAGCAAATTAGAGTCCCTCAATAACTGCCTAAGCTCAGACTTGAGTTTATATCCAATTAAGACAATTTAGGTAAAAATCCTGGAGTAAATATGTCCTAAAATCCACTAAAATAGAACGAAAAATATAAGCAAATTCAGAAGGAAATTTAAAACATTTAAATTAAAATTAGGGAATGTCTCTACTTCCCACATATGGTAGTTGTTTCTGTGTCAACTTGGCTGGGCTATGGTTTTGAATGGCTGGGCAACTGGATGTTGTTATTCCTCATGATTAGAATTAATGTGGTATAATCAGCTCCATGGGGAATCTGCTGTGAGATGTTAACCAGTAGAAGGGGAGTTGCCTTCAGGGCATAGCCTGCTTCCAGTGTATATGGAGAAACTTTGGAAAAAGTCTCCAGCTTGTTAGCACACATTGGATCCTGCATTTGGCCAAGTCTTCAGCTCCATTTCCTGGACTTGAATCAGTGGCTTGCTGTGTGCCCACTGATTTTAGGATTGTGCCATTTTACCTGTCGACCTTGGATTCTTCAGCCTCAGGAGCCTGCAGCTGCATAAGTCACATACAACCTCCATGTCTAGTGGCCCTGGAATAGGAGGCAGAGCTGAAGCCCAAGGTCGAAGGGCCTCCATTGAGCCCCTACAGCCAGCACTCTGAATTTAGACTTCTAGTCTCTTTAACTATAAGAGAATAAACTCCTGTTTGTTAAAGCATCCACTTGTGGTATTTCTATTATAGCAGAACCAGACAGCGAAAATAACACACAATGAAGAATATGTGCCACATATGGTGAAGAGCCCTTTTTTAAAATCAGTGCTATGATATGTATGTCTCAAATTGAGAAGAAATAGCTGCAAACATCCAGTAATAATTGGAACATGGAATATATGAAATATGAAACTAAGAAAATTGGAAATTGTCAAAAATGAAATAGAACATATAAAGATCAATATCCTAGGCATTAGTGAGTTGAAATGGACTGGTTTTGGACATTTTGAATCAGATAAGCATATGGTCTGCTATGCCAGGAATGACAAATTGAAGAGGAATGGCATGGCATTCACTGTCATAAAGAATGTTTCAGGATCTATCCTGAAGTGCAATACTGTCAGTGATAGATAATATCCATGTGCCTACGAGGAAGATCAGTTAATAGTACTATTATTCAAATTTATGCACCAACCACCAAAGCCAAAGATGAGGAAATTGAAGATTTTTACCAACATCTGAAGTCTGAAATTGACTGAACATGCAATCAAAATGTGTTGATTATCACTGGTGATTGGAATGCAAAGGTTGGAAACAAAGAAGAATCACTGGTAGTTGGAAAATATGGCTTGGTGACAGAAATGACATTGGAGATTGCATGATAGAATTTTGCAAGACCAATGACTTATTCATTGCAAATGCTTTTTCAACAACATAAATGGTGGCTATACATATGGACTTTGCCAGATGGAGTACACAGGAATCAGATTGACTATATCTGTGGCAAGAGACAATGGAAAAACTCAATATCTTTAGCCAAAACAAGACTAGGAGCTCATTGTGGAACAGACCATCAATTGCTCATATACAAGTTCAAGTTGAAACTGAAGACAATGAAAACAAGTCCATAGGAGCCAAAATATGACTTTGAATATATCCCTCCTGAATTTAGAGACCATCTAAAGAACAGATTTGATGCATTGAACACCAGTGACCAAAAACCAGAGGAATTGTGGGATGACATCAAGAACATCA
>NW_006921827.1:3067295-3084405 GCF_000298275.1 Orycteropus afer afer | reverse complement strand
AAAAAAAAAAAAAAAGGTGGAAGGAATATACAGAGTCACTGTACCAGAAAAGAATTGACCAATGTTCATCCATTTCAGGAGGTAGCATATGATCAAGAGCCAATGGTATTGAAAGAAGAAGTTGAAGCTGCGCTGAAGGAATAGGCAAAGGACAAGGTTCCAGGAACTGACAGAACACTCATTGAGATGTCTCAACAAATGGATGCTGCACTGGAGGCACTCACTCTTTTGTGCCAAGAGATTTGGAAGACAGCTACCTGGCCAACTACCTGGAAGAGATCCATATTTGTATCAATTTAAAAGAGAGGTGATCCTGCAGAATGTGGAAATTATCTAACAATATCATTAATATCACATGTAAGTAAAATCTTACTGAAGATAATTCAAAAACAGTTGCAGCAGTATATTGACAGTGAACTTCCAGAAATGCAAGCTAGATTCAGAGAAGGTTGTGGAACTAGGGATATCATCGCTGATGTTAGATGGATCTTGGCTGAAAATAAAGAATACCAGAAAGATGTTTACTTGTGTTTTATTGACTATACAAAAGCATTCAGCTGTGTGGATCATAACAAATTATGGATAACATTGAGAAGAATGGAAATACCAGAACACTTGATTGTGCTCATCAGGAACCAGTACATAGACCAGGAGGATGTTGTTCAAACAGAGCTAGGGGATACTGTTTGGTTTAAAATCAGGAAGGGATTGTGTCAAGGTTATATCCTTTCACCATACTTATTCAATCTGTATGCTGAGCAAATAATCCAAGAAGATGGACTCTATGAATAAAGAAGAAAGTGGCATCAGGATTGGAGGAAGACTCATTAAAAACTTGTGATATGCAGATGACACAAGTTTGCTTACTGAAAATGAGGATGAATTGAAGCACTTACTGGTGAAGATTAAAGACTATAGTTTGCAATATGGATCACACTTCAATATAAAGAAAACAAAAATCCTCACAATTGGACCAATAAGCAGCATCACAATAAATGGATAAAAGATTGAAGTTGTTGAAGAGTTCATATTACTTAGTTCCACAATCAACACCAATGGAAGCAGACATCAGACAATGTATTGCACTGGGCAAATCTACTGCAAAAGACCTCTTTAAAGTGCTGAAGAGCAAAGATGTCTATTTGAAGACTAAGGTGTGCTTGACTCAAGCCATAGTATTTTCAATCGCCTCATATGCATGTGAGAGCTGAACAATGAATAAGGAAGACCGAAGAAGAGATGATGCTTTTTAATCATTGCGTTGGTGAAGAATACTGAAGGTATCATGGACTGCCAAAAGAACTAAGAAATCTTTCCTGAAAGAAAAGTAGCCAGAATGCTCCTTGGAAGCCAGAATGGCCAGACTTTGTCTCATGTACTTTGGTCATGTTGTCACAAGGGACTGTTCCTTGGAGAAGGATATCATGCTCGGTAAAGAGGAGGGTAAATGAAAAAGGTGAAGGCCCTCATCAAGATGGATTGACACAGTGGTTGCAGCAATGGGCTTAGGTACAGCAAGGACTATGAAGCTGGCATAAGACTGGGCATGTTTCGTTCTGTTTTACCTAGTGTTGCTATGAGTCAGAGACGACTTGATGGCACCTAACAACAACAACGAATGGAGCTCTGGTAGCATAGTGCCTAAGGCACTTGACTGCTAACCAGAAGGCTGGGGGTTCAAACCCACCAGCCACTCCTCGGAAGGAAGATGGAGCAATCTACTTCCGTAGAGATACTGCCTCAGAAACCCAAGGAGGGGTTGCTATGAGTCAGGTCTGACACGACAGCAGATAACAACAACAACAACAACAACAACCACAAAGGTATGTATGTGTTTGTATGTGTTTAAGTGTATGTGTGGTTGTGATATGTTGGAGATGAGGATGAAACTAATAGGCCCTTTGGTCTCTTGTTATCTGTTTAAGTAGGAAGCACCCATTGCCTTGTCTTTAGTAATAGTTGCATCAGGCTGATAGATTCTTACTGTTTCTGCCATACTTTTTTAGAAGCATCCTGGAGTTCAGATACCTAGGGTGTCTCTTGCTAGACTACTCAATTAACATTCCTCTCTGGGGTCTTCTTGCTTTAACACAGTGTTGAAATGAATCTGACCTGAACATTCTGCTGCTCTGGGCCCCCAGACTCTCTCTCTTCATCTCTGGAAAATATTTTTTAGTCTTGTGTCCCAGCCTTTGTCTCTGAGTCACTCTTCTTCATCTCTCAAACTTATAAATCTGTCTATTTAATAGTAGATTTTTATATCTCCTTACATCTACAGCCAGAATCATTAGCAGTAGAAAAACTGTACACCTTTTCTTAGGGGTCATGAGAACTTAATCTTTTAAACCTTTGTAATAGGGAGTGGAAATATGATAATAAGATTAGTAAGTAATACTTAGCACTTATCATGAGCCAGGTACTCTCCTAAGCATTTGCGTGGTTATTAAATTAAGGGTACAGAATGATTCCGTGAGGCAGATATTATCATATCACAAGATGAGCCTGTCTGTGGATGACGGCATAATTTCTGGAGTCATTTGGAAATTTTGATTTTTGTTCTGCAGCCCTGTTCAGCCAGGGCAAGACCACATTAGCCTGGAGAATATGAGTGGGTGAATGACGAATTTGGTCATGCTTGAGGTTACTGAGCACTGCAGTTGTATTGGTATTAAGAAATTCCAAGGTCAATGAGATTCACTGGCCCAGATATGGCACAACTATCCAGAATGCTCTATTGGCAGAAAATCTTTAGCTGGGTGGAATTCTGAGCTTGTCCTGTTCATCCCCAAATGCAGGTGCAGGAGTTTCCCTTCCACACCACTGCCATCTTTCTAGGTATTAGGGCCATTTTACAACTCACAGGTGTCTGAGTCTCCTGGCATGCTGAACACAGAGTAAGTTGGTTGGGCCACCCCTGGGTACCACACTTACTGGAAAATCATGGGTGACATGCTGGCTGCTGGAGAAGCATGCTTGCTTAGAGACAGAGTGGTCCCAGCATGTTTACTCTGCACTTGTGTTTCTGTCCCTTCAAGTCCCTTCCCTTGCCCAGCCACCTCCAACTTCCCTCAGGCCATGTCTTCTCTTCCAGCCCAGGGGCCTTTTCCATAAAAAGGCCTCAGAGAGAGCAGGTCTAGTCTTAGGAAAGACAGATCTTGGCTTGTATGTTTCTTGAATGAGTTTGCTAGATTCATCCTTGTCATATTCTTTCCCCAAAATATTGTCATGTGAGATGTTCTACCCTCCAGACTCCTTTTTTCCTCACTTCATTTCTGTTCTATCCTCTCTTCCTTGCAAAATGGACTGCTGCCCCATAGCAGTAGATCCAAAGATCGAAATATCAGTGATTAACAAATACTAACATAGACATATCAGGAAAACATCAAAGCATTTGTCTTTCCACATTCTTAAAAATTAGACAAGCAGCATATTATCTGTATTTATAAAAACTCAAATAATATAGAAATCAAGTAAAAACTAATTTCTACTACTCCTACCCCAGTTTATTACCATTCTCAATTTTAACACAATTAACCATTTGATATACAAATCTTCAAACATTTTTTTAATGCACACATACATACAATTTTCTTTTCTCTGTCTCTCTTTTTTTCTTAGAGTATGAACTAGGTCCCACCACATATCTGTGAGTTTGTCACACTGTGGTGGCTTGCATGGTGCTGTGATGCTGGAAGCTATGCTGTCAATATTTCAAATACCAGCAGGGTCACCCGTGGTGGACACGTTTCAGTGGAGCTGCTAGACCAAGACAGACTGGGAAGAAAGACATAGTGATTCACTTCTGAAAAAAGTTAGCCACTGAAAACCTTATGAATAGCAGTGAAATATTGTCTGATATAGTGTTGGAAGCTGAACCCCTAAGGTTGGAAGGTACTCAAGGTACAAGTGGGGAAAAGCTGCCTCCTCAAAGTAGAGTTGACCTTAATGATTTAGATGGAGTAAAACTTTCAGGACCTTAATTTGTAGACATGTCATCATTCAAAGTTGGAAGAAAACATCTGCGAACATGCAACAGCCAGGCAATGAATAAGGAAAACTGCAGAAGAATTGATGCATTTGAGTTATGGTATTGGTAAAGAATACTGAAAATACCGTGGACTGCCAGAAGAATGAACAAATCTGTTTTGGAAGAAATTCAGCTGGAATGCTGCTTAGAAGGGAGAATGGCCAAACTTTGTCTCTCATACTTTGGTCATGTTATCAGGAGGGATCAGTCCCTGCAGAGGATATGCATGGTAAAGCAGAGGATCAATGAAAAAGGGGAAAACCCTCAATAAGATGGATTGACACAGCAGCTACAACAATGAGCTCAAACATAGCAATGATTGTGAGAATGGCACAGAACTGGGCAGTGTTTCATTCTGAGTCAAAATTGACTTAATGACACCCAACAACAACACAAACATGAACTAGGTCACCTCCAAAATACTGTGATTCTATGATCACTCACACTGAATCACCAATTGATAAAATAGACATATTCATAAATAAATGTCTTTATGAGCTAATATTTAATATCAGCTGAGTGCTTACTGTGTGTCAGGCACTCGACTAAGTGCTTTTTATAGATTTATCATATAACTTTTCAAAATATCCCCACAAAACAGGTACAATTATTTATTCCATGTGACAGATAAGTGCAGAGAAATGCACAGTGAGTTGCCCTCGACGATGCAGCAAGTTGAAATCCATGCCTTTAACGATTTTCCTTTATTGCTTCCATGTGACAGATTTGACTACTTTGCCACTAAAACCTTTAAGAATCATGTTACATTTTTACTCCACTAATCTATGGAAGAAAGACCTGGCAATCTGCTTCTGTAAAGATTACAGCCAAGAAAACCCTATGGAACGGTTCTACTTATGTGTCACCATGAGTTGGGGACTGACTGAACGACAACTAACAACAATACAACAATAATTCAAGTGTGTGATTGTTATATGAAGAAGAGTAACTTAAGCTGAATTTTTAGGTTTTTTTAAATTAGCATAATATTTTTTATATTTCAAAAGTGCTCAAAATAAATAGTGTTTCTTAACAATGAATAATAACCACTATTTTATCTATCAACTGTATTTACTTTATTTGTATTTTAACTAATGCTGCAATAGAAATCTTTGTGCATAAGACTCTTTAATTTTAAAAACCATTATGCACCTGGATGAGGTTAAGCCAGGGATCATACACTATAGACTCAAGGTTCCCCACTTCTTTTTTTAAGTAGATTCTTGAATGCAATATATGTAATGTTAAGTCTAGGATGTAGCCCAAATAGTCAGAGAACAATAAGATATGTGGAAAAGTCCTTAAAGTTAACAGATGCTTGGAATTGAGACCAAGGCTGAAACCTAGAGAGAAATTTTCCTGTTTCTATCTCATGCCTTTGGTACAGCTCCACCAAGCAAAGGGATTTGGGAGAGTTAAGTGGCTTACCTCTTCATATAGAAGCATCCCTAACTTGATAAAATAATAACGAAGTCTTAAATTTCATTAGCTTTTCTCCATTTTGATGCAATAATAATTTCCACATGTGGGAGGACATTAAGCTGTGAAAATATCCTTGAAGAGGCTTGCTTACTAAGTTTATTTTTTTCAAATCTTTTTAGTTCTGTACTAAACACCAGGAGGTTCCTTTCAATTTTCAGATTTGTGCTCTTTTTCCTTTGTCTACTGAACTTTCAAATACTTTTCAATGAGCTATTAAGGTTAGAAAATGTAAACATCTCTTTAAAAACAAAGAAGATAGTCACAATGATGGTGGAAAAAGCCTTGAAATTGAGGATACACTTCACTATGCAATATATGTAACGTCAGCAAGTTTAGGTTGTAGCCCAATGGGAATGGTAAGTAAGTCCATGCTGACTAGCTCAGAGAACATAAACAAAGGTCAAGAATTGTGAATTTTAGGCTTCAGGCTATGTGGGGCATCCTTGAGGTCCTTATGTCTGATCCTGATAAAACTCCAGCATACCTGAAAGATTGGACTGACAGATAAAATAGAGGATGTTCAGTTAAATTTGAATTTCAAATAAACAACAAATAAGTTTTTAATACAAGTATAACCCAAATATTTCATAGGATATACTTATACTTCAAAAAGTTGTGTGTTGTGCATCTGAAATTCCACTCTAACTTGGTGTTCTGTACTTTTATTTGCTAGCTCTGGTAACCCTATGGTGGACCATGGCAAAGACCAGCTAAGGGATGGTGTGCACAGGTTGCTTGAAGAGTTCTGGGTACAGTGTGAAATCCTTTATGGCTGTGCTAATAAGCAGTGGCCAATCCTTAACTGGAAGTATTTTTTGGGCTTTCATGAGCTGGCGATAAACTTTCCTACAACAGCCTTTTAGTAAGTCTGGATATCAAGGTCCAAGAGGAAGCCCCAATGTCACCCTTATTTAAAACCATGTTTCAAATTCAAAATTGAATTTTCCTGGGATCAGGTGCCTGTGACTGACAAGAGAAATGGCTCATCAAATTAGGGATGAACACAGCTTTTATCTTTTAGGGCCTAAGTTTTGGGATCTTGGGAGATTTAACAGGAGCAATGTGGAAGAATCCATGTTCCCATATAGAAATGGTCCTCATAATTTTGATTACGTGACCAGGCTCTTGTTGTTCAGAGAGCAGGTCTGGTCTTAGAAAAGACAGACACAGGCTTGACTGTTTCTGGGACCACGGAAAGGTTTAAGTTTCAGGTTCACCTTTTATGGCTTATAAAAGCAACAATGAAATCACAGAGGAAATTTTGACTTCATGAACTGTGTAGGTTCTTACATTTGGCTCTATGATTGTGTTTTAAAGATAGACTTTGCTTACAACTGTGGAGTTCCAGAAAATCCTCTGGTGTACTTTTTGGACCCTTACTCTTCAGAGGGCAATTAGAACTGAAGCAACAGAAATAATATGAATTTTCCCAATTGACAATGGCATACCAGGTGCCAAAGACTTCCTGAAGTGTGCAAGGGATTTCTATCTGTTACTGTGGCCTATGATGCCATTGTGAAAGGAAGCTCCTCCACCTGGCCGAGGGGATTTGAGGGGCAGAAGACTAATCAAATTTAAGTGAAACTGCTATTACAAGAGCCAGGAAGCACACATTACTGGGAGAGAAGGGTCTCTAGGATAGGAGGAAGGACATTGCTAAAATTTCACAAATGCTGTAGGTCTAGGAAGGCTAACCAGGATTGTTGGGCTGTGATTTTGGTTTCAGGGAAGGGAGCAAGGGGTGGGATAGAAGTTGGCTTTATAAAACTGGCCTGTTCATCATTCATTCATTTATTCACTGACTGATTTATTCAGTAGATATTTATGATTTATTATGATGAGTTGGAGAGAGAAAAGTCTGCATGAGGTGAGTTTGGAGCTAGCAGCTGGAGGAAGGAACCAGGAAGGAGAGAGAGAAGGTGGAGTGGTGGGTTCAGAATGGCTGAAGGAGACCAGGAAGGGAGTGGAGCAATTTGGAATAATTAAAAGAGATGAACTTGTCTGTCAGTTTGTCATACTGTGGTGGCTTGTATGTTGCTGTGAGGCTGGAGGCTGTGCTACTGGTGTTGCAAATGCCAGCAGGGTTACCCATGTTGGACAGGTTTCAGTGGAGCTTCTGGGCTAAGACAGACTTGGAAGAAGGAAGAGGCCATCTGCTTCTCAAAGAATTGGCCAGTGAAAACCCTGTGAATAGCAGTGAAACACTGTCTAATATATTACTAGAAAACTTCGTGAATAGCCCTGAAACACTGTCCTATGCAGTGTTGAAAGATGAGCCCCTCAGGTCAGAAGGCACTCAAAATACAACTGGGAAAGAGCTGCCTTCTCAAAGGAGAGCCACCCTTAATGATGTGGACTGAGTAAAGCTTTAGGGAATCCCATTGGTTGATGTGTAATGACTCAAGAGAGAAGAAACAGATGCAAACATCCATTAATAATCAGAACATGGAAAGTACATATGAATCTAGGAAAATTGGAAGTTGTCAAAACTGAAATGGAAAACATGATGATTGATATCTTAGGCATTAGTGAGTTGAAATGGACTGGTTTTGGACATTTTGAATCAGACAATCCTATGATCTACTATGCCAGAAATGATAAATTGAAAAGGAATGGTGTGACATTCATTGTCACAAAGAATGTATCAAGATCTATCCTGAAGTACAATGCTGTCAATGATAGGATAATATCCATACATCTACAAGGAAGACCAATTAATACTACTATTATTCAAATTTACACACCAACCACCAAAGCCAAAGATGAGGAAATTTAAGATTTTTACCAACTTCTACAGCCTGAAATTGACCAAACATGCAATTGAGATGTGTTGATTATCATTGGGATTGGAATGCAAAAGTTGGACATGAAGAATCACTGGTAGTTGGAAAATATGGCCTTCGTGATAGAAATGATACTGGAGTTTGTATGATAGAATTTTGCAAGACCAACCAGTTATTCATTGCAAATACCTTTTTTCAACAACACAAACGGTGGATATAAATGTGGACTTCGCCAGATGGAGTACACAGGAATCAGATTAACTACATCTGTGGCAAGAAGTGATGGAGAAGCTCAATATCTTCAGCCAAAACAAGGCCAGGAGCTGACTGTGAAACAGACTATCAGCTCCTCCTATGCAAATTCAGGTTGAAACTGAAGAGAAAACAAGTTCACTAGAGCCAAAGATATCCCTCCTGAATTTAGAGGCCAACTAAACAATAGATTTCATGCATTGAACAAAAATGACCAAAAACCAGAGGAATTGTGGGATGATATCCAAACATAATCCATAAAGAAAGCTAAAGGTCATTAAAAATGCAGGAAAGGAAGAAAAGACCAAAATGGATGTCAGAATAGACTCTGAAACTTGTCTGTGAATGGAGAGGAGCTAAAGCTAATGGAAGAAATGACAAGATAAAAAAGCTTAACAGAAGATTTCAAAAAGCAGCTCTAGAAGACAAGGTCAATTATTATAATGAAATCTGCAAAGATCTGGAGTTAGAAAACCAAATGGGAAGAACATGCTCAGCATTTCTCAAGCTGAAAGAACTGAAGAACAAATTTAAGCCTTGAGTTGCAATATTGAAAGATCCTATGGGCAATGATGCAGGAAGCATCCAAAGAAGATGGAAGGAATACTCAGAGTCACTGTACCAAAAAGAATTAGTTGATGTTCATCCACTTCAGGAGGTAACATATGATGAAGAACCAATGGTGTTGAAGGAAGAGGTTGAACCTGCACTGAAGGAATTAGCAAAGAACAAGGCTCCAGGAATTGACTGAATACCAATTGAGATGTTTCAACAAATAGATGCTGTGCTGGAGGCACTCGGCTATGCCAAGAGATATGCCAGACAGCTACCTGGCCAACTGACTGGAAGAGATCCTTTTTTATACCCATTCCAAAGAAAGGTGATCCCAAAGAATGTGGAAATTATTGGACTATATCATTAATATCACATGCAAGTAAAATTTACTGAAGATAATTCAAAAACTGTTGCAGCAGTATACTGACAGGGAACTTCCAGAAATGCAAGCTGGATTCAGAAGAGGACCTGTAACAGGGATATCATTGTGGAGGTTAGATGGATCTTGGCTGAAAGCAAAGAATACCAGAAAGATATTTCCTTGTGTTTTATTGACTAGCCGAAAGCATTTTACTGTGTGGATCATAACATATTACGGGTAACATTGAGAAGAGCAGGAATTACAGAACACTTAATTGTACTCATGAGGAATCTGTACATAGACCAGGAAGTTGTCATTTGAACAGAACAAGGGCAAACTGCATGGTTTAAAGTTGTGAAGGGAGTGCATCAGGGTTGTACCCTTTCACTATACTTATTCAATCTTTATGCTGAACAAATAATCTGAGAAGCTGGATGGTACAAAGAAGAAAGTGGCATCAGGATTGAAGGAAGACTTATTAACAACCCATGATATGCAGATGACACAACTTTGCTTACTGAAAATGAGGATGACTTGAAGCACTTACTGATGAAGATTGAAGATGACAGTCTGTAATATGGATTACACCTTAATATAAAGAAAACAAAAATCCTCACAACTGGACCAATAAGCAGCATCACAATATATAGAGAAAAGATTGCTTTTATCAAAGATTTCATATTGCTTGGTTTCAAAATCAACACCAATGGAAACAGCAGTCAAGACATCAGACAATGTATTGCACTGGGAAAATCTGCTGCAAAAGACCCCTTTCAAGTGCTGAAAAGCAAAGATGTCTCCTTGAAGGCTATGGTGCGCCTAACTCAAGCCATGGTATTTTCAATTGCCTCTTATGCATGTGAGAACTGGACAATGAATAAAGAAGACCAGAGAAAAGTTGATGCTTTTGAGTTGTGGTGGTGGTGAAGAATACTGAGAGTACCATGGACGGCTAAAAGAACTAACAAATCTGTCCTGGAGGAAGTGCAACTGGAATGCTCCTTGGAAGCAAGAATGGCCAGACTTTGTATCACCTATTTTGGTCATGTCAGAAGGGACCATTCTCTGGAGAAAGATATCATGCTTGATAAAGTGGAGGGTTGTGGTAGTTATGTTTGTGTGTCAGCTTGGCTGGGCCTTGTTGAGTGGGCCTAGCTGGTGGTAGTTATTCCCCATGATGAGACCGGCAATCAACTCTATGGCAGGATCTATCACAAGCAGCTGAATAGCTGCCTTTGAGATGTGGTCTGCTTCCTGTATGTAAGGAGAAGCCTTGGGAATGGTCTCTAGCTTATGGCACATTTGGACCCTGCATGTAGCTGTGTCGTTCAGCAGCCTGCTATGCTCTGCTGATCTTGGGACTTACAATGGACTTAAGTTAATGGCCTGTTGTGTGATTTGGTAACAACAGGACTATGCCTTTTTACTTGTCAACCTTGGGGCTTCTCAGCCTCAGCAGCCTGTAGCTGTCTGAGTGAAGAAACACCTCTAGCTCCAGTGGGCTGGGAGCAGGAGGTAGTGCTGGACCCCAAGGTTGAAGGGCTTTCACCCAGCTCCTAGAGCCTGGCACTTTGAACTTGGACTTAAAGCCTCCAAATTGTAAGAATAAACTCCTGTTTGTTAAGGTCATCCCATTTTTGGAATATTCTTGTCGGAATGGCACTAGGTAACCACAACAAGGGTCAACGAAAAAGAGGAAGGCCCTCAACGAGATGGATTGACACAGTGGCTGCAACGATGGGCTCAGGTATAGTGGGGTCATGGATCTGGCACAGGATTGGGCAGTCAGTGTTTCATTCTGTTGTGCATAGGGTTGCTATGAGTCAGAGGTGATTTGCTGGCACCAAACAAGAACCACAACAACACCGTGAGTTGCATACTAACTCTGTGCTAGGTTTTGAGAAATGATAGTGGTTTGATAGGAAATAAGTGGTTGTCTTTTGCCAACATCCACAAAATTGTGACACATTAACTTATTAGCTTGCAAGTAGATCCTTCACAATTATTTACAGCCCAATTGCACAAATGCTTTTTAAGTCTCTGCTAGTATCATATCTGCTAACATCTTATTGTCCAAAGCAAGTCACATGGTCAGAGTCAAGGAGTGAGTCTTGCCCATAGGAGACATTGAAGAGTTACATGGTAAAAGACATAGATTCAGGGAGAGGGGAAAATTTGGCCATTAATACAAAAAATAGGGAGTGACACCAAATATTTTGTAAAAAAAAAAAAAAAAGGAGACTCAGTTCTGACAGGGTTAAGTTCTGATACAAGATTTATGTAGTCTAGGTTTGAGCTATTGATTCTGAATATAGAGGATAATACTAGCATCAACATGGATAGTGAGTTCAAATTCTTCTGGCGTGGGTCAGTGCCACATGTGGGACTATGTAGGTTGAGGCCAGGTGGAGCAGCAAGGGAGGTGAAATCAGTGAAATCTAAGATTCTGCAAGTCAGAGCGTTCTTTGTATTATTAGAACTTACCCCAGGTCCTAAAAAAGGCTATTAGTATAGAAAAGGGGTCTGGCACATACAGAAGCTGGTGGGAAATAATTGGCCTTAAAATGGAATTTGAGAAATTCTGAGGCAGAGTAAATAACAGCTAAGGACCAGGGCACTTACAGAATTTCTTACTCAGAGTTTATGTCCTCTTTACCTTCTTCTCTTCCTGTTTCTTACCCTTATTAGGATGAAAGGATATTCTAGAGAACTTTGGCCAAATTCCTTTTATATGGACACTCCCTTTGCAATTTATGTACACACACACACACACACACATACATACATATATATATATATATATATATATATATATTCACTTGAGAAAAAATATTAAATTAACAAGTATAATGATTAAAATGAGCTACACCGAGATCTGCTTGCACCATCTGAGGCGGTATAAATCACATTGTTAGAGATGGAGAAATGTGCTATACTTGTTAACTTCAAATTAATCTGTCTGGCCCAAACCTGTATCAGCTCAGTGTGCAGTGCTATTATTCTAGGACAGGGAGGGCCATGCCTTTGGAGCTTGCCTCAAATAAGGCAATGGAGTTATGACTGGACCTCACGAGTGTCCATTTATGCTTCAGAAGTTATAAAAAAGGTCAGAACTTCTCCCTCCTCTTAAAACTAGTTGCTTTCTTCTCTTCATCCTTATTCCATCAAAGTGTATGTATATGATCTAAATTTGCTTAACTATTTGAAAAAAAAGAAGGAATCTCAAAACCAGAGAGGTAAACATAATGCGTATGTAAGTGCATATAAAGATTGTTCTAATTTTCTTGGCATCCCACTGAATATTTTAAAAGAAGAAAACTTAACCATATTGCAGGGAAGAGGGTCACTCCTAGAATCCTCTGCAACTTGGCTTTTGAGGAAGGTAAAACACTTTTGTGGAATTAGTTGCAGGATGTGAAGGAAGCCTCTAATTACATTGATGTTTTAGTGAAAGAACCAAAGGTTCTTTAGAGCAGACCACATGAAAGAGTTCTTTTTCTCCATATGTGTGTGTATTTGTGTCTAAATCTATATTTAGATCAACATTTACTTGTGTCTTACAACCAAAGTGTAAGAAAGAAGCCTAATCATGACAGACCCCCTGCTACCACACCACATGGTGTGAAGGTAACAAAATTCTCTGAGCAGTGATGTGTCTCTTATCTTCCTTGTTAGCCAGTCTGTGTCATTTATAAATTTCAATTACTGTTAGTAGAGCCCTCTTGCTATATATTTCTAGTGTATTTTATCACTGTTTCTTTTGATCCTGAAAATGTAATCTTTAACAGGCTATCACGCACTAGAAATTGTCACCACAAATATATCAGTATTCTAATGGAATTTGTTGCACTAGGATTTGAACTTCGTTGCTACTTCTTGGACTATCTTCCAATTGTGTGGTTTATCTGGACTTATATTTCTTCTGTCTGCTGTTCACTTCAAAGCTTTTGTCTACAAATTTAGCTGGTAAAACAACACGGAAGGTTTTTCCTCCATAACAGCCACTTCCTTTGATGCAAATTGAAAATGGGCTGTGATACCATCAGAGAGCTTAGAGATTGAAGATTTTGAGAAAGATTTGGCAGATCTTTTGGAGTAAAAATGAACTAATACTACTGAATATGAAATATTATCTTGCCCAAAAACCTACTTAAAATGAACTAGAATTTAGGTTTATGATAGCAAATGGTTATACTTTAGCTTTTTGAAGCTCTAACATCCAAATGTTCTTTAAAAGTTTATTTCCAAGTTCTAACTGGAGATCTTAGAATAAAATTGCCACTTAGTGGAATATAGAATGTGAAGAGGTGAAAGAAAAGTCAGTTTGAGAGGATGTTACAAAAGAGAAACTTCTCCATCCATGACTAAGTGGTGTGAATGAAAATCAGATGGAAAAGGAAACAGGAGCAGAGATGGTTGTGTAATTAATGGAGCTTGAAGCTGTTTAAAAGTGCTAACCTGAAAGGGGCAGGCACAGAGTGCTAAATGAGGGCTTTCCATAAAATTCCAAGATGGAGGAATGCAGGGCTACCTGGGTGGGAGACCTCTCAGTGTTTGAAGTTTCAGAGACTGAAATTTCAAAGATATGAAGACACAGTTCTTTCTCCAAAGGTCAGTGGAGTGTGATGTTCTTTTGGTAGAACTTTCAGAGTAGATTATACATCTAAGCTACAGAAAATACATCTGCCACATTACAGATTTTTAAAAGTAATCAGAGGATAAAATAACACATACTTTGGGGTCTGAGAGACCTAGATTGAAGTCTGTTCAGTGAATTACTTAAACTCTTTGAGCTCCAGCTTCCCCATCTATAAACTGATGATGATAATGATAGGGTAGTTGTGAACATTAAATGAAATAATGGATATGAAATACTTAGCACAGTACCTGGCACATCTTAATTACCTAATAAATGATAGCCAGCAATCATTATTAAAATGATAAAGAAGAGCACATCTCCAATCTCCAGCTTTTTTTGAGAGAGACTTTTAGTATTATTCTCACCCAATTGCTAACACAACTTTTGACCCCTCCAACTTTATTTTTTTATCTTTGACATTTATCTTCTGCAGGAAATTCTATAATGTTCTTCCTGTATCTTTTGGGCCCTACCACATCAGTTCTCCCTGGAAGGCTTCCAACTTCTAGAATCTTCACCTTTCAGCCCAAGGGCCCTCTTCTGAAGCTGTAGAAGACTGGTTTGTCTGTCCAGACAGCAGGGTAGGAGTCGGGGATTAATACTTGCCCAGAAATGGCCCTCAACAATGACTGATGGCCACTGGTACCTAAATGTTCCAGCTCCCTTGCTCTTAACATGAGATAACTTTGATTCCCAGAGTTTCTCCATGAATTAGTTCCAGTCGCCCACATTTTATTTGGCTAAATTGAATTGGAGTATTTGCCTCTAGGTTTGCCTGGAAGAATCCACATGAAGAAGAAAAACAAGTTGTCTACCAAAAGACATTTAATAATAGAACAATTAAAGCTATCTTCATGGTTAATTCATATTTTCTAATGCACATTATTTGGCTACAGTATTGTTTAAATAATTATTTAATGTAAAAGTGATATAAACAGCATAATGACACTATAATTAAAAGAATGCACTTTAAGAGTAGGACGAGTTTTGTGAAACTCCAAGGAAATAATAATCTAACACAAAACAATTGATGACTTAAGCATAATTATAATGCCACTTACAGTAATTGAGTCCTTCTCAATTCCCTTGTCTGTACACAATAGTGATTGGTGTCATAGGAGTACTAGATTAAACTGATAGTTACTGACCATAGAAGAATGGATTTGGGAGGGGGATATTCTTGAACTAGTAGGTGGTTAATATTCTTGAATTACTTCTTAGTTACTACAAACACATAGCAAAAAATGCTACTCTCCACTCTTCTCACATTGTTCCCATATTTGAAGAATAAAAGGAGAAAAAAAATGTAAAAGTGTAAGCTCTTTCTTAGTGAAAAGCATTTTATTTTCTTAAGAACTGCCTTAATTGGGAAATCACAACTGCATAACTTGATAATTAGAGTAGCTTAATATTGAATCTAGAGCTCATCTCTAATAACCATATGAATAAAGGCCAAAGGAAGAGACTGAATGGGATGGGAAAGTGAGCCTGTATATAATCACTGTTCAACTGATAACAACTGCTTTCATTCATTATCAAAAATATAAAAGGCAGACAAGAAGCATCCCAAATTTATAAAATGTTGATAACATGATGTTAAATGGTCTTTGGGTGGTGCAAATGGTTCACACTCAGCTACTAATTTAAAGATTGGTGGTTTAAAATCATCCAGTGGTGCCATGGAAGAAAGGCCTGGTAATCTGCTTTTGTGGAAATTACAGCCAAGAAAACTCTGTGGAGCAGTTCTACTCTGACACACATGGGGTCACTATGAGAATTGACTCCATGGCAACCATTTTTTTAAGACCAGATTTTCATGATTTCTTATGCAGATGAAGCCCAAGCCCAAATTTTCTGCCTTCCCAAACTTTGTTTTCTAATTTCATGCACTTGCATTTGATTGTGGAGAGCTCTTCCATCTGTGTATCAGATTGCCATGAAGTAAGAAGTCTCCTTTTCTTTCAGTGGTGGAGCCTATCATATGGTAGAGATGTCTTCGAAATACAGGTTGGACCATGCATTTGTTGTTCTGACTCTGTCTACCAGGATGGTTTATGAATGGTGTCAGTGATTGTATCTTCAGAATAGAAGTTTTCAAACTTTTTTTCCCAGCATTTGCATCTTTTTATCAGTGAAATATTCCATAGAACTCCAAAATGTAAATGTGTGTATGTATATATTTGTATACTATATTTTTACACAAATAACACAAATAACAAATAATATTCTTGAATTACTTCTTAGTTACTACAAACACATAGCAAAAAATGCTACTCTCCATGACTTGGACATGCCTTTTACATTTGTTTACCAATTGCTCCCTCCCCTGAGGAGGCATTTTATAAATGTACTATACTAATATATTTTTAATAAAATCATGTAAAAAAAAGATGGCATAGTTGTGCTCACACTTTGTTTGTGGTTGGCAAACAAATGTAGAAGGCATGTGTTATTTGCTTAAAAATACAATATATACGTATATATACACTCACATATACATGTATATGTACATGTCGTTAAGCTCCTGTGTTAACTTGGCTGAGCCATGGTTTTGAGTGCCTGGGCAGCTGGATGTAGTTATTCCCCATGATGAGGTTATAATCACCTTTGTGATAGAATCTACCATGAGCAGCTAAGTACTTGCCTTCAGGGTGTGGCCTGCTTTCAGAATTTAAGAAGAAGCTTTGAGAAAGGTCTCTAGCTTTTCGGCACACCTGGATCCTGCATTTGGCTATCTTCATCTCAGTGGCCTACTGTGTTCCCTGCTGATCTTGGGATTGTTTCTGGACTTGAACCAGTGGTCTGCTGTGTTGCCTGTTGATGTTGGGATTGTGCCATTCTACTTGCTGACTGTGGTAGTTAAGGTTGTTATCAACTTGGCTGGGCCTGGTTGAGTGCTGGGCAGTTGGATATAGTTATTGCCAGTCATGAGATTGGCAATCAGTTCCATAGTGGAATCTACTGTAGCAGCTGAGTAGCTTCTTTAGGGATGTGGTCTGCTTCCAGGATAT
>NW_006921827.1:3063007-3066785 GCF_000298275.1 Orycteropus afer afer | reverse complement strand
TTGCTGAAGCCAAAGGTTGAGGGGCCTTCCCCCAGCCCCTAGACACAACACTCTGAATTTGGTCTAGCCTCCTAAACTGTAAGACAATAAATTCCTGCTTGTTAAGCCATCCACTTGTAGTATTTCTGTTATAGCAGCACTAGACAACCAAGATAGAATTTGGTACTGAAAGAGTGGGGTTGTGCTCTAACAGACAACTGAAATGTGGAAACAGCAGTGGAGTGTGTCCTTGGACCCCAGATCCCTGAACTGAGACTTGCAGAGATGGCAGCAGCAGAGTAAAGAGAACTGTCCCATAAGGTTTCCTAGGCTGTTATCTTTAAGAGAGCAGATTGCCAGATCTTTTTTTCTGGAGGAGTGGCTGGTGGTTTCCAACTGGCAACTTTTTGGTGAGCAGCCCAGTAGTTATCCATTGTGCCACCAGGGCTCCTTAGGGCAATTCTACACCATTATTAATAAATAACATATTTAAAGGAAGACTGTTCACATGCACATATTTGGTAGAAGGAGGTTTATACTGAGGTGTGCACACAAGAATGAGCTAACCAGGCTATGACTTGGAAGGAGGTTTACCAAGTGTGTTAAAATTTGTTGTCTAACACATGCAAATACATTAAATATACATTTAAATGTATATTAAAAATTAAAAGTTTGGAACAAATTACTTGTTAATCTCTGAAACAACCATGCAGAATTTTAGTCCTTCTTATTTAGTTTGGAAATAATTCCTAAGATGAGGCTTCTGAATTGGGCAGTTTGGACTATCACTGTTTCACAAATGGAGAAAAAGCAAAAGCAAAATAAAAAAAACTTAAAGGGATTTCAGCTGACTTAGGCATGATTGCTTAATCTCTCAGTGGCAGAACTGAAAAGCAGAGTTCAAGTTTTCTGAGCTGAAGTCCAGGAATCTAATGAACTAAACTTCCAATAAATAGAGCATAGCACTGAAGTTCCAGAGTAGAGCTGTGTTATTGAATTTTGTGTAAAATAAAATTCATCTCACTCAAGTGGGAACTATTATTTATTCAAAATTAATTGTGGGATATAATTCTCTACTACTTTGACTTTTCTCCTCATCCAGGGTTGGATGAAGCTTGGTAATGATAAAAAATAGAAGTGAAAAGCTATGTACAGAAATCAGATATCATAGGTTATGAGGACAGACCAGTAATGAGTAGGAATTGGAAGCCACTGTCTTAGGCTATAAAGTCATTCATAATAATCTTCCCAATAGTTTTTGGGCCATTATGTTGTGCTGAATATCAAGTATCAATCCACTCAGTTTATGATAGCAAAGGGTCAATAGGAAAGAAAGTGTCATCCCCCGCCCCCCCCCCCCAAGTTCAACAGTTCATTTATAACTTTCACTAATAATTGCATGAGAAGAGAGGGCATGTTTAGGTCAACGCATATAAACAAAGGAAACAGTTTATGTGAAAAGTATGTTATCCCCATTATATACACTTGCACCCATTGGGATAATTCTGAGAATAAGAAAGTATAATGCAATTTGTTGTGTTCTCTCACTCTTGCTCCTAAGCAAGACACTTTTTTTTTTTTCCCTCATTCTTCTTCATAAGAATACACACAGATCTGTGCAGTGTATACAATGACACAGTAAATAGATACTCAATGGTTAAAAGAAAAATGGTGCTAAGTATCTCTCAGTGGACAGAACCAAAATGTATCACGAATAACCAGGTGTTTGTTCATTTAATTCCTAGGAGATTGGTGGAAAATGACTCTGGTTCTAGACCAGACCTTGTTTAACAACCTGAGCTAGTCGCAAAAGATATTTGCTGTTTTTTTTTTTTTTTCCCCTGGAAAGCATATGTTGATGTACATCATCCCTCTTACTTGTGGCAGCCTTTCTCATCATTTGCCACAGCTGAGAGGGCAACATCTTTCTCCTGCAAAGATATTTCTTGCATGGATGCTCTGGGTTAGCTACCTTTCTAAAGATTCTTTTCCAGCTCAAGTGGGGATTACAGAAGCCATTCAACAAATGAACACTGACTGGACCAGCTGTTCTATCTATTATGCATTGAAGATCTTCAACTTGTCTGATGCCTGGTACAATTTATCCACACAGGTGCTACAGGTGAAGAGCTATTAAATCTTCATTTATGCTAGTATCCCACTACAGGTATGCAAGCCTCCCAGAACTGGAAATAATTGTGCTCTCAAATGATAGCATTCAAAGGAAATGCAAATCTTAATGGAGAAAAGTAGGAACATGTAGCTAATGACCTTGCTGTTCATGATGTTTCCTTGGCTTCTCAACTCATTCAGGATCTTGTCCTCCTGTGTCCCTGCAGGTGTTGCTGTGTCAGATTTGTTAACTGATTAACCTCTTTTTCATTTTAATGTAAAACGTGTCCATTGTCCAAGTAATCAACACTGGTCTCACTGGTGTACTGTTGACCTTGATCACTGCCCTGTTTTGAATGTGCCAGGTGGGTCCAGCTTAGACTTCGAGGCTTGCCTGAAGTTCTCATTCTCTGATTATATGTGAATAAAATTATTTAGTAATGCAGAATAACTTCTTCTTCTTCTTTTTTTAAATCCAAACATAGAAGAAAGGCGACTGGATAAATACATCATAGTTTGAGTATGGCATGTCTAGAATGAATGGGAAAAGGAGAAAAATATAGAAATCACTCAGCCCACACAGTAGAGACTATGGATAAAGAGATTTTAAAAACTCAATCCATTTAGGAAATATTTTGCCCTTGAGTTGGAATATTTCTGAATACAAGGCCAAATGAAATGCAATGGAATCTGTTGGGCTCCTGATACTATGGTGCAAGTCCTATATCTGCCTTATGAGATATTGGCATAAGGTGGGACTTTTAATCTATTTTTTATTTTTATATTAGGAAGAATGTTGGGATAACATCTAAAAGTCTTAGGGGATCTATAATATGTAGGTCTATTTTGCTGTGGTAGCCTTCTCGTCTTTTTTTTCTTTTCTCTGTTCTTCCTCCTTCTCTTCAGAACATATAGAAGAAGGCAGAAATTTCCTAACATATTTTAAACCACAATTTTTAGAGCATTTGCCATGTGCCAGACCCAGTGCCAAATACTGAGCCTCCATTACCTCAGTTAATCTCCCACAACAAGCAGCAGAGGTAAACATTATCAGCACTATTTTACAGGCAGGAAGTTGAAGCTCAGAGAAGTAAAGAAACTCACATAACATCATCCACTGGTAATGAGCAAGCTGAGATAAAAGTCCATGTCTCACTGCAAAACCATCCCCAAATAATTATTAAAGCTGAATCCATGTTTTCTTTAGAAAATTTAGGAAAAAAAGTCACTGATCAAGGACTTGGGTTAAAAAAGCACTCCATAAACCTACATACAAAATATTTTTATATTTAATGGAATAAGAAAAAAAAAATGTGAAGAAGTCCACGTGTTCCCAAGGATTGGAATAGTTGGAAGAGCTGCTATTTTAACAGTTTGTGACTGTTTCATCAAATATGAGTTGATTATGTTTCAATAAAAAAAGGACCACTGATAATTTAAAGGCAACTTTTGAGGCTTGGCAGTCAGTGAATGTTTTATTCTCCTCTATTGTTACGTCATAAGGGCAAATATAGATCTGACAACAAAATATGATTTTTTTTCCTATCTATATTCCAGACAGAAACATTTTAAACTCTATTCAAACAAGAAAAACGTGGCTTGAGAGTCACAAGCAGTGTGAGCAATTGAGGATCCACCCAAATACATTGCTTGATAGACGCCTTTTGGATAAACATAGCAGTTGTCA
>NW_006921827.1:3051273-3059530 GCF_000298275.1 Orycteropus afer afer | reverse complement strand
AAAAAAAAAAAAAAAAAAAACCCAAAACACTTTAAAGAGTTCTGTTGCTGCAGATTTGCCCAGTGCAGCATGTAATTTGATGTCGTGACTGGTACTTTCGTGGACATTGATTGTGGATCCAAGTAAAATGAAATCTGAGAAAATTTCAATGTTTTCTTGGTTTATAATGATGTTGCTTATTGGTCCAGTTGTGGGAATTTTTGTTTTCTTTATGTTGAGGTGTAGTACATTCTGAAGGCTGTACTTTTTGATCCTCATCAGTAAGTGCTTCAAGTCTTCTTCACTTTCAGTAAGCAACACGTGTCATTTGCGTATCACACATTGTTAATGAGTTTATTCCAATACTGATGGCGTGCTCTTCTTATAATACAGTTTTTTTTGGATTATTTGTTCAGTATATAGTTGGATTAAATATAGAGAAGTAATGCAACCTTGATGCTCACCTTTCTTCATTTTAAGACACGGAATATTCCCTCATTCTGTTTGAACAACTGTTTCTTGGTCTATATACAAGTTCTGTACGAGCACAAGTAAGTGTTCTGCAATTCCTATTATTCATAATGTTATCCATAGTATTTTATGATTCACATAGTCAAATGCTTTTGCACAGTCAGTAAAACACAGGTAAACATCTTTCTGGTATTCTCTGCTTTCAGTCAAGACCCCTCTGACTTAGCAATGATATCCCTTGTTCCACATCCTCTTCTGCCTTTGGCTGAAATTTCTGGCAGTTTCCTATTGATGTACTGCTGCAACAAGCCAACGATGTTTTTTAATTATCTTCAACAAAATTTTACTTGAATATGATTGTAACAATATTGTTCAATAATTTCTGCATTCTGTTGGATCACTTTTCTTTTGGAATGGGCACAGATATGGCTCTCTTTCAGTCAGTTTGCCAGGTAGTCATCTACCATATTTCTTGGCATAGATGAGTAAATGCTTTCAGCATAGCATCTATTTATTGAAACATCTCAACTGGTATTCCTTGAATTCCTGGAGCTTTGTTTTTCACCACCACTTTCAGTGCAGCTTGGACTTCTTCCTTCAGTGTTATCGGGTCTTGATCATATGCTATCTCCTGAAATGGCTGAAAATCAACCAATTCTTTTTGGTATAATGACTGTGAATTCCTTCCATCTTCTTTTGATGGTTCCTACATCATACTTTGCCCATAGAATCCTTTGATATAGTAACTTTAGACTTGATTTTTTTATTCAGTTCTTTCAGAAATTCTTGAGAAATGCTTAGTGTGTTCTTTCCTTTTGCTTTTCTAATTGCAGGTCTTTCTACATTTTGTTATAAAAGTTTACTTTCTCTTGGAGAGCCTGTTCTTGCTGTTTTTAGGTGGTGATGAGTTGGTTTCAGCTCACAGCAACCCTGTTTACAATAGAATAAAACAGAGCCTGGTCCTGTGCCATCTTCACAATCATTCCCATGCTTGAGCCCATTGTCACAACCACTGTGTCAATCCATCTTGTTAAGGGTCTTTCCCTTTTTTGCTGACCCTCCACTTCACTAAGAATGCTATCCTTTTCTAGGGACTGCATTTGATTCCTGTGTATTTCATCTGGTGAGGTAAACATGTATGGCTGCCATTTATGTTGTTGAAAAAAGGTATTTGCAATGAAGAAGTCATTGGTTTGCAAAATTCTATCATACACTCTCTGGCATCATTTCTATCACCTAGGCCATATTTTTCAACTACCAGTGATTCTTCTTTGTTTCTAAGTTTCACATTCCAATCACCAGTAAAAATCAACACATCTTGATTGGATGTCTGTTCAAGTTTGGACTGTGGAAGTTGGTAAAAGTCTTCAGTTTCTTCATCTTTGGCTTTAGTTGTTGGTGCATAAATTTAAATAGTAGCAGTATTAACTCATTTTCCTTATAGGTGTATGGATATTATCCTATCACTGACAGCACTGTACTTCAGCATAGATCTTGAAACTTTCTTTTTGAAGATGAATTAGATGCCATTCCTCTTTAATTTGTCACTCCCAGCACAGTAGACCACATAACTGTCTGATTCAAAATGGCCAATGCCAGTCCTTTTCAGCTCACTAATGCCCAGGATATCAATCTTTATGGGTTCAATTTCATTTTTGACAACTTCCAATTTTCCTACATTCATACTTTGTACATTCGATGTTCTAATTATTAATGGATGTTTGCAGCTGTGTCTTCCCATTTTAAGTCATAACCCGTCAGAAAATGGAGGTCCTGAAAGTTTTGCTCCATCCATGTCATTAAGGTTGCAGCTCTTAAGGAGGCAGCTCTTCCCCAGTCGTATTTTGAGTGTCTTCTGACCTGGGGAACTCGTCTTCTGGCACTGTATCAGACAATGTTTCAGGGCTATTCATAAAGTTTTCCAGTAATACATCAGACAATTTTTCATTGGCCAACTTTTTCAGAAGCGGATGGCCCCATATTTCCCAGTCTGTCTTAGTCTGGAAGGTCCCCTGAAACCTGCCCACCATGGGTGACCTGGCTGGTATTTGAAATAATACTGGCATAGCTTCCAGCCTCACAGCAACACACAAGCCACAACAGTATGACCAACTGACAGGCAGGTGGTGCCAACAGGTGTTGGTAAAGAATACTGAAAACATCATGAACTGCCAGAAGCCTGAACAAATCTGTCCTGGAAGAAGTATAGCTGGAACACCCCTTGGAAGCAGGAATGGCCAGACTTCTTCATCTCACCTACTTTGGTCATGTTATCAGAAGGGACCATTCCCCAGAGAATGATATCATGTTTGGTAAAGTAAAGGGTCAGCAAAAAAGGGAAAGGCCTTCAGCCAGAAGGACTGACAGAGTGGCTGCAGCGATGGGCTCAAGTATAGCAAAGACTGTGAGGATGGCACATGATAGGGCAGTGTTTCATTCTGTTGTACATAGGGTTATTATGAATCAGAACTGACTCTTGACTGCACCTGAAAACAACAACAATAACTCACTTCATTAAGGAGCTCTAGTTGGGTAGTGGTTAAAGCTGCTAACCAACTTGTTTTGGCTGCTAACCAAAACGTTTGTGGTTCAAACCCACCAGCCATTCTGTAGAAGAAAGAAAATCTGCTTTCATGAAGATTTACAGCCTTGGAAACCCAATGGAGGTTGATATGAGTTGGAATTGACTTGATGGCAGTGAGTTTGCTTTTGGATTCTTCTCATTGCACTTAACCAGTTCTTCTAAACATCCTTATTGCTTCCATTGTCCTCCTGAAAACCAGAGTCCCCACAGTCTTAGATGCACTGAGAATTTACCTTGATGGATCACAGACTCCAGTGACACCAGTGATAGTGATCACAGACTCCCACCAAACAAAGTGGGAAGGTATTGTGAAGAGGAAATATATTAAGTTCTTCCAGCTGATATCTCATGAGACTCACTTGGCACATGGGTCAATATACTTTTATGACTCTTTAAGCCTTTATCTTTTTATATGAAGTCTCTTCATAATGTTTCTATGCTATTGGAATAATCTTGGTTTCTTTACTGTTTTCATAAGGTTCATGTTATAGACCTTTAAATAACCTCAGTGCCAAATGTGCTGCTCACTCCCATGTAGTCTGAAGTCCAGTGAGTCTCCATAAGGAGGGGCAGTGAGTGCTGTCAGTGGGGCCAAGGGACCTCACACTATATGCAGAGTTCTCTTTATGTTCTCCCTGAAATTGGACTTCTGTTCTAAGCAATAACATTTTATTTGGTTCGCTTGATATCCTCAGCATTCCATCTTCTTTTTCATCTATTTATTCACTGTTCATTGGTCCTTATATTTTCTATTTCTACAGTTTGTTTAATCTCTATTGATGTCATCTGAAAAATCAATGAGCATACTAGATACACTCAACTAGGTCAAGGCTTTTCAACTTTCTTCTTATTATTTATTTATTTTTTAAAGCAGCTGAACCCCTTCTGCAGACAAATGCTTAAGTGGAAACTCATTACAACTGATATGAACAGGAGCTACTGTGCTTAGAGTAGGGCATGAAGACTTCAAACTCCTGCTTTCCCTACTCCAGCTCTGGATGCTTTTCCTCTGAACTTAGATAGGGACTCTGCAGAGTCTATTCAGGACAGAAAAGCCTGCTTATGGGATAGGAAATGGAACACTGGTCATCACCCCATCCCTACTTACATCAAAGGGGTTTATATAACATTTGATTTAAACAACAGGATTCTCTGCCTAAAATAGCTTTTCAAAGATCCCTAATGTAGATCACTGGCAAAACTATAACCCACAAAGAACTGAGCACTTATAATCATGATATGCCTCTTGTGATAAACTAGTATGAATACTGATCCAATTTATTGATGAATATTTCACATGGAGAAGTTTCAAAAGCCAGAGGAGAGTCAACTACCAAGGAGATCAGCTATTGATGCATAGTACACCTAATTCTGATCTGGAGAAATTTTAAACTAGAAGGGAACTCAGGGATCATCTAGTCAAGTGGTTGCAAAATGGCATTTTTTGTTTGCATGGTATTTCAATAATCAGTTTCCAGTATTAAAAAGTCAAAATCAGCAATATTTATATAAAAACCCTGACTCCTAACTTCTCTTGAAAAATTAGAAGATCTGACAGCACCAGGCCCACAGTTCTGTGTGGCATTGATGAATCGCCAGGAAGGTTAAAAACCCCAATGTCCAGTCTGTATGCCAGATAAATTAAACAAGACTCTGTGGGTAGTACCCAGACATCAGATTTTTTTTTTTTTTTTTTTTAAGTGCAGCCAAGATTTAAAGCAACTGGCCAAGGAAAATGTGTATGACTGTTGGGTAGTATTAAGAGTCCATCTGAGATTTGTGGTCATAAATTTAAGGTGAGACCAGTCAATATAATAGTCTTGTCCAGGTAAATGGTATAGGGATAGAAGAAGTAAAGCCTTACATTTAATCAGGTTATGGAGCACAGCAACAGAATGAAGTGAAATAGGGACAAGGGATTTGAACATATATGCTAGAGTGTGATTATTATAATTGGCCATGAAATTTAAGCTTGATAAGGAAGGAAGAGAGACCGTGAAGGCAACTGAGGAAGTGAGGATTTGAAAGAAATTAGGGACAATAAGAAAGTGTTACTATTGGTAAATTATGGGGGCTAATAGAGTTGAGTGAATACACAGAGTGTGCTGGTAGTCAGACAGTTGGTTTCTTGAAAAAGAGATTGCAGAGGTCATGCAGTAAATGATAATAACCAGGTCTAGAAAATGGCTAAGAGTCCTTGTGTGGCATAAAGGGTTAAAAACACTCAACTACTAGTTTAAAGATTGGTGGTTTGAACTCACCCAATGTTGTCTCAGAAGGCTGGCCTGGTTACCTGCTTCCAAAAGGTTCCAGCCTTGAAAACCCTATGGAACAGTTCTATTCTGCATAAATGTTGTTGCTATGGGTCAGAATCGACTCAATGGCACCTAATAACAACAACAACAACAGAGAATGACTAAGGGAACACATGTCCTATACCTGGCCTCTCCTTTATTAACTTATGTTAACTTTTTGACTCAGTAGTCTTATGTTTGCCACCTTTGGTCTTGTCCAACCTTTTAATTTTGTAGGTGAAGGGCTGAGAGTTTAAATGACTGATCCATGAATTTATAGCAGAGCATTTTTTCATGAAAACATTGCTTTTGAAGCTAATGGTGGTGTGTGTGTGTGCAGATCTGTGTGTGTGAGAATGTTTGAATGCTTGTTCTTGTAGACTAAGGGTGGAATTGGTTGTATGAATGAGAAGGAAGGGAATTTAAAGTTGGAGCAGCAGGATTTGGGAAAGGTGAAAAAAAAAGAACATAACTTATGGTTGGATGTTGGATACTTTCTTCCCTACTTGCTGCTTAAAATGTTTTAGAGAGAAGCAATGGCCTAGGGGTAGACATAAGTCAACTTAGGTACAACCATGAACTTGATAAAGGAGTGAAAACTTGGCTTTCTTTATAGGCCTGGTACTGGCCTACCCATTTCCTCTACTCCAATACCAGAAACTGGAGTTAAGAGAAACTTTTGCAGCAAACCAAGGCATGTCATTGTCCCCTCCTAGCATTGAACTCAGTGCACTCTTGAAAGAGGCTCGTCTCCAGCATCAGATTCCACTGTATTTTTTTTGGCTTTGTTAAATGCACGAGTGAAAGAACTGATCTGAAGTTACAACCCCAAGGGAGATTTGATATCTGAATTTCATTTTACTCCATCCTACAATGCATCTCAGACTCATTCAAAGTATTAATTGAAAGGATGGCATAAAAAAAGATCTTTTTAAAAAATTTATCTGTCTTTGTCAAAAATGCTGAAATAGTACTTCTACCAACAAATATTTACTGAACATCTACTTTATGTCAGATACTGCTAAATGATGAGGAGACAGAGGATAATTAATCTGATTTTATAATCTAAGAGATTCACTTTAGTAGGTAAGGGAAACAAGAAAGAAGTAAATAAATAATCTAATTATAGACTGTGATAAGCACTATGGGGAAATATACAGAGTGTTGAAATGAGGAGGCCATTTAGATAAGACAGTCAGGGTGAGTAACAATTTAGAGGAAAACGTGTTTCACGTGGATCTGCCAAGATTTAGCTCCTTTTCCACCTCTAAGAGCTGGTGTGAGGCTCATGTTAGCTGCCTAGCACTAGATTTCTAGGCAAAAGTTGATGATTTTCAGAGTGAAATGCTGCTGCTTTCTTACCTTGACTGAGAAATACATTGCAAAATTTTAGTTGCAGGCCACTTTGCAGAGAACAATCTGTGGGCCCCTGAACTCCCACTGTTATCACAAAATGTGCAAAGGAGGTGAATGTGGAATTCAAATGTACTTTTTGTACTTTTGAATGATAAGTGTCTAAATGTATCATCTTCAGAGGATGAGATCAACAGATGTTCTTAAACTAAGCAGCTTCAATAGCACCACAAAGCACATGACTGAAACACTGCCAAAGGCTGTAAAAGGAAAGCTTGCTGAAATATCTTATATTTTTCAAGGGATTCTGGTCTTTATATCTTCTCTTTATAGCTAAGAGAATTTGGGAATATAAAAATATGTACATATTTTTATCTTAGTAAAAGGTTTTTTTATTCTTTTTTGTTTTAAGTAAATGAGATCATGTATGTTTTCTTTTGGAAGGAAATCACCTTTCTGCTCCTTTGAGATTATTTATAAGTAATTTAAAGTAGCTTTTGTTGTTATCATTGGCCTGTATGTGTGATAAAAAATGTCTCTTGGTACCCGGACTGCAAGTCTCACTTGCCTTTACTAGCTCACAGAAGGGGTATAAATTCTTTACATCTGCCCATGAGGCAGCAGCAGAGGAACAGCTGCAGGTATTTTATGGTTTCCATCTCATGGCCGTCTGCCTCACAAGGTGACAATGATGTGGTGTCACTGGCCATTTCTGGATTTGGTAATAGTTATATGTACCACTGAAAGGTCTGACTTCACCTTCTTGTTTGCTTCATTGGCCTCTAGTTTAACAAATGAACTTTTTATCATGAAGATCTTTTGGTGCATTCAGGATAAATAATTTTTTTTATTTTTAGGAGAAGATAATAATGGCTTCTTGAAAACAAACAATAAAACAGACTCTTTATTCAATTTAGTTTATATAAAGAAAAGTCATTCAGGTTGTGTTTTTGTTGAACATGATTGTCTTGGTTCTCTAGTGCTGTTATAACAGAAATACCACAAGTGGATGGCTTAACAAATAGGAATTTATTCTCTTATAATTCAGGAGGCTAGAAGTCAAACTTCAGAGTGTCAGCTCTAGGCTGGGTGAAGGTCCCTTGACCTTGGGCTTCAGCTCTGCCTCTTATTCCAGGTCCACTGGAGCTAGAAGCATCTCCCTTACTTAGGTGCTAGATGTTGAGGCTGACAAACCCAAGGTTGGCAGGTAAAATGGCACAATCCCAAGATCAGTAGGCAACCTGGCAGGCCACAGGCTCAAGTCTGGGAACACTTCCAAGATTTTCAGGCAACACAGTAGGCCACTGAGATGAAGACTTGGCAAAAATAGAATCCAGATGTGCGAAAAAGCTAGAGATCTTTCTCAAAGCTTTTCCTTATGTCCTGGAAGTACGCCACACCCTGAAGGCAACTACTTAGCTGCTTATAGCAGATTTAAACATGGAGGTGACTACAATCTCCTCATGGGGAGTAACTATATCCAGCTGCTCAGCAACTCAAAACCATGGCCTAGCCAAGTTGACACATAGCCTTAACTACAGTGATTATTTTCTCTTTCTAGTTAACATTTAGGAGC
>NW_006921827.1:3048504-3050078 GCF_000298275.1 Orycteropus afer afer | reverse complement strand
AAAAAAAGGAGAAATTGTCAAAGACTTGCAAATACAAAATTTCCCCCATATCATGAAGAAAAGATATATCCATCCAAGAAGGTCAATGAACCCCATGCAGGATAGATCCCAAGAGAAAGTCACCATGATCAATATCATAATCAGACTCCCCAAAATCAAAGACAAAGCAAGAATCATGGGAGGAGCTTGGGCAAAAGGAAATGTTGCCTACAATAGAAAACCAATAAGACTGAGCTCTGATTTTTCCCCAGAAACCATACAGGCAAGAAAGTATTGAGATGACATATATAAAAACTTGAAATAAAAGAACTACCAACCAAGAATTATATATTCAGCCAAATTGTCCCTCAAATATAAGGGTGAAATCAAGACTTTCTCAGACAAACAGAAAGTAAGGAAATTTGTGAAAACTAGACCAACCCTACAAAAAATGCTAAAGGGAGTCTTTCCAAGAGAGAACCCACAACAAAGGACAACAAATTAAAATCAAAACACTTGATATTACCACTCAGAAACCAAACCAGAAATAGATGCTCAAAATAAGCTCATAAAATAATTTACACAGAGAAACAAGGGAGTAAATCTGCAGATGACACCAGCAACAAAACAGATAGAGGGAAAAAAGTTTTAATCACAAAACTTCCAAAGGAGAGGAAATTCTAGGACAATATCTTTATAGAACAGACTGTTCCAAACTTAGAGATATAAGAATTTGCTTCAGGGTAACCACAAAGAAAATGAACAATCCTCTTAAGCAAACTCAGAAAGAAGAAAATCACATGGGCTTAGTAAGCACAAAACCAACAATAAAGAAGAAAAAAGAAGAAACACTTGCTAACAAAATGAACTCAGCACAGAAAAACAGTTGAAATAAGGAAATACAACAACACAACAAAAAAACAACAGAATGACAGCAATCATTTCATACCTATTACTAATTACACTCAATGTGAATGGACTAAACATATCAGTCAAGAGAAAGAGAGTGGCAGATTGGTAAGAAAAGAAGACCCATTGATATGCTGCCTACAAGAGACCCACCTTAGACACAAAGATAAAAAAACAATTAAAAATTAAGGGGTGGAAAAAATATATGAAGCTAATGGCAACCAAAAAAAGAACAGGAGTGGCAATAAAATAGACTTCAAGGTGAAAAACAGCATAAGAGACAAAGAAGAACACTATTTGATGCTAAAGGGATAAATTGACCAAGAAGACATTTCCATAATAATATGTATGCATGCCACGAGAGTGCTCCAAAATACATAAAGCTAATATGAACTGAATTGATAGGAAAATAGACAATTCTACAATAGTAATAGGAGACTTTAACACACCACTTTCAAGGAAAGAGAGAATAACTAGAAAAAGCTCAACAAAGATATGGAAGACTCAACAACACAATCAACCAACTTGACCTCATAGACATATGTATACAGAGCACTGCATCCAACAAAAGCACAATACACATTTGTGATAGTTGAAGATCTGTCAACTTGGCTGGACTTCACTTGTGAGTGGTGTTTCCCATGATGGATCACATGACTACGTCCTAAGCGGCCGGTCAGTCTAGG
>NW_006921827.1:3045901-3047739 GCF_000298275.1 Orycteropus afer afer | reverse complement strand
AAAAAAATATTGAAACACTACAAAACATCTTCTAGGATCACAATGATATAAAATTATAAATCAATAATAGGAAGATAGAGGAAAAACATATCAAATATGTAGAAACTGAATAATATGCTGTTCAAAAACTACTGGATAGCAGAAAAAATAAAGTGTGAAATAAAAAAAATCCCTAGAAACAAATGAGAATGAAGCTATATCTTACTAAATCCTTTGGGACACTGAGAAAGCAGTACTCTGAGGTCAATTTATAGCAATAAATGCTCACATTGAAAAAGAGGAAAGAATCAAAATCAACACATTAACTCACCAACTCCAACAATTAGAAAAAAAGCAACAAAAGAAATCTACAGTGTCCAGAGCAAGGAAATAATAAAGATCAGAGCAAAAATAAATGAAGCAGAAATCAAAAACACAGTAGAGAAAATCAACAACACAATAAGCTGGTTCTTTGGAAAAATGAACAAAATTGACAACTTCCTGGCAAATTTAACAAAGGAAAAGAAAAAGAAGATAGAAATAACATGAATAATAAATGAAAATGTCAACATCACAGCAGAACCAACTGAAATAAAAAAGATAACAGAATATTATGAAGAACTGTGCTCCAGCAGATTCGAGAACCTAAAAGAGATGGACAAGTTTCTAGAAACACAAGACCTACCTAAACTATGCCAGTTGGAGATAGAATATTTGAACAGACCCATAACAAAAGAAGAAATTGAATAGGTCATTAAAAAAAAAAAAAAAAAAAAAACTTTCTACAGAAATAGTCCTGGCCCAGATGAATTCACTGGAGAATTTTACCAAACATTCAGAGAAGAACTGACACCAATCCTACTCAAACTATTCCAGAACATAGAAAAAGATGGAATGTTCCCAAATTCATTTTATGAGGCAAGTATAACACTGACGCCAAAACCAGGGAAAGACCCTACTAAAGAAGAAAACTACAGACCAATATCTCTCATGAATATAGACACAAAAATCTTCAACAAAATACTAGTCAACAAAATCCAACAGCATATCAAAAAAATAATACATCATGACCAAGTGGGAGTCATAGCAGGTATGCAAGACGGTTCAACCTCAGAAAAACAATCAATGTCATCCACCATATAAAGAAAAGTAAAGAACCATATGATCATATCACCTGATACAGAAAAGGCTTTCGATAAAATCCAACATCTGTTCCTGTTCAGAACTCTCAGCAAAAGAAAGATCAAAGGGAAAATCCTCAACATAATAAAAGGCATATATGCAAAGCCAATGTCCAACATTATTTTTAACAGAGAAAGACTCAAAGCATTCCCCTTGTGAATGGGAAACAGACAAAGATGCCCTCAGTCACCACTTCTATTTAACATTGTATCGGAAGTCCTCACCAGGGCAATAGGCAAGAAAGAGAAATAAAAGACATCTAAATTGGCAAAGAGGAATAATGCTATCTATATTTCCAGATGAATTGATTGTATACATAGAAAACCCAAGAGACTCAGCAGAAAAATTACTGGAACTAATAGAAAGGTTCAGCAAAGTGGCAAGATACAAGGTCACATACAAAAATCAGTTTGATTCCCCCACATCAACAAAGAGGCCTTTCAAAAAGAAATAAAGAAAACAATACCATTTACAATAGCTACCAAAAAGGTAAAATACATCTTACCAGAGACACAAAAGACCTATACAAAGAAAACTACAAAATGTTACTACAAGAAACTATAAGGGATCTACACAAATGGAAGAATGTGCCTTGTTCATGGATAGGAAGACTGTGAAAATGTCAATATTACCCAAAGCAATCTACACATTCAATGCAATCCCGATCCAGATTCCAT
>NW_006921827.1:3043727-3044731 GCF_000298275.1 Orycteropus afer afer | reverse complement strand
GTGATGTGAACGGACACATGCACACCTATGTTCATTGCAGCACAATTCACCATAGCAAAGAGTTGGAAACAACCTAAATGCCCATCAACAGATGAATGGATAACAAAACTATTCACACAATGTAATACTATGCAACATTAAAGAATAATGAAAAATACAGGAATCATCTCATAATGTGGATGAATTTGGAGGACATTATGCTGAGCGAAATAAGTCAGTTGCAGAAGGACAAATATTGTATGAGCCCATTATTGTAAAATGTCAAGGAAAGGTTTACTTAGAGAAGGAAATTCATTTTGTAGGTTACTAGGGATGGGAGAAAAGCAGAGGGAAAATTTCTGAGTAGTTGGGGTCACATGTAGATTTGGTGAGGGCTGGGCTGGTATTGAAAGAGTCTGTCACAAGCATGATGACCTTGGAGAAAGGAAGGACACTGAAATGTGCACATAAGATATAGACAACAGAGGCAAATACTAGTAGTACATGCACAATACTGTATTACCACTAACACCAAGCACCAGGATATGAATAAATGAAGATAAGTGAGAAAATCAGGTGGGGGTAGGCGAACATGAATATATCCTAGATGAAGGATAGATTTGGGTGAATATAATCTTATATATGCACTTGTGCTACAAAATTAGCGACATACATTACAGAAGCAACAGAAGACAGAGTTTGAGTAACCTCTGAGAGACAACCAAACACCTTATGAGACAGAATCACCAGGCCTGTGGACTTGGGATCATAGTCTTGAGGGACATTATGCTGAATTGGCACAACATAGTACATTAAAATCTTGTTCTACAAACTACTTTAGTGAGTAATGACTGGGGGCTAAAAATCTTTTGAGTGGCCATCTAAGATGCAACTATTGGTCTCCTCTCATCTGCATCAAAGTAGACTGAAGGAAATCAAAGTCATCTGGAAACAATTAGTCAAAAGATAAGATAGACCATGAGGACCTCAGCATTCATGACCCAGAGACCAGAAGAACTAGATGG
>NW_006921827.1:3041672-3042477 GCF_000298275.1 Orycteropus afer afer | reverse complement strand
AAAATGAAATGTAACACATAATCAGTATCCTAGGCATTAGTGAGCTGAAATGGACTGGTTTGGGCCATTTTGAATCAGATAATCATATGATCCAGAAATGACAAATTGAAGAGGAATTGTGTTGCATTCACCATTGAAAAGAACATCCCAAGATCTATCTTGAAGTACAATGGTGTCAGTGATAGGTTAATATCCATACACCCACAGGGCAGATGAGGAAATTAAAAACTTTTTACCAACATATGCAATGTGAAATTGACCAACCATGCAATCAACATGTGTTGATTACCACTGGTGATTGGAATGCAAAATTTGGAAACAAAGAAGAATCACTGGTAATTAGAAAAAATGGCCTTGGTGATAGAAATGATGCTGTAGATTGCATGAAAGAATTTTGCAAGACCAACAACTTATTCATTGCAAATGTCTTTTTTCAAAAACATGAATGGTTTATACATGTGGACTTTGCCTGATGGAGTACATAGGAATCAGATAGACTACATCTGCGGAAAGAGGCAATGAAGAAGCTCAGTATTTTCAGTCAAAACCAGGCCAGGTGCTGACTGGAACAGACTATCAACTGCTCATATACAAGTACAAGTTAAAGCTGAAGGCAATTCAAAAAAGTCCACGGGAGCCAATATATGACCTTGATTATGTTCCTCCTGACTTTAGAGTACATTTGATGCATGAACACCAATGACCAAAAGCAAGAGGAATTGTGGGATGATGTCAAGAATATCATCCATGAAGAAAGCAAGAGGTCATTAAAAAGACAGGAAAGGAAGAAAAGACCAAAATGGAT
>NW_006921827.1:3025151-3037725 GCF_000298275.1 Orycteropus afer afer | reverse complement strand
TTTTTTTTCCTGGTTCCTTGGAGATCTCCATGTGTCTTGGTATTCATCTTATTCCATTTCTATTTAGTTCTCTTGTTTGATCTGTTTTATATCTCAAAAGAGATTGACTCAAGATATACCCTACACTAATCCTGTCTCATTAACATAGCAAAGACAACCCATTCCAGAAGGGGATTATAACTACAGACATAGAGGTTAGGATTTACAGCACATATTTGGGGGGCACATAATTCAATCCATAGCACAGTCTTGATTTTCTTTGAAAAGACTATACTTTGTGTGGCTCTAGTACATCCTGGAAAATTCCTCTCCTGGGTCCTACCTGTCTAGATGCTCTTGCCTTTCTTTACAGCCCACATGCAAATAAAATCTTGCTGAAGATAACTCAACAATGGTTGCAACAGTTTATTGACAGAGAACTTCCAGAAATGCAAGCTGGGTTCAGAATCGGATGTGGAATGAGGGACATTATTGTTGGTGTCAGATGGATCTCGGCTCAAAGCAAAGAATACCAGAAAGATGTTTACTTGTGTTTTATTGACTATGCAAAAACATTCAGTTGTGTAGATCATAACAAATTATGGATAACATTGAGAAGAATGGAAATTCCAGAACACTTAATTGTGTTCATGAGAACCTGTACATAGATCAAGAGGCTGTCATTTGAACAGAACAGGGGATACTGCATGGTTTAAAATGAGGAAGGGAGTGTGTCAGGGTTGTTTCCTTTCACAATACTTATTCAAGCTGTATGCTGAGCAAATAATCCAAGAAGGTGGACTATATGAAGAAGAACTTGGCATCAAGATTAGAGGAAGAATTATTAACAAACTGCAACATGCAGATAATACAACCATGCTTGCTGAAAGTGAAGATGACTTAAAGCACTTACTGATGAAGATTAAAGATTACAGTCTCCAGTATGAACTTCACTTCACCATAAAGAAAATGACAATCCTCACAACTGGACAAATAAGCTGCATTATGATTAATGGAGAAAAGATTGAAGTTATCAGAAATTTCATATTACTTGGTTCCACAGTCAACATCAATGGAAGCAGCAGGCAAGAAATTAGACGATATATTGTGCTGAGTAAATCTGCTGCAAAAGACCTCTTTAAAGTGCTGAAGAGCAAAGATGCCTCTTTGAAGACTAAGGTGTGCCTAACCAAAACCATGGTATTTTCATTCACTTCATATGCCTGTGAAAGCTGGACAATGAATAAGGAAGACCAAGGATGAGTTGATCCTTATAAGTTGTGATGTTGGCAAATACTGAAAGTACTATGGACTGCCAGAAGAATGAACAAATCTGTCCTGGAGGAATTGCAGCCGGAATGTTCCTTGGAAGTGACAATGGCCAGACTTCATCTGACCTACTTTGTTCATGTTGTCAGAAGGGACATTTCCCTGGAGAAGAATATCATATTTGGTAAAGTGGAGGGTCAGCAAAAAAGGGGAAGGCCCTCACTGAGATGGATTGACACAGTGACTGTAACAATGGGCTAAAGTATAGCAAAGATTGTGATGTTGGTGCAGGATTGGGCGCAGGATTGGTGCAGGTTCATCTTAATTACTCCTTTGAAAAAGTAACAATTCAAAGAGTAAACAATGTGTAAATGCATCACCTGGGGCACATTTCAGCATGAACTGTGGATACATTAATATCTTTTGATGAGTAGATTAGCTTTTCATTAATTATCTTCTGTCCATAAATCAGAGCAAACAGCTGCTTGTCATAGGAATAGAGGTCCTACAATACAGTCTGGAAATGACAATGTGCCAACTACCATCAAAAGCTTATTCAGTGGCAGGCATTATATTCCTTGAGAAGTTTCTTCATAGGGAAATATTTAACTTAATTAAACTAAACCAAATTAACTCATACTTTGCTTAGTTCAAAAGAGGAGTTAAGGCACCATAGATGCCACTTTCTTAAAACTTAGGATAACTGAAGTTTTTCTAAAAAGGTAAAGCATTAATTATGGAAGCATCAATATGTCATCTGCTGTCAGTTAACCTGTAAGCATCAGAATCATTCAAATTTCTATAAGCGATTTTCTTCCTCAAGTGCAAAGAAGTCCAGACTATAGTTGGAGATTTCTTAGCAGTCATGAAAAATGTAGTAATCAGAGTAATTGTCAGAAGGCTTAATTAAAGCTCTCTGTGTGACTCTTTTGCATATGCAAATTACTTCAGTGAGTATCATTTGTGAAGAAAGGTTAAGGTGAGCCAGTTAGCATTTAGACTATTAATTAAAAAGAAAGAGAAGATCTTGCCAATGAATCAAATACTGCATTTATTTAGTTCATTTGTTGTTTTTGCTTGTACTCAGACTGTAGTCATACCCATGCTCACAGGAGGACACAGCAAGAAGCCATTTGGGTTGATCCTTTTAGATTAGTGAGAAGCCTCCATTTACATATTAAAGGGTCTGACAAATACTGATTGGGTCTGTGCATGTATTTTGGGGTGCTTTGTCACAAATACTATACAGCATTTATTCTAGTGACATGAGAAACATTAGACATAGATTATTTTCACTTTTCTTTCAGATGTCACTAGAATAAAGTTATAGTAAGGATTAATATGTTAATATATGTAAAGTATTTAGAACAATGCACAGGGAAACAATCAATAAAAGCTGGCCATTGTTGTTTTTTCTTAATATTGTAATTTCAGAGCTGAGGCTCAGAAGAGTCTGCAAGTATTGCAGTTGTCTCAGCCAAACCTAGGTGAATATGACTTGAGTCCATGCTTTTAATTCAAGGAGCTTAATTGTGCCCAGAAAGGAGTTCTGGTGGTGTAGTGCCTATGGCATTTGACTGCTAACCAGAAGGTTGGTGGTTCAAACCCACCAGCCACTCTGTGGATGGAAGACTGGGCAATCTACGTCCATAAAGATTTACTGCCCCAGAAACCCAAACAGGGTCGTTATACATCAGAATCGACTCCATGGCAGTGAGTTTGTTTTTTTGTGGCTTGGAATTATGCCCAGAGAATCATATCCCATAAAGAGATAGGAGACTTAATTTGTATTTCTACCTTCAACATTAACTGGCTATTTTGTAAGGGATTTAAGCTTTTTGATTAGCTTTGGATTTTTTCCAAAGATCTCATGACAAGGGCTTCCTGAGTGGCTCTCAGGGAATGGAAAGTGTCTTGATGTATATATTAACTCCTTATTAATGACTGTAATCAAATCTAATAAAACAAAACAATAGCAGCAATAATAAAATCACATACAAAAGACAGTTGCCAAAAGGGTTGATTCTGACTCAGGAAAAATCAAAACCATTGCCTTTGAATCGATTCTCATTCAAAGCCACTCTTTGGGACAGAGTACAACAGCCCCCTAGGATTTCCAAAGTTGTAAATCTTTACAGGAGCAGACTGCCATATCTTTCTCATAAGAGCAGCTGGTGGGTTTGAACCACAGACATTTGGTTAGCAGTTGAGTGTTTAAGCACTGCACCACCAGGACTCCTATTCATGAGAATAGGAGTGATGAACTGGGAAGAGTAAAATAAAGAAATTAGGAAGGTCAATCCAAGAATGTATTGTTAAGTAAAAGACGGACACCTCAACCCTGCTGCAGTCTCACTGGAAATGCAGAGAATATGCCTCAGATTGTCCACCAGGGGCAGGAAAGAAGGGGATATTTATTTACCAATTCCTATCAAAGTAGTGCATAGGTGTTAATTCCTTTGCACTTCCCGGTTTGCAGGTGATCCAGCACAGCCCAGAATCTCAGTGGACAGAGAAGTTTGAGGTAGAATCTTGAGGCACTTGCCTTCTGTAAGTGATAAGCAGTGCAGCTGAGGTGTCATTTTGTCAAGTTATACCTGCGCTTAGCTGACTGCCACAGCAATGTCTTGAGCAAGAGGATGCAAAGGAATGAAAGATAGGAGAAAAATGTGTTTGACACATTGCCCTTACCTCAGTATATATATTGTTTAATTTCACTTGATAGTTGTTTTCCATGTCTATGTGTGTCTAAGTTTTCTGTCATTAACTCTGGGGTGTCCCTGGGTGGTGCAAAAGGTTAAGCACTCCTCTTCTAACTGAAAGGTTGGTGGCTCGAACATACCCAGAAGTGCCTCAGAAGAAAGGCATGTTGATCTCCTTCAGAAAGATCACAGTTGAAAGCTCTACAGAGTACAGTTCTACTCTGCAACTCATAGGGTCAATGAGTTGTAATTGACTCACTATTGAGGAGATTAAATGTGTGTGAAAGTCCTCTGAAAAATAGAAATCATATACAATGTAGCACTATAAAAATTATATTGAGATCTTCATAGTTGAAGGTCAAATACTGTTTGAATATATATGTATATATATTTTAACTCATCAATCAATAGCTACATTTTAAATCAGTGCCTTTCATTTCAGTATGTAATTATATCTGGATTTTGGCGGAAGAAAATCACTTTGAGAAATTTATAGGGCCTATATGACTGAATTTTAAATTGATTTCTTTTAAAAATATTTTTTATAATTTAAGTGAAAGTTTGTAGAACAAATTAGTTTCCCATTGAGCAATTTATATACAAAGTTTTCCACAACATTGGTTGTAATTTCCACAATGTGTCTGCCCTTTCCCATTACCAACTTGGGTTCCTGTTTCCATTTGCCCAGTTCTCTTGCTTTCTCAACTTTGCTTTTGGGCAAATGTTACTCTTTTGGTCTTTTATTATTGATTATTTTGAGGAGCATGTTCCTCTTGGTGTTATTTTTCACTTTATAGGCCTATCTTCTTTGTGGCTAAAAGGTAATCTCTGGGAGTGGCTTCAGTTCTAAGTTAGAAGAATGTCTAAGAGCTATAGCCCCAATTTCTATCAGACCGGTAAGTTTGGTCTTTTTTAAAATGCATTTGAATTTTGTTCTGCCTTTTTTTCCCCCACTCTATCCAGTACTTTTTATTGTGATCCCAGTTGGAATGGTCGGTAGGGATAGCTGGGCACTATCTAGTTCTTCTGGTCTCAGGTTAGTGGATGCTATGGTTCATCTGTTTCATTTGTCTTTGGACTAATTGTTTCCTTGCATCTTTGATTTTCTTCACTCTTCTTTACTTTGGATGGAAAGAGATCAATAGTTGTAACTTAGATAGCTGCTCCCAACTTTTTCAGACTCCAGTCACTACTCACCAAAGTAAGATGTAAAACACTGTCTTTATGGACCATGTCATGCCAATTTAACTAGCTATCTCTCAAGATTATGGTCCCTAGTCCTCAAGCCCAGTATCTGTGGCTTATTAGGTGTTTGATTATGGGTATAAAGATTTTATGGCTATCTCCCCTGTGCATTCTATTATATACATGGGTATATTTGCAGCATATGTAGGAATATTACCTACCAACCCCATACATTGTTGTTGTTATGTGCTGTCAAGTCAGACCCGACTCATAGTGCCCCTCCTTGGGTTTCTGAGGCAGTATCACTACGGAAGTAGATTGTCCAACCTTCCAACCTTCCTTCCAAAGAGTGGGTGGTGGGTTTGAACTGTCAGCCTTCTGGTTAGTGGTCCAGTGCCTTAAGCACTATGCTATCAGAGCTCCCTTCCCCAACCCCATGTATGCACTCCCATACATCCACCCACTTCTGTTCAATGTACATAACTACCTATGCATACACTCTTACATTATCATTTATTATTTTGTTGCAGAATTATATATGTAATAGTATTTACTATTGTTGCCTTTTATATACCTTTCAGCATCTTGCTTTGTCTTGGTTATGTTGTATTGACTTGCCTCATATTGTATTTTATCTTTCCACTCACCAAAGTTAGCACAGCTTCTATCTAGTTAGCTATTTTCCCTTCCATTCCTGGTAAATATCAAAGAATGTTTCTTTCTGTGTGTGTGTAAACCTTTTCTTGACTTTTTAATAATAGTGGCCTCATACAATATTTGTCCTTTTCTGATTGATTTAGTTTACTCAGGATGATGTCCTCCAGGTTCATCCATGTTGTGAGATGTTTCATGAATTCATTGCTATTCTTTAATGTTGCATAGTATTCCATCATGTGTATGTACCACAGTTTGTTTATCCATTAATCCATTGATGGAGATTTAGGTTCTTTCCATCTTTTTGCTATTATGAATAATGTGGCTATGAACATGAATGTGTAATGTGTATTCATGTAATGACTCTTATTTCTCTGGGATATATACCTAGGAGTGGAATTACTGGATCATATGATATTTCTATTTGTAGCTCTTTGAGGAAATATCATATTGTTTTCTATAGTGTCTGTACCATTTCAAGTATATGAGAGTTCTAATCTTCCCAAAACCTCACCATCACTTGTTGTTTTCTGTTTCTTTTGTCAGTCATTATTGCTGGTGTGAGATAACATCTCATTGTGGTTTTGATTTGCATCTCTCTAATGGCTAGTGTGGGAGCTCTGGTGGCGTAGTGCCTAAGGCATTCAACTGCTAACTAGAAGGCTGGTGGTTCAAACCCACCAGCCACTCACTCCCCAGAAGGAAGCTTGGACAATCTATTTCCATAGTGATACCAGCTCGGGTCAGATCTGATCCAACAGCAGTGTGTTTTGTGTGTGAATGGCTAGTGCATCTATGTATTTGTTGGCTGCCTGAATGTCTTCTTTGGTAAAGTGTGTGTTCAAGTACTTTGCCCATTTTTAAATTGGATTTTCTTTTTGTTGTTGAAGTGCTGGAGTTTTCTATAAATTTTAGAGATTAAACCCTTGTCAGATACAGTGTTGCCTCCCTCCCCGCCCCAGTCTACGGGTTCTCTTTTTTACTCTTCTGGAGAAGTCTTTTGATAAGCATATGTATTTGATTTTTAGGAAGGCTCAATCATCTAATTTATCTTCTGCTATTTGTGCATTTTTCATGTTTCATAGTCTATTAATGCTGTAAATCAGGACTCCTAGGTTTGCCCTTATTTTTTCTTCTATGATCTTTATAATTTTAATTTAGCATTTAGATCTTTGATCCATTTTGAGTTAGTATTTGTGTATGGTATGAGGTATGGATCTTATTTCATTTTCTGCAGATGGATATCCAGTTTTGCTAGTACCATTTGATAAAAGAGAATATCTCTTCTTCCTTTAATGGATTTTGACTCTTTGTCAATGATCAACAGTCTGTTGGTAGATGGATTTATTTCTGGGTTCTCAATTCTGTTCCATTGGTTTGTGTGTCTATTATTATAACAGTAGCAGGCTGTATTGACTAGCAGGCTGCATACTAGGTTTTGAGACAGGAAATGTGAAGCCTCCTACTTTGTTCTTCTTATTCAGTAGTGCTTTGCTTATCCAGGGTCTCTTTCCTTTCCATATAAACTTGGTTATTAGCTTTTCCATCTTGTTAAATAAAGAATGTTTTAGAATTTGGATCAGAATTGCATTTTAAGTATAGGTCTCTTTGGGTAATATTAACATTTTCACAATGTTAAGTCTTCTTATCCTTAAGTATAGTATGTTTTTCCATTTATGTAAGTCTGTTTTGATTTCTTGCAGCAGTTATTTTGTAGTTTTATATGTTGTATCTAGTTAGGTTTATTTCTAAGTTTTTTTTGGGGGGAGGCTATTACTAGTTTCTTAACCCACCAACTGCCATTGAGTTGATTCTGACTCACAGTAACCCCCATAGAGTTTTTAAGGCTGTAAATCTTTACAGAAGTAGGCTGACTCATTTTTCTCCCATGGAATGGTTGGTGGGTTTGAACCTCTGACCTTTTGGTAAGCAGCCAAATGCTTTTGTCACTATGCCACCAGAGTTCCTTGTTGGTTTCTTGCCATAGCGTTTTGTAGTTTTCTTTGTATAAATCTTTTACATATCTAGTTGGGTTTATTCCTAAGTATTTTATCTTTTTTGGGGGCTATTATAAATGGTATTGTTTTCCTGATTTTCTTTTTGAACTTCTCTTTGTTAGTGTAGAGGAATTTGACTGATTTTTGTGTGTTGATCTTGTACTCTGACACTTTGCTAAATCCTTGAATTAGTTCCAGTACCTTTTTTGTATAGTCTCTGGGATTTTCTGTGTACAAGATCACGCCATATACAAATAAGTATAGTTTTCTTTCTTTCATATCAATTTGAATGCCTTTTATTTCCCATTCTTGCCTTACTGCTCTAGCTTGGATTTCCAGTACAATTTGAATAAAAGTGGTGAAAAAAGGCATCCTTGTTTCATTCTCATTGTTAAAGGGAGTGCTTTCATTCTCTCTTCATTGAGCAAATGTTGGCTGTTTTTTTTTGTATATATGCCCTTAATTATGTTCAGTAATTTTCCTTTTATTCGTATTTTGCTGAGCATTTTTGTCAGGAATGAGTATTAGATATTGTCAAATGCCTTTTCTGCATCAATTGAGATGGTCACGTAATTCTTTTCCTTACTTTTATTTTTGTGGTTATTATGTTGATTAATTTTCTAATGTTGAACTATCCTTGCACACTGGATATGAATCCTACTTGGACATGATGTATTGTTTTTTGATATGCTGTTGTATTCTGTTGGCTAGGATTTTGCTGAGATTTTTTGCATCTATACTCATGAGGGATATTGGTCTATAATTTTTTTTTATTAGCAGTATTCTTTGTCTGGCTTTGGTGTCAGAGTTATACTGACTTCATTTAATGAATCCAGGAGTATTCCTTCCTTTTCTATGGTCTTGAACAATTTCTGTAGGATTGGTGTCAATTTTTCTATTAATGCTTGGTAGAATTCTCCAGTGAAAACATCTATGGTGGTTAAGTTTGTGTGTCAACTTGGCTGGGCCTAATTGGGTGGCTGGGTAACTGAATGAAGTTATTCCCCATGGTGAGATTGGGAATTAACTCCATGGTGGAATCTATTGGAGCAGTTGAGTAGCTGTTTTGGGTATGTGGTCTGCTTCCCATATATAAGAAACAGCTTTGTGAATGGTTTCTAGCTTATAGCATGCTTGAACCCTGCATGTAGCCATGTTGTTGTTCAGCAGCTTGTCATGCTCTGGAGACCTTGGGACTTTCAATGGACTTGAATTAATGGCCTGCTGTGTGGTTTGGTAACATCAGGACTTTGCCTTTTTACTTGTCAATCTTGGACTTGTCAGTTTCAGTAGCCAGTAGCTGTCTGAGTGAAGGAAAGCCTCTAATTCCAGTGGGCTGGGAGCAGGAGGCAGAGCCCAAAGTTAAGAGGTGTTCTGGTTACCTAGTACCACTCTGACAGGAATATACCACAAATGGGATGGCCCTAACAAACAGGAGTTTGTTATCTCACAGTTTGGAGGCTTTAAGTCCAAGTTCAAAGTGCCAAGCTCTAAGGGCTGTGTGAAAGCCCCTCAACCTTGGGCTTCAGCTCGGCCTTTTGCTCCTGGCCCACTGAAGCTAGAGACAGCTCTTTGCTCAGGCAGGTACTGGCTGCTGAGGCTAACAAGCCCAAGGTCAACAAATAAAACTGCACAGTCCCAATGTTACCAAAGCACACGGCAGCCATTAATTAAAGTCCATTTTAAGTCCCAAGGTCAGCAGAGCATGGCAGGCTGCTGAACAACAACACAGCTACATGCACGGTCCAAGCATGCCATAAGCTAGAGACCATTCCCCAAGGCTTCTGCTTAAATACAGGAAGTAGACCACATTCCCTAAGGCAGCTGCTCAGCTGCTCACAGTAGATTCCAGCATGGAGTTGGTTGCCAATCTCATCATGGGAATATCACATCCAGCTGCCCAGCCACTCAACCAGGCCCAGCCTAGTTGAACTACCACAAGGGGCTTTGACCTAACCCCTAGAGCTTAGCACTTTGAACTTGGACTTAAAACCTCCAAACTCTAAGAGAATAAATTCCTGTTTCTTCAAGTCATCCCATTTGTGGTATAGTCTTGTCACAGTGGCATTAGGTAACAAGAAGACCATCTGAGATGAGACAGTATTTTTTGTTGATGTTTTTAATGACCTCTTCAATTTGTTCTTATATTATTGATCTGTTCAAATTTTCTACTTCAGTTTGTGTTAGTTTAGGTACGTAGTGTATTCCTAGAAATTTGTCCATTTCTTCTAGTTCTTTAAATTGTTAAAGTTTTTCATAATATTATGTTATGATCCTTCTTTATCTCAGTTGGTTCTTTAATAATGTTGCCTATCTCATTTGTTATTTTGATTATTTGAATCTTCTCATCCTTTTCCTTTGTCAATTTGTCCAGTGGTTCATCTATTTTATCGATCCACTCAAAAACCCAACTTCTACTCTTGTTGATTGTTTCTATTGTTTTTCTGCTTTCTAGTTCATTTATTTCTGCTCTGATCTTTGTTATTTTGTTTCTTCTGGTGTCTGTGGGCTACATTTACTGCTGTTTTCCCTATTTGTTCAAGTTGTAGGGTTAAGTTGTTAATTTTTGTCCTTTCTTCTTTTTTAATGTGTGCATTTATTCCTATGAATTCTCCTCTAAGAACTGCTTTTGCTGTGCCCTAAAGGTATTTGTATTGTGTTTTCATTCTCATTTGATTCTAGGAATTTTTTAATTTTGTTTTTAATTTCGGCTGTTACCCTGTAATTTTTAAGGAAAGTGCTATTCATTTTACAGGTATTTTTCCCTTTGTTCCTGTTATTGTTTATAGCACTGTGATCAGAGTAGATATTTGTAGTATTTTTATGTTTTTAAATTTATTGATGCTTGCTTTGTGGCCTAAAATATGATCTTTTCTGGAAAATGATCCATGGGCACAAGAGAAGAATGTGTACTGTGTTGCTATTGCATGGAATGTTGTATATATGTCTATGAGATTGAGTCGGTTGATTGTGTTATTTGTATCTTTTGCAGCTTTGATGTATCCAAGTGGGTGGATATGTAGGGCTCATGCTTCTTTAGTTGCTAGTTTGGCAGCATTGGTACACTTTCCACCTTCTCCAGGTGGTTGAAGTAAATAGTGTGAATGTGAAACAGGTATCTGTTTGCTGGTCATGAAGAGAAGCTGCTGGTAGGATGAGCAGGTGATGTCCACTGTCTCTTATTGATCCAGTGGTGCAGAAGGAGGTGGTGGTGTTTACCAGTTGAGTGAGATGGTAGGTAGCAGGTATGTTAAGTATGGCTGACTAATGGAGAATTAATTTTTGTTTCCCATTAGATGGGGCAGGGAGAAAAAAGAAGAAACAAAAGAAAAAAGAAGGGGTGGTGGATGAAAAGAAAGATGGGTAAAGTAAAACAAGAAGAGGAAGAAGATGGAGAAATAAAAAAGAAGAAAGAGTGAATAAAAGAAAAGGAAAAAGGAATGAAAAAGAAAAAATAAAAACAAAGGAGGGGCTTATGGGAATTATGGTCTAACAGCCACTCTTTGGAAGGAAGATGGGGCAATCTACTGCCATAGTGATACTGCCTCGGAAACCCAAGGAGGGGTTGCTATGAGTCCGTCGGACTTGACAGCACATAACAACAACAACAACAGCAGTGATAGTGGGGGCTCTGATGTGATCCAGGAGAATGCATATGCCTGGGGCGGGAGTAGGGCAAAGCCTAGTGTGTATGCTTGCGCCTCTGGCAGAGGAGGTGGTGACATGCTTTTGCAATCAGTAGTAGCATGCGTTGTAAATGATGTAGGTGTAGGGAGAATGAGCCACAGACACAGTGCTTGGGGCATGGTGTGACAGTCTGGACTGCTGGTGGGAGGAGCAGAGATAGTCTGAGGAACCAGGCTGGCATAAGGTGGCCAGGCTCATCTGAAGCCCCAGGTTTTGTGGCAGCAGGAAGAGGGCTCACCTCTTGCCACTAGGAAGACGTGGCTAGGAAAGTGGTGATGCCTTTCCAGTTCCAATTCACTAGTATAGGCCCAGTATATCTCTGGGCACACATGACCAATCATCTAGCTCCTGGCCAGACTTAATCAAGTTTGGGGCTGCTGGAATCCAGCTTCTCCAACCGCCACCCCATAACCCTTCCCTGTCACATCAGCCCTCAACTTAAATATCTAGTGATCAGTAGTAATGAGTTGTTACACTCCACTTCACTGGCTCCCTGCTTGATCTGTGGTCCGCCTCTGCCACTGGAGATCTCATCTGTTTCCTGGCACTTTCCTCTAGTAGATCCAGGTCATTATCTACTTACATTAATTCTCTCCAGATCCGTCCATGTTGTGTTTCTGTCCATGTGGGTTTCGTGGAGTTGGTTTCTTCTCATCTGTATATAGTCTTTTGTGTTTCAAAATGGCCATGCTTCATCATGTCCTGACTTTTTCTCTCTTCCCAGACACTAACCTCACTTCATCTCTCTAATTAGCATTCAAGTTAATTCTTTATCCTCTCATTTTACGCTTAAGGTCCCAGGATCCTTATCTGGATGTTTCACTTGGTTTTTCTGGGTCTCCATTGAGGGATTGGGTACAGTATGTCACTAGGACATCATCTTTTCTTTGCCTCTGCTCTTTGTCTAAATCTTCTGTATCTGTGTTGAGTTTCTTTCCAGTTGTTTTGTCCATTTTCAAAAGTGGTATGTTAAAGTCTCCTACTATTATTGTTAAGACTGTCTATTTCTCTTTTGAATTTTGTTTCATGTATTTTGGCACTGTCATTGGGTGCATAAATATTTATCATGGTTATGCCCTCTTGGTGGTTTGGCCCCTTAAT
>NW_006921827.1:3021988-3023495 GCF_000298275.1 Orycteropus afer afer | reverse complement strand
AATCTCTCCACAACATCGCCAGCATTTGTTATTTTCTGTCTCGTTGAACTTTGATACTAGTGCTGGAGCAAGCCAATCTTTTTTTTGATGGAGTTTGATTTAATGTTTATTTTAACAGAGATTAATATTATCACTACTGCTCTTTTATGATTACTATTTGCTTGATACAGTTTTTTCCATCCTTTGACTTTTAACTTATTTATATTTTTGTGTCTAAAGTGTGTTTCTTGTAGGTGACATATTAATAAGTCACATTAAAAAAAATTAATCCATTCTGCACTCTCTGTGTCTTGACAGGCACATTTAAACTATTTACATTTAGTGTGATTATCAAATGTAGTGTTGTCATTTTCTTATACTTTTTATTTATTTACTTATCTATTTCGTGTTGTTGGCCATTCCTTTGTTCTGCTTAATTTTCTGTGCTGAGTTCTTATTTTTGGATTGTTCTTTCATTTCTTTTTGTTGATTTTCTATTTAGTGAGTGTTTTTGATTTTCTTCTTGTTTATTTTGATGAGTAGCTTTGTTAATTTTCTTTGTGGTTTCTCTAAGATTTACTTTTATCCTCTTTAGTTTAAAACAGTCTGTTATATCTTGATATCACTTTGACTTTCTCTCCATATGGAAATCCTAATACTACACCATTCATTGTCCCTTTCTGTTTTGAAGTTGTTATAGATTATGGGTTGACATCTCTTGTTTCCCTGTTTTCATTTTTGTAGCTTTATTTTACTTTTGAGAGTTCTTTATCTGGGTTGGTATCTGGGTGATGCTGTTGTATGTTTTAATCTCAGGTGGTTGTCTGGTGTCATTGGTTCTCTGTCCAAAGGAGTCCCTTTAGTATATCTTGAAGGATTGGTCTTGTTTCCACAATTTCTCTTAATTTCTGTTTATTTGGCAATGTCCTTATTTATTATTATATTTGAGAAATCACTTTGCTGGTTATATAATTCTTAGTTGGCACCTCTTTTCTTTCAGAGCTTGTGTATATCATCTCACTGCCTCCTTCCTTGAATGGTTTCTGCTGAGAAGTCAGTCTTATTGGTGCCTCTTTGTAGGTGACATTTTGTTTCTCAAACTGCTCTCAGAAGGAAGCCAGGTAGGTGGTGGTATGGGCTGGAGAGGGAACTGTGGCTGCTCCTGCTGGGCAAGTGAGCAAGGAGACAGGTCTAGATGGGTGGAGAGCAAGGAGATGCTTGATCTATAGTCCTCAGTGGTAGAGGCTATGGGAATAGAGGAGTTTGTGCCTGTCATCACCAGGAGTTTAGGGGGGAGGGGCAGCATGCTCCTCAGGTCACAAGTCAAAGTTTTCTGGGAACTTTCTTTTTGTTGTAGTCATCAATCTAGCATTGACCCTGTTCCAGTACAAGGAGAGAGGTTGTTGTTATTGTTGTTATGTGCCATCGAGTCAGACCTGACTCATAGTGACCCCTCCTTGGGTTTCTGAGGCAGTATCACTATGGAAGTAAATTGCCCCATCTTCCTTCCAAGGAGTGGCTGGTGGGT
>NW_006921827.1:3011481-3021398 GCF_000298275.1 Orycteropus afer afer | reverse complement strand
GCCATCTTGTCTCCTCCTTACCAAATTGGTTATTGATGTGACCCTTGGATTGGAAAAGTTCAAACAATACATGTACTCAATGCCTGGTCAGTTGGACACTTGCTATTTTTGATTCTTTACCCTTGATATTCTGGGCAAAAAAAAAAAGAAAAACCCAAATAGAATAGAATGAAAGCTCATCTTGAGTAGGTTAAAATCAGAACCAGTTTTTGGCACCTCCTATTCTTTAATGGAAACCAATCTGTGCCCTGTTTTCAGAACTGAAGTTTTGAAATGTTTAATTGTTTTGAAGTGTTGTCTTGCATAATGTTTGAATTCTCACTCCTTCCCTTACCCATTATCTGATGTAGGTCACATTATTTAACCTCTCTGGTCTTCAATTTCCTCACTAAAAAATTGAAAAAAAACATTAATATTTAATCCAGTGAATTGTTATGAGGCAGACTAGGATGTGTTTGGAAGAGTGCCTGGAAATTAAAAGCACTCAGTAAGTGTTAGCTGATGTTATTATTGCTATTATGATCTTATGTTTATTATCATTATTATGTTTTGACAAATATGCGTGGATTTATTTTCTGAAGCTTTAAATGTAATGGTTATTTCTACTAATTTAATTCAATGATGAGATGCTCTAATCTAACATTTTATATGGTATGTAAAAACCCTGAGAATGATCTTTATGTCCTGAGAGGTAAGTTTAAAATCTTTTCATCCTCTGATGAGCTCTCTGTTGTGAAAGCACATATCCTTTGTGAAGCTGATTTTTGAGACAGAAATTAAAAAATAACTGAAAGGCGCCCTGGTGGTACAGAGGTTAAGTGCTTGATTGCTAACCTAAAGGTCTGTGGTTAAAACCCAGCAGCTACTCCACAGGAGAAAGATGTGGCGATCTGTTTCCATAAAGATTAACAGCCTTGGAAACCCTATGAAACAGTCTACTCTGTCCTATAGGGTTGCTATGAATTGGAATGAACTCAAAGGCAATGATTTTGGTTTCCTACCCATAGCTGACCTAGAAAAATTTGAAAACTTGAAGTACCTCTGGAAAGAATAATTTTGATAATAATATTGTACATTCAAAGAAGTTTTTCGCTCAATGAACTTTAAGTGTTTTGTGTTCTTATTCCACGTACTTCATGTGTTCCTTGTGAAGGGGATTTGGGCAAACGTAGTAACCATGTAACAGATCTTTATTTCATAGCTTTACATAAAAGAATGTAAGTGTAGTCCAGTGTAATAAAGAGTCTGACTCCAGTTTTAATGTTTGACCTTTGACTGATTATAAGTCTTACCCCTCTTTTTCTTCTTGTCCCATATGGACATGAACTGATAAAGCCTAGATGCTTTTTCTTTTGCTGCTGGCAAGAAATTCAAATCATGCAAGTTCCTATTTGCATTCAGGAATCCTTACTACAGACATAGCTTTCATCATCATAACAACCCAAGCCAGCCTCTTTTATCTGCTCTCTTAAGCCATTTTCAGACCAGTTTGGCAGATCTGCCTTGTCCTCATTATATAAGTAATAAACTTTTCATACCCTCTTGTTGTATGTGTGCCATCATCAATTTGGACATCCAAACTAAATTTTAGGTGAGGGTCTATTCTGTGTCTCCAAGGCTGTGGCTACAACACCCACATATAGTTTTCTACTAGAAGAAACCAGCCACAATTCATTGGTCAGTTTGTCATGCTGTGGTGTCTTGTATGTTGCTATGATGCTGGAAGGTATGACACCAGTATTTCAAATACCAGGACAGTCACCCATGGTGAACAGGTTTCAGTGAAGCTTGCAGACTAAGACAAACTAGGAAGAAGAACATGGCCAGGTCAACTACTGAAAATATTGGCTGCTGAAAACCTTATGAATAGCAAGGAAACATTGTCTGATAACAGTGCGAGAAGATGAGCCCCTCAGGTTGTAAGACACTCAAAATTCTACTGGGAAAGAGCTGCCTCCTCAAAATAGAGTCAACCTTAATGATGTGGATGGAGAAAAGCTTTCTGGAGCTCCAATTGCTGATGTGGCACAACTCAAAATGAGAAGAAACAGCTGCAAATATTCATTAATAATTGAAATATGGAATGTATGGAGTATGAATCTAGGAAAATTAGAAGTTGTCAAAAATGAAAGCATAGAATTGATACCCTGCATACTAGTGAGCTGAAATGGACTGGTATTGGCCATTTTGAATCAGGTAATCATATGTTCTATTATGTCTGGGATGACATATTAAAGAGGAATGGCATCACATTCACTGTCAAAAAGAACGTTTCAGGATCTTTCCTGAAGTGCAGGGGTTTCAGAGATAGTATAATATCCATATGTCTACAAGGAAGACGAGTTACTACTACTACTATATAAATTTATAGACCAAGCACTAAAGCCAAAGATGAAGAAACTGAAGATTTTTGGCAACTTCTGCAGTCTGAAATTCACCAAACACATAACCATGATGTATTGATAATTACTGGTGATTTGAATGTGAGAGTTGGAAACAAAGAAGCAGCATCAGTAGAAGGAAAATATGGCTTTGATGATAAAATTGATGCTAGAGATTGCAAGACCATTTGCAAATACATTTTGTCAACAACATATACAGTGATGAAACACATGGAATTGCCAGATGGAATACACAGGAATCAAATTGACTACATCTGTGGAAAGAGATGATGGAGAAGTTCAATATCATCAGTCAGACCAGGGGCCAACTGTGGAACAGACCATCAGAGGCAAGTTCAAGTTGAAGCTAAAGACAATGAAAACAAGTCCGTGAGAGCCAAAATACAACTTTGAGTATAGGCTACCTGAACTAAGATACCATCTGAAGAATAAATTTGACACATTGACACCAATGACTGAATATCAGATGAGTTGTGGGATGATTTCAAGGACATCATACATGAGGAAAGCAAAAAGTCATTAAAAACACAGGAAAGGAAAAAAATACCAAAGTGGATGTCAGAAGAGACTCTGAAACTTTCTCTTAAATGGAGAGTAGCTGAAGCAAGTGGAAGAAATGATGAAATAAAAGAAATGAACAGAAAATTTCAAAAGGCAGCTCAAGAAGACAAAATATTATAATGAAATGTGCAAAGACCTGGAATTGGAAAATCAAAATGCAAGAACATAGTTGACATTTCTGAGACTGAAAGAACTGAAGAAAAATTTCAAGCCTCTAGTTGCATATTGCAGGATTCTGTGGGCAAAATATTGAATAATGCAGGAAGCAGCAAGGGAAAAAAAATGAAGGAATAAACAAAGTTACTGTACCAAAAACGAATTAGTCAGTGTTCACCATTTCAATGATCAGGAGCCAATGGTACTGAAGGAAGGAGTCTAAACTGCATTGAAGGAACTGGTGAAAAACAAAGTTCTAGGAATTGATGGACTACCCATCGAAGGTGTTTCAACAGGTGTTCAGAGCTGGAGGCACTCAGTCATTTGTGCCAAAAATTTGGAAGACAGCTACCTGGCCAGTTAACTGGAAGAGCTTGATATTTGTGCCCATTCCAAAGAAAAGTGATCCAACAGGGTGTGGAACTTACTGAACCATACCTTTTATATCACACAAAAGTCAGAGTTTGCAGAAGATAATTAAAAAATGGTTGCAGCAGTTCTCAACAGAGAACTGCCAGAAATTCAAGCCAGATTCAGATGAAGGCATGAACAAAGGATATCCCTGCTGATGTAAGGTGCATCTTGGTTGAAAACAAATATCAGAAAGGTGTTTACCTATGTTTCATTGACTATGTAAAGGCGTTAGACTGTGTGGATCATAAAAATTATGGATAACATTGTGAAGAATGGTAATTCGAGAACACTTAATTGTGCTTATGAGGAACCTGTACATAGATCAAAAGGCAGTTGTTCAAACAGAACAATGCGATACTGAAAGGTGTAAAATTAGGACAGGTTGCATCAGGGTTGTATCCTTTTACTATACTTATTAACTCTGTATGCTGAGCAAATAATCCAAGAAGCTGTACTATATGAAGAAAAATGAGACATCAGGATTGAAGGATGACTCATTAACAATCTGCGATGTGCAGACAACACAAACTTGCTTGCTGAAAGTGAAGAAGACTTGAAGCACTCACTGAGGAAGATCAAAGATTATTGCCTTCTGTATGGATTACATCTCAATATAAAGAAAACAAAAATCCTCACAAATGGACCAATAATCAATATTGTGATAAATGGAGAAAAGATTGATGTTGTCAAAGATTTCATATTACTTGGATCCAGTAATCAATGCCCATGGAAGCAGTAGTCAAGAAATCAAATGATGTATTGACTTGGGCAAATCTGCTGCAGAAGACTTCCTTAAAGTGTTTAAGAGCCAAGACATCACTTTGAAAAGTAAGGTGTGCCTGACCCAAGCCATGATATTTTAAATAACCTCATATGCTTATGAGAGCTAGACAATGAATAAAGAAGACTGCAGGAGAACTGATGTGTTTGAGTTGTAGTAGTAGTGAGATATTCAATGTATCTTTGTGAGACTGCTAGAGGAATGAACAAATCTGTCTTGGAGGAAGTACAGCTGGAATGCTTCTTAGATGTGTGAATGTCCAGACTTCATCACAGATATTTTGCTCATCTTGTCAGAAGGGACCAATGCCCTTGGGAGATAGATATCATGCTTGGTAAATTGGAGAGTCAGTGATTAAGGGGAAGACCTCAACTGTGATGCTGGCCTCAAGATTGTCAACAATTGTGATGATGATGCAGAACCAGGCAGTGTTTTCGTTCTGTTGTGCCTAGTGTCACTATGAGTCAGAACCACCTTGATGGCACCTACAAACAGAACAAAAGAAACCAGAGTTCTTTGGATAAAAGACTGATACCAAGTCTGGGTAAAGGAAAGCACAAGGTAAACCATTATATTTTGTCATGCTCTGAAGCAGGAAAGTGCTGAAAGACTAATGATGTCATGTCACAACAACAACAGAAGCCTGAACGAAAGGGCTTCTACTAGCCAAATATGAGGTAGTTTGGGCATTAGTAAGAATAACATTGCAATTGATTACATCATATTGAACAAGGAAAATCTGTAAATCTATAATGCCATAGATAGAGAAGATATATATATATATATATATATATAGAGAGAGAGAGAGAGAGAGAGAGATAGAGAGAGAGAGAGAGAGAGAGAGAATAAAGGCATAAAAGCTCTTTATAGAAGATTATTCACTAATAAGTGTAGAACAAGAAAATTATATTTAAAAAATCACCATTTTTGCTGAAAATGTCATTCAAGCAAGGATTACCAATGGATGCTGAAACTTTTGCATGAAATATTGTTGGAACAGCATGATTTTCTCAGTTTCACCCCACAGTTTGCTTTAATTACCAAGGAAAATGAACCTTTAGAGTGGATATTTCATACACTAAGAAGTACACAACATCACTTATGCAGTACTTATGCCAAAATATTTATTCTGAATTTAATCACAAAGAAACAATCAAATATAGGATGTGGCACATTTTATAAGATCATTTGGCCTGGTTACTTCGATGCTGTTGGAACAAAAAGGAAAACAAACACAAAGTACTCTTCTAGAAGAGATTAAAGATATGAAACAGACATAAACAAATGTAATCTGTAAACCTTGATTTGAACCTATATTTAAAAATAAAGCAAATTTGAAAGACACTTTTGGGCAGTTGGGGAAATTTGAATGTTGATATGTGAAAGTAATATTGGGGTTACATAGAGGAATACCCTTAATCTTAGTGGATGTACAATGAAATACTTAAAGGTAAGGTGTCATGATGTCTTCAACTTACTTTCCAATGGTTCACCAAAAAGGTACAAATGCACATATATGTAATAACCTTATATGAAACAATGTAAGATTAGTCCAGATATAGGAAGGAAGGAAGAAAGGAAGGAAGGGAGGGAGGAAAAGCAATTTAAGCAAGTGTGGCAAAGTGTTAATATTTTTGTGACTGTAGATGAATGATGTTTATTGCTTTTTCAACTTTTTTGTAGATTTTAAAGTTTCTAATAAAAAGTTAAGATTGAAAGTCCAAAATTAACAACAGAAACTTCAGGGGAGTTGTGATATTGCCAAAATTCCTGTGCTGTTCCCTCTGAAAGCTTAACAGATCTGACCAGAATACAGTACTTGTGCTTGGATCTGGAAATTATTCTTAATATATAAGATAAATAGCAATTATTAGGGTGTCAAAATGTCTACTGCACAACAACACAATTCATGAATCAATGCTATCTTCCTGTTTCTCTGGCATGCATTTGAATTACTTTGTTCTGAAAGCAGAGTAAATATTTGCTCTTTGACAATGAGGACAAATAGACAACTGACTTGGAAATCAAAAGATTTATGGTTGCTGCAAATTTCCTTATTGCAGTACTTTGTTAATATCAGATGTGATTTGAGAACATCATGCTTGAACTGCAAAGGGGCTCTGACTTCTGTGTGATTAACATCTCTATGGTCAAATAAGAGTAACTGCTTGAGTATGGTATTTCTGAATTGTTCAGCTTGTCATTATTACATCTGAAAACCATAGTAATTCTTTGTCCTGCTCCTGTGCCCTGAGAAAATAATTGGCATGCTCATTATCTTTTAAGAGCCTGGAGGAATTTATCCTATTAAGACTGTGGGCAAATGAGTAGTTACCCAGCTCTCTTTGACTTTGTAGTGCCTTTCCACAACTTGTTATTATACTGTCCTTTGCCTAATCTTTTCCCTGTTCTACAGTATTTTTCTTTTTTTTTTTTTTTTAAGATGATGCCTTGTTTTTCTTTTCCTCTTCTGAAAGACTTTCTGTATGAAGAGGGGTTGCCAGCCAGTGTAATGTTATGAACTCAGGAGAAAATGTGTTTGTAAGAGAATGCTCCAGAATCACATCCTTGCCCCATGTGAGAAGTAACCATTACAAACATGTTCCACATTTGTTGACTTTTATAACAGCATTTTTTAAAAATCTTTCTTGTTTACTTTTTTTATTATTGTTTTTAATGTTCCTTGGATTCCAGTCTTTATTTTGTAACAGATTATTTCTCCATAGTAGAGAGCACAGCTTGCTCTACATAAAAATGTAGTTTAAGTACTAAGTGAATTTAAGCATTATGAGTTTTGGGATAAGTGAAACTTCCTTATAAAATTATTAGTGTCTGAAAACTGGAAAATTCCAGTTGAATGCATAGTTTTAAAATAAGACTAATCTGATTTCAGTATCATAGGAGTGTTTCAGATATTTAAAGTAGAGAAGCCTAAAATCAAGATTCAGAAGAAAAGGTTTGAATCCTGACTCTATCATCAGCTATCTTAATCATCTAGTGCTGCTATAACAGAAATACCACAAATGGATGGCTTTAATAAAAGAAATTTGTTCTCTTACAGTTTAGGAGGCTAGAAGTCTAAAATCAGAGTGCTGACTCTAGGGGAAGGCTTTCTCTGTTGCCTTTAGAGAAAGGGCCTTATCTCCTTGGAGATCTCCGTGTGTCTTAGTATCAATCTTCCAGTGGGTCTCGGAGGTTCTCAGCACAGGGACCATGTGTGCAAAGATGCGCTCTGCTCTTGGCTCTTCTTTCTTAGTAGTGGTAGGTTCCACTTCTCTGCTTATTTCTATGTCCTTTTATCTCTTGTAAGATAAAAGGTGATGCATGCCACACCTCAGGCAAAATCCCCTTACATTGGATCAAGACTGTCACCTGAGTAAGGGTGTTGCATCCTATCCTAAACCCCCTTACAACTGACTGGCTGATTACAGCAGATCACATCACAGGATGTGATATCATTGGCAGATAGACATCATTATATATCTGCCAAAATTTATCATCACAGAACTGCCAGGCCACTGAGAATCATGGCCCAGGAAAGTTGACACACAGTTTTTGGAGACAAAATTCAATCCATGACACCAGTCATGTGTAGCCTTTGAATAAATCGCTGATTTTTTTTGAGCCACAGTTTTGTGAACTGATTACAAAGTACCCATTGTTATAAGGGTTAATTATGATGTCATCTATCAGTGAGCCTGGAAATATTAGGCATTTAATACATGTTGGCTGATTTGAGTTACAGAGAATTACTAACATTCAAATGGTATGAAAAAGAAATTCACAACCTGGAGTTTGTTAACTAAATAATAGTCTTTCTTTTACTTAACAGAAAATCTGGAAATAAGTACTGTACTTGGTTCAGGGGCTCAACAATATTGGGTTCAGTTTGCATCTCCATAGATCTTGTAGCCTTTCCTTAATATTCACTAGATAGGAGCTGCATCTCCATCAAGTCTGTGATCTTTCAGGAAGAAGAAGGAGAGAAGAGTGGCTCATATTGGTTTCTTTGATCAGAAAATAGAGATTTTTCCAGAAGCCCCAGCAGCCCTCTCCTTACATCTGTCCAGCCAAACTATGTCACATGACCTGCCTTTGATGCAGGAGAGTCTGGAAAGGAAGTATGTGGCTCCTCCAGCCTCTGACATGGTACAATGCAACAATATAGTACATTATAATTATTGATAAAATATTAAATATTAAATTTCAGTTGTGATGACTACTTGGCAATGGTACAATAACTAAGGAGTTAACCTTCTATTAGATATTTAAATGTACAGAATTAAACAACTATATTGGAAAGTGTGAAGAGAAACTTCCTAAGGAAGACAGAAGACCCTGAAGGGCTGAGGAATAAGATGACGTCACAGATAGTGTCCAACTTAGTATATATTTGAGTTATGATGAACTGCACTTATGACTGTCAGTATATCTGGAACATTGCATCTTCATGGGAGGAAGTTATAGGAAAATGCATGCAGGAGATATGGAAAACATTATTGAGTTTTGTGAACATGCACTAAGGCTTTGATCAAGATCATATGATGAAAGAGAATGGTGGAAAAATCATCCATATGGCAAAAAGGCTGAATTTAGAACTTGATGTTACCAGTGTGGAACAGCTCATAGATCACAAAGAAGGAGAACTGGTCGATCAGGACTTAATGGATTTGAAGAGGAAAGAAATCTTGCAGAAAAAAGAAATAAGAAGAGAAAGCAGAGAAGTTGTTAAACATTTTTACAGTGAAAGGAGTATCTGGAGTTTTTCTAAAATAAATCAGGGGCTTCAGTTGCTTGGAAAGAAACATGGACCCTAACACTGATTGCTTTGCTAAAGTTAATAGGCAGATTTGGGAAGCAGTGAAATGTTACTGAAAAATATAAGAAGAAAAATAGAAATGGACTGTGAGAAAATTCTAAGTAATTTTCTGACTAGAAATGCCATTCTTATTCCTAGTGACAATCCAGGTGATACGGAACCTTCCACTATTCATCCAACTCTTCTTCATCATCAGAAAAATTTTTATAATTTTTGCATTTTCAAATGTATGTATGTAATAAAATATCTGTAAGTTTATATGTGATGTTTCCAACTCCCAAAGATCAGATTTCTAAAGGTACTACTAATAAAAGATAATAATAATAGAAACAGAAAAAAATGTAGGATTCGACTTAAGTCAAAACTGACTTATGACGGAAGAGTAGGAACTGAATACCATGATAAGTCAAGGACTACTCGTCGTCAGGTAATAGCAGAAGTTTCACATTGTGTGAAGTGTTCCAGACTGAAATGTTTGGTTCTTTCAAGGGAATATTTTGAGTCCTCATGAGTAGATTTGATAATTGTAAAGAAATTGCTTTAAGGTGGTGCTCTGAATTTTGCATTAGTAGGGGTGTGTTCTGGTTACCTAGATCCACTCTGACAAGAAATATACCACAAATGGGATGGCCTTAACAAACAGGAGTTTATTCTTACAATTTGGAGGCTTGAAGTCCAAGTTCAAGGTGCCAGGCTCTAGGGGCTGGGTGAAAGCCCCTCAACCTTGGGGTCCAGCTCTGCCTCCTGCTCCCAGCCCACTGGAGCTAGAGGCTTTTCTTCACTC
>NW_006921827.1:3006122-3009761 GCF_000298275.1 Orycteropus afer afer | reverse complement strand
ACCAAAAGGGAAGAACATGCTCAGCATTTCTCAAGCTGAAAGAATTGAAGAAAAAATTTAAGCCTTGACTTGCAATATTGAAAGATTCTATGGGCAAAGTACTGAATGATACAGAAAACATCAAAAGAAGATGAAAGGAATAGAGTCACTGTACCAAAAAGCCTTGGTTGATGTTCATCCATTTATGGAGGTGGTATATGATCAAGAACCAATGGTATTGAAGAAGTCAAAGCTGTACTGAAGTAATTGTTGGAGAACAAGTCTCCAGGAATTGACGGAATACCCATTGAGATGTTTTAACAAACCGATGCTGTGCTGGAGGCACTGTCTCATCTATGCCAAGAGATTTGGAAGACAGCTACCTGGCCAACTGACTGGAGGAGATCCATATTTGTGCTCATTCCAAAGAAAGGCGATTCCACAGAATGTGGAAATTATCAAACAATATCATTAATATTACACACAAGTAAAATCTTGCTGAAGGTAATTAAAAAATGGTTGCAGCAGTATATTGACAGAGAACTTCCAGAAATGCAAAGTGGATTCAGAAGAGAATGTGGAATGAGGGATATCATAGCTAATCTCAGATGGATCTTGGCTGAAAGCAAAGAATACCAGAAAGATGTTTACTTGTATATTATTGACTATGCAAAAGCATTCGTTTGTGTAAATCATAATAAATAATAGATAACATTGAGGAGAATGGAAATTCCAGGACACTAAATTGTGCTCATGAGGAACCTGTACATAGACCAGGAGGCTGTCATTCAAACAGAACAAGGGGATATTGCAGGGTTTAAAATCATGAAGGAAGTGCGTCAGTGTTGTATCTTTTCACCATATGTTTTGGTTACTTAGTACCACTCTTATAGAAAATATACCACAAATGGGATGGCTCAAACAAACAGAGATTTATTCTCTTACAGTTTAGGAGGCTAGAAGTCTGAGTTCAAAGTGCCAGATTCTAGGGGCTGGGTGAAAGCCCCTCAACTTTGAACTTCAGCTCTGCTTCTTGTTCCTGGCCCACTGAAGCTGGAGGCTTTTCTTCACTCAGGCAGGTGCTGGCTGCTAAGGCTGACAAGCCCAAGGTCAACAAATAAAATGGCACAATCTGGATATTACCAAACCACATGGCAGACCATTGATTCAAGTCTATTAAAAGTTCCAAGATTGGCAGAGTATGGCAGGCTGAATGAAGACTCATCCACATGCAGGGTCCAAGCACGCCAAAAAGTTAGAGACCTTCCTCTAAGTTGCTTCTTATATACTGGAAGCAGCTACTCAGCTGCTCCAGTAGATTCCACCATGGAGTTAATTTACCAATCTCACCATGGGGAAGAACTACATCTAGCTGTCCAGCCACTCAAAATCATGCCCAGCCAAGTTGACATTTAACACTAACTACCATACCATGCTTACTCAATCTATAAGCTGAGCAAATAATCTGAGAAGCTGGACTATATGAAGAAGAGAGTGGCATCAGGATTGGAGGAAGACTCATTAACAACCTGTGATATGCAGATGACACAACTGTGCTTGCTGAAAGTGAAGATGACTTGAAGCAGTTATTGATGAAGATTAAAGACACCAGTCTGCAGTATGGAAACCATGGTTAACATAAAGAAAATGAAAATTCTCACAACTGGATCAATAAACAGCATCACAATAAATGGAGAAAAGATTGAAGTTGTCAAAGATTTCACATTACTTGGTTCCACAATCAACACCAACGGAAGTAGCAGTCAAGAAATCAGAGAACATATTGCTCTGCTACAAAAGACCTCCTTAAAGTCCTGAAGAGCAAAGATGTCTCTTTGAAGACTACGGTGCACCTAACCCAAGCTGTGGTATTTTCAATCACCTCCTATGGCTGTGAAAGCTGGACAACGAATAAGGAAGGCTGAAGAAGAGTGGATGCTTTTGAGTTGTGATATTGGTAAAGAATACTGAAAGTACCATGGACTGCCAGAAGAACTTACAAATTTGTCCTGGAAGAAGTGCAGCTAGAATGCTCCTTGGAAGCAAGAATGGCCAGACTTATTTCACCCACTTTGGTCATGTTGTTGGAAGAGACCATTCCCTGGACAAAGATATCATGCTTGGCAAGGTGGAGTGTCAGCAAAATAAGGGGAAGGCCCTCAACAAGACGGATTGACACAATGGCTGCAATGATGGGCTCAGGTATAGCAAGGTTTGTGAGGCTGGCACAGGACCGAGCAGTGTTTTGGTCTGTTGTACACAGGGTCACTGTGAATCAGAGCTGACTTGATGGCACCTAACAACAACAACAAAGTACTGTATTTCATTCACCAAATATTTTTCTCTTTCTGAATTTGGTGATACTTCTGTAAACTAGTAAAAGTGGTGAATGAATAAGGAATATGAATTGAAAGTTCAGATAATAGAAATAAAGCAGGATTTAATGATACTAGAAAATGATTCTGAAAATGATTCAGGCCAAAACCATGTCTTAGAATCTGCCTAAATTTTATTTAACTCTCTTCTTTGGCTACATTTTAGGTTGATTTTTGTATTCACCAAGAGAATTATTTTTAAGGGCCCTAAAGATAGAGGCTAAAGCATTTTTATCATCTGTGTATGTTCTACTCAATATAATACTAAACAACTTTCAGATATATTTCTTCATGCTGCCAGTCCTTTGTTGAAGAAGACATTTTTGTTTTTCAAATGTTTAACCTTTTTCAGAGATGATGTACCTCATTCTCTAGCAGGGATGGGGGATGGAGAAGTTCTCTGGGCTTGGTTGGTAAGCTATTTCAGAGAACAGAGTTGGTTAGTTCCCTTTTTATTGACTCCCTGAGACAGAAATTGTGGGCCCATGATATAAATCTCAGCTGAGGCAGAATGGAAGAATTTGTCTATCATTATTAAAAATATTTTAAAATTAGCAAGCACAGTTTCTAAGCAAAAAGGATTTATTTTTAATGAGAAAATTTGCAAACAATATGAATTCTTCCTTTGTGGTAAATATATTATTTTCTGGGAAGGAACACACAGATCATTATAATCCCTTGCTTAAATAACAATAGGAGCTCTGATGGCAGAGTGCCTGAGGCATTTGACTACTAACCAGAAGGATGGAGGTTCAAACTCACCAGCCACTCCTCGGAAGGAAGGTAGGGCATTTTACTTCCATAGTGATACCACCTCAGAAACCCAAGGATGGATCGCTATGAGTAGGATCCAACTCAACAGCAGTGAGTAATAACAATAGACAATAGTCAGAGCCTGCCTATCATGGGAAAGGAAGGAATCAGAATAGGTGTTGTCAGAGAGTCTGCAGACTCATTAAAGACATTTTTAACCTTTCTCATAACAAACTAAGAGTAAAATAATTTATTGTAGAAGCTCATGTATTCAGACTACATCCAGTGTGAATTAGATAAGGGTATACAAATAATTTTCAGTTTTTTGAGTAGATAAGTAAATTAGAGTATCACTATTTTTTTATTTTTTTAATTTTAAGCAAGAAGTAGATATGGAAGGTTGGGCAATCCTACTTCCGTAGTGATACTGCCTCGGAAACCCAAGGAGGGGTCGCTATGAGTCGGTGCCGACTCGATGGCAAACAACAACAACAACAACAACAGATACAAATAGTATAACACTAGCAAAGAA
>NW_006921827.1:2997162-3005780 GCF_000298275.1 Orycteropus afer afer | reverse complement strand
GGAAATTATCGAACAATATCATTAGTATTACATTCAAGTAAAATCTTGCTGAAGATTATTCAAAAACAGTTGCAACAGCAGTATATTGACAGAGAACTTTCAGAAAAGCAACCTGGATTCAGAAGATGATGTGGAATGAGGGATATCATAGTTGATATCAGATGGATCTTGGCTCAATGCAAAGAATACCAGAAAGATGTTTACTTATGTTTTATTGACTATGCATTCAATTGTGTGGATCATAACAAAGTATGGATAACATTGAGAAGAATGAGAATTACAGAGCACTTAATTGTGCTCATAAAGAAGCTGTACATAGACCAGGAGGCTATCAGTAGAACAGAACAAGGGGATACTGCGTGGTTTAAAATCAGGAAAGGAGTGTGTCAGGGTTGTATCCTTCCACCACACTTATTCAATCTGTATGCTGAGCAAATAATCTGAGAAGGTGGGCTATATGAAGAAGAACACAGCATCAGGATGCAGGAAGGCTAATTATCAACCTGTCATATACAGATGACGCAGTTTTGCTTGCTGAAAGTGAAGATGACTTGAAGCATGTACTGAAGAAAATTAAAGACTGCAGTTTGCAGTACGGATTATATCTCAACATAAAGTAAACAAAAATCCTCACAATTGGACCAATAAACAGCATCAGGGTAAATGGAGAAAAGATTGAAGTTGCCAAAGATTTCATATTACTTGGTTCCACAAACAAACCAATGGAAGCAGCAGTCACGATATCAGACAATGTATTGCACTGGGCAAATCTGCTGCAAAAGACCTCTTTAAGGTAATTAAGAGCAAATAAGTCTCTTTGAAGACTAAGTGTGCCTGACCCAAGCCATGGTATTTTCAATTGCTTCATACGCATGTGAAAGCTGGACAATGAATCGGGAGGACCGAAGAAGAGTTGATGTTTTTGAGTTGTGGTGTTGGTTGAGAATACTGAAAGTATCATGGACTGCCAGAAGAACTAACAAATCTGTCCTGGAAGAAGTGCAGCCAGAGTTCTGCCTGGAAGCAAGAATGGCCAGACTTTGTCTCACCTACTTTGGTTATGTTGTCAGAGGGGACCATTCTCTGGAGAAGGATATCATGCTTGATAAAGTGGAGGGTCAATGAAAAAGGGGAAAGCCCTCAATGAGATGGATTGATACTGGCTACCATGATGGGCTCAGGTATAGCAAGGATTGTGAGGCTGATAAAAGACTGGGCAGTGTTTTGTTCTATTGTACATAGAGTTGCTATTAGTCAGGGGCAACACTCAGCACCTAACAAGAACAACAACATGAGGAAGAACTAGTGGAATTCAGAGACAAGCTATCAGAAACAATACAAGAGTTTAACAAAGCTGCTAGATTCAACATTAACCTACAAAAATCAGTAACATTTCTTTCTTTTTTTTAAAAAAAAACTTTTTATTATGTTTTGAGTGAAAGTTTGCAGAGCAAGTTAGTTTTCCATTCAACATTTCTTACATATTTCATTTCATGACATTGATTGTAATCCCCACAATGTAAAAACACTCATCCCACTTCCTCCCTGTGTTTCCCATTTCCATTTTTACTTCTTTCCTGTCTTTTCCTGCCTTCTGAACTTTGTCTCTGGGCAAATGTTGCCCTTATGATCTTGTATAGTTGATTGTTCTAAGCAGTACATAACTCACTGGTGTTATGTTCACCTTATAGGCCTGTCTACTATTTGGCTAAAAGTTTAGCTATACTGGTGAGTTCAGTTCTGGTTTGGAAGGTGAATAAGGACCATAGCCTCAGAGGTTCCACCACTCTCTGTCAAACCAGTAAGCCAACTCCTTTTTAATGATTTTGAGTTTTGTTGCACATTTTTCTCCCACTCTATCAAGGACTTTCTATTGTGATTTCTTCCACTATCGTCGGTAGTTGCAGCTGGGCACCACCTAGTTCTGCTCAGGTACATGGAAGCTGAGGTTCATGTGGTCCATTCATGAATCTTTCATTTTCTTCACTCTTTTCTCCAGACAGGAAGATAGCAATAGTTGCACCTTAGATGGCTGCTCACAAATTTCAACAAATCCAGTTGCTATTCACCAAAGTAAGATTTAGAATATTGTCTTTGTGGACTATGTTATGCCAATTTATCTTGGTATCTCCCAAGACTATTGTCCTTAGCTTGCAGACTCAGGGACTCATTCCCCCAATTTGTCTGATTATGGCTAAGAAGTTTGCAGAACTTTGCCCCTCCCCCCATATGTTCTGTCATATTCATGGATATATTTGCAGCAGGAGTAAAAAATATGCAGATACCAGAAGAACTAGATGGTGCCCTGCTACTACTTTTAACCACTCTGAAAGGGATGATGAAATGAGGTATTGGGCAGAGTGAGATAAAAGTGTAGAACAAAACTCAAAACCATAAAAAATACCAGGCTTACTGCTGTGATGGAGATTGGTAGAAACCCTAAGAGTATAGCCTGTAGACACCCTTCAAGCCAGGAACTGAAGTTTTCCCCATGATTCTTGTGTCTTTGATTCTCTTTACTCTTCTTTGCTCTCAATGGGGAGAGACCAATAGTTGCACCTTAGATGGCTGGTCAGAAGCTTTTAAATTCCTGATCACAAGTAACTAAAGTAGGATGTAGAACATTGTCTTTGTGGACTGACTATATTATGCCAACTGACCTTAGTGTCCTGAGCCTCCATACCTAGTGACTCATTCCCTCCCTGTGTTTGGTTATGACTAAGAAGTTTGCATAGATTTTCCCCCTGTGTGCTCTACTACATTCATGAAAATATTTGCTGCACTTATAAGTACTTGGGTAGAGATATCTTCTGTCAAACCTATATATGTTTGTGGGTATAGGACTATTCACCCTTCCACCCCTGTTCAGATTGGGTGTCTATCTATTTATCTATTAGTAGATTTTGTTATTCCTGTTAGTGCAGGATTGTTTATGTAATAGTGTTCACTATTGTTGCCTTTAATTCTTTAACTAAAAACCAAACTCACTGCTGTTGATGGGAGTCCAGCTCATAGTGACTCCTTCTTAGATTTCTGGGGCGGTATCTCTACAGAGGTAGATTGCCCAACCCTCCTTCCAAGGAGTGTCTGGTGAGTTTGAACCAGCAGCCTTCTGGTAAGCAGTTAAATGCCTTAGGCACTATTCCGCCAGAATATTTATAGGGAGCTCTGGTGGTGTAGTGCCTAAGGCATTTGGCTGCTAACCAGAAGGTTGGCAGTTCAAACTCACCAGCTACTCCTTGGAAGGAAAATTGTGCAATCCACTTCCACAGAGATATACCACCTTGGAAACCCAGGGAGGGATCTCTATGAGTTGGAGACAACTAGACACCACATAACAACCACAACAGCGTTTTTTATCTTGGTTGCAACATCTTACTGTCCCATCAGCAGTTAAGAGGGTTCCAATCTCTCCATATCCTCACCAGCATTTGTTGTTTTCTGTTTTTTGAACTTTTCTATTAATGTTGGGTGAGACGACATCTCTTTGTTGTTTTGATTTGCATCTCTCTAATGGCTAATGAGAATGAATATTTCTTCATTTGTTTTTTGGCTGCTGAATATCTTCTTTGGTGAAGTGTCTGTTCATGTACTGTGCCCATTTTTTAATTGAATTGCTTGTCTTTTTTTCATTGAGGTGTTGAAGTTTTCTACAGATTTTAGAGATTAGTCCCTTGTCTGATACATCACTGCCAAAATTTTTCCCAGTCTGTAGGTTTTCTTTTTACTCTTTTGATGAAGTCTTCTTATGTATGTAAATGTTTAATTTTTAGGATTTTCCATTCATATTGTTTGTCTTTTGCTGTGTGTGCATTTTTAATATTTGGTAGTGTATTTATGCCTTGTCTTAGGGCCCTTAAGTTTGACCCAATTTTTTATTTCATGATATTCATGGTTTAAGTTTTACATTTATATCTTGAATCATCTAGAATTAATTTTTTTTTTTTTGTATGAGATGTGAGCTATGTATCCTGTTTCATTTTTCTGCAAATGGGTTTTGCTGGCACCATTTGTTAAACAGACTATCTCTTTCCATTTAATGAATTTCAGCCCTTTGTTGAAGATCAGCTGTCCTTAAGTAGGTAGATTTACTTCTGGGTTCTCAATTCTATTCCATTGGTGTATGTGTCTGTTGTACCAGTACTATGCTGTTTTGACGACTATGGCTGTTGCCAAAAAGGCAAGGAGGCCCCATCTTCCGACCTCCTCTAATCCCACAAGAGGAAGACAGAATCACCATCAGTAGCCCAAGGCCTATTCCTGCAAGGCCAGACACACTGCCTCCCTCCAGCCCTGTCACCAACTGTTCCTCCCAAGGCACCCAACACCTCTCTGCTGGGTTCAATAATTCACTGCAGTTGCCACACAAAACTCACAGATTATGGACTTTAGTAGGGAAGCACCAGGCTACAATTCAAGTTCAGGGACAACACTCAGTCTCTCTCAGCCTGCCGTCTCTCAGCCAACAGTGTCTCTCAATCTTTCTCCCAACAGTGCATGTCTCTTGGCATCTCTTTCTCAACAGCGTGTGTCTCTTGGTGTCTCTTTCTCAGCAGTGCATGTCTCTCAGAAGAGTGTTTCTCTCAGCAGCACGTCTTTGGCAGCCAGCAGAAAAAATTCTTCTGCCTCTAGAAGGGCTCCTTTTGAGGCCAACCAGCTGTATAGTAGGTTTTGAGATCCAGAAGTGCGAGGTCTCCTACTTAGTTCTTCTTTTAGTAGTGTATTGCTTATTTGAGGACTCTTATCTTTCCATATAAAGTTGGTGATTACTTTTTCCATCTTTGTAAAGAATGATGATGGAATCTTGCTCTGGTTACCTTTTGCTGTTCTGACAAGAATATACCACAAATGGGTGCTTGAACAAACAGGAGTTTATTCTCTTACAGTTTGGAGGCTTTAAGTACAAGTTCAATGTGCCAGGCTCTAGGGGTTGGATGAAAGCCCCTCAACCTAGGGCTTCAGCTCTGCCTCCTGCTTCTAGCCTACTAGAGCCAGAGGCTTTTCTTCACTCAGAAAGCTGCTGGCTGCTGAGACTGACAAGCCAAAGTTGATAAGTAAAACAGCACAGTCCTGATGGTAGCAAACCACATGGCAGGCCATTAATTTAAGTCCATTGAAAGTCCCAAGGTTGGCAAAGCATTGGCAGGCTGTTGAACAACAACATGGCTACATTCAGGGTTCAAGCATGTCATAAGTTAGAGACAATTCCCAAAGCTGTTTTTTATATATAGGAAGCAGACCACATACCCAAAGCAGCTACTCAGCTGCTCCAATAGATTCCACCATGGAGTTAATTCCCAATCTCACTATGGGAAATAACTACATTCAGCTGCCCAGCCATTCAACCAGGCCTAGCCAAATTGATGCCCAAACTTAACCACCAAAAATCTGGATTGATATTGCATTTTATCTGTAAATTGCATTGGATAATATTGTTGTTTTCACAATGTAAGTCTTTCTATCCATGAGTATTATATTTTCCTATTTATGTAGATCTCTTTTGATTTTGTGTAGTAATGTTTTGTAGTTTTCTTTGTATAGGTTTTTTTTTTTTTAATTTCTTCTTAGATTAATTCCTAAGTATGTCATGTTTTGGGTGGGCTATTGTAAATGATATGTTTTCTTGATCATTTTTGGAGTTCTCTTTGTTAGTATATAGGAGTATGACTCATTTTTATATGTTGATCTTGTACCTTTCTATTTTGTTGACTTCTTCTATAAGTTGCGATAGTTTTCTTGTTGAGTATCTGGGATTTTCTATGTATAAGATCATATCATTTGCAAAAAGAGATAATATTGTTTCTTCTTTTCCAATTTAGATATTTTTATTTCCATTTCTTGCTTTATTGCCCTGGAAAGGACTTCTAATATAATGTTTAATGGGACTGGTAATAAAGGTTATCTTGTCTGGTTCCTGTATACAAAGGAATGCTTTCAGAGTCTCTTTTGAGGATAATATCAGCCATTGTTTTTGTGTATATGCCCTCAGTTATGTTGAGGAATTTCCCTTCTATTCTTATTTTATTAAGTTTTTTTTTTTTTTTTTTTTAGGAATGAATGTTAGATTTTGTCAAATGCCTTTTCTGCATCAATTGATATGATTATGTAGTTTTTCTCCTTTGTTTTATATACGTGGTAGATTATGCTGATTGTTTTTCTGAAGTTGAACCATCCTTGCATACCTGGTTTGAATCCCATGTGGTCATGATATATTATTTTTTTGATGTGTTGTTGGATGCCATTGGCTAGGATTTTGTTGAGAATTTTTGCATCTATTTACATTAGGGGTATTGCTCTATAGTTTTCATCTTTGATTGTGTCTTTGTATGGTTTTGGTATTAGAGTTATGCTTACTTAATAGAATGAATTCTAGAGTATTATTTATTATTTTCTACATTCTGGAATAGTTTGAATAGAATTGGTGTTAGACCTCTGGATGTTTGGTAGAATTCACCAGTGAAGCTGTTTGTGTCAGGACTTTTATTTGTTGGGAGGTTTTTTTTTTTTTTTTTTTTTATGACCTGAATTTTGTCTTTGTGATGTGTCTTTTCCAACTTTCTATCTCTATTTGTGTTCATTTGGGTTGGCATTGAGTTTCTAAAAATTTGTCCCTTGTAGATTTTCAAAGTGTCCAAAAGTGTTCCAGAACATTTAATTGTGCTCATGAGGAACCTATACATAGAACAGGAGACTGTCATTTGAAAAAACAAAGGGATACTGCATGGTTTAAAACCAGGAAAGGAGTTCATCAGGGTTGTATCTTTTCACCATACTTGTTCAATTTGTATGCTGAGCCAGTAATCCCAAATATTGGACTATATGAAGAAGAACACAGCATCAAGATTGGAGAAAGACTCATTAATAACCTGTGATATGCAGATGGTGCAACTTTGCTTGCTGAAGGTGAAGATGACTTGAAGCACTTACTAGTGAAGATTGAAGACTACAGTCTGCAGTATGGAGTACATCTCCACATAAAGAAAATGAAAATCTTCACAACTGGACCAATAAGCAGCATCACAATAAATGGAGAAAAGATTGAAGTTGTCAAAGATTTTGTATTACTTGGTTCTGCAATCAACAACAATGGAAGCAGCAGTCAAGACATCAGACAATGTATTGCACTGGGAAAAATCTGTTGCAAAAGACCTATTTAAAGTGCTGAAGAGCAAAGATGTCTCTTTGAAGACTAAGGTGTACCTAACCCAAGCCATGGTATTTTCAATCATGTCATATGCATGTGAGAGCTGGACAATGAATAAGGAAGACCAAAGAAGAGTTGATGCTTTTGAGTTGTGGTGTTGGCAAATACTGAAGGTACCATGGACTGCCAAAAGAACTAACAGATCTGTCCTGGAATAAGTGCAACTGGAATTCTCCTTGGAAACAAGAATGGCCAGACTTTGTCTCACCTACTTTGGTCATGTTGTCAGAAGGGACCATTCCTTGGAGAAGGTAATCATACTTGGTAAAGTGGAGTATCAACAAAAAGGGGAAGACCTTAACAAGATGGATTGACACAGTGGCTGCAACAATGAGCTCAGGTACAGCAAGGATTGTAAGGCTGGCACAGGACTGGGCAGTGTTTCTTTGTGTTGTACATAGGGTTGCTATGAGTTGGAACAGACTTGACAGCACCTAACAACAACAATAGACTTTCAAATTTGTTGGAGTACAGTTCTTCATAGTATTCTGTTATTATCCTTTTTATTTTAGTTGGTTCTGTGTAACATCACTTATATGAGTTTTAATTCACATTGCAGGTATTTTCTCCTCCTTTCCCTTTGTTAAATTTGCCAGTGGTTTATCAGTTTATTAACCCTCTCAGAGAACTAATGTCTAGTCTTATTAGATCTTTCTGTTGTTTTCTTGTTTCATTTATATTTCCTCAAATCTTCATTACTTCCTTTCACCTGGTGACTACTAGGCTTTTTTTTCTGCTCTTTTTCTAATTGTTTGAGATACTGGATTTAGTTGTTGATTTTAGTTCTTTCTTCCTTTTTAATGTGTGCATTTTTTGCTATAAATTGTGCTCTAAGCACTGCTTTTGTTGTGTTCCAAAGATTTTAGTATGTGGAGTTTTCATTCTTGTTTAAGTCAAGGAATTTTTAAATGTTATTTTCTATTTCTTCTACTACCTAATAGTTTTCATGTAGGATGTTATTCAGTTTCCATATATTTGATTATTTTTTTTTCCCTGAGTCTTCTTGTTGTTGATTTAAGATTTTATAGCATTTTGATCTGGGAAGATATTTTGTAGCATTTCAATGTTTTTAAATTTAGTGAGGCTTGTTTTGTGGCCCATCATATGGTCTATTCTGGAGACTGTTCCATGAGCAATGGAAAAGAATATACATTGTGCAGTTTTTGGGTGGAGTGTTCTGTATATGTCTATGGGTTGCTTAACTGTGTTTAAACCTTCCATATCTTTGTTGAGTTTCTTTCTAATTGTTCTGTCCTTCATCAAAACTAATATATTAATGTTTCCAACTATTATTGAGTTGTCTATTTCTTTTTCCAATTCTGTTAATGTTTGGTTTATGGGACTCTTTCACTGGGTGTGCAGCTATTTATTAGGGTTATGTTCTCTTGTTGGATTGCCCCTTTAATCATTATAT
>NW_006921827.1:2992873-2996912 GCF_000298275.1 Orycteropus afer afer | reverse complement strand
TTTTCTCTCTTGATTCGTGCATTTAATCCATTTATATTTAGTGTAACTGTTGATAGGTATGAATTTACTGTTATCAGTTTGCTATGTTCTTTTTTTGTGCTGCTGCTGATTTCTTTGTTCTGTATATTTTTCTGTGCTGCATTTATTTTCTTATCATTTACTGTGTTGCTGTTGTTTTAGTGTTTACTAGATCTTAATGCTTTTCTTCTTTTTTATTTTGGTGAGAAGGCTTATCAGTTTTCTTTTGAGTTTAGTCTATAATTTATTATTATCTTCCCAAGTTTAAAGTAGTCCTTTCTATCTTGATATAGGTTTAACTTCCTTTTCATTTGGAAGTTCTGTAACTACACCATTTACTCCTTCATTTTGCTTTGCAGTTGTCATTATTTACAAATTGACATCTCTGTTTTCATTTTCAGACATATAGGTTTATTATAATTTGGATCCTTTTATATCTGGATTGGTTTCCAGAAGATGTTGTCATGTGTCTTAATCTCATGTCATTGTCTATCATTGTAGGGTCTCTGGATGAAGGATTCCTTTTAGTATTTCTTGTAAGGTTTGTCTTGTTTTTATTAATTCCCCTAAAACCAGTTTATCTAGAAAAGTCTATAATTCAAACTGGCTGCAACGTGCCGGGCTAGTGGGTAATTTACCACTCTGTGTGTCCTTGTTTGCTGATTTCATTCAATTTCTTCTCCTAATTGCTATTTCATCTACTTCTTTATCCTTTCCTTTGTAGTTCAGGGTTCCATGACTATCATTATATATATTTCATTTGGTTTCTTTGGTCTTTGTTGTAGAGGATCTGGGTAACATGTCTTCCTAATCTACCATCTTCTCTTTGACTCCTTAACAACATTTCTTTATATCAGCAACAAGCATTCAGAAAGTTATAGAATGGCAATATTCTATTTAGGAGCCCTGGTGGCACAGTGATTAAGTGCTCAGCTGCTAACCAAAAGGTTGGTTGTTTGAATCTACCATCTATTTTACAGGAGAGAAATGTGGCAGTCTGTTTCCATAAGTATTACAGCCTTAGAACCACCATGGGGCAATTTTACTCTGTCTTATAGGGCTATTATGAATTGCAATTGACTTGATAACATCAGGTTAATATTCCATTTATAATTATGAAAAAACTATTAAGTATCCAGAAGCTAAAGTGATCTAGAATATATAAGACCTTTGGAGACACTGTAAAATTGTAATTTTCAAAGAGATAAAATCATGACTCTCAGGCATATATAGAATGAATATGTATCAAAAATTTGAAATTCATTAATAATGAGTAAGATATTATGAGAAGTTCACAGAGCATTTAAGAAGCTAGGGATATATAAGCAGTTTAACAGAGAAGTGTTAGGAAAAATTTCTGAGTTAGTTATAGAAGTCATATCCAACAGACCATAAATCTTTGGGGTTATCTGTCTCATCAGACAGAAATTACTTGTATGTCCTAGATAAAATTGTAAGAGTTAACACATAACTTTAGTAAGTCTGGGATCTTTTATTAATAGTGAACAATGAAATAAACTAACTACATTCCAAAACAATCTTTGCATATATTTTGTTCCCATGGGATATTGCAAGAAAGGGCCATCTATCTTTTTTTTCTTATTTCCAAGTTTCAAACTACTTTCCTGATACTTTAAGATTCTAGTGAAGGAAATAGAAGATGATCTGAATAAATGCAATAATTTCATGTTTTTGAGTGAGATAACTTCATATTACAAATATGCAGATTTTCTCTAATGTTGTTGTTGTTGTTATTTGCCATCGAGTCGGCCCTGACTCATAGCGACCCCTCCTTGGGTTTCCGAGGCAGTATCACTACGGAAGTAGGAATGCCCAACCTTCCTTCTGAGGAGTGGCTGGTGGGTTTGAACCGCCAGCCTTCTGGTTAGCAGTCAAGTGCCTGAGGCACTATGCTACCAGAGCCTAATATAGACTACAAATTCAATGAAATTTCAATAAAAATTCCAGTTAGGTTCTTTTAAGAAACTTACTAAATTTATAGTAAAATTTGTAGAGAGGAAAAAAAGTCCATGTATGGCTTTATTTTGTTTAAAAGAAAGAAGCATAAAGATGGGAGGCTTGCCCTGGCAAGCCATACTACAAGGCTAGACTGATAAAAACAATGTGATATATGTGAAGAGCAGATAAATAGATAAATGGAAGAAAATAGTTTACTCTAAAAGAGAAATACAAGTAAATTTAATAAAACTTAAAGGAGATAGCACAAATCAATGGAAATTATTATGTAGATTCTTTTAGGGAAAATTGGCTCACATACAGAGAACAATGAAATTGGAACTCTACCTAATTCTACCAGGGTGACCTCCAGATAGATTGTAGACTTAAGTGTGGAAGAAAAATTATAAAGCTAACAGGAGAAAATGTATGAGGATATCTTAATGATCTAGGGATAAGAAGAACATCATAAAATTTCAAAAGAAACCATAAAGCAAAAGATTAATAAATATGATAACTTCAAAATTAAAGCTTCCTGTTCAGTGAAGAATACCAGGAGCCAACTGATAGATAAATGAGTAGGAGAAGGTATTTGCAATATTTAAAGCTGGTAAGGGGCCGACTCGACGGCACATAACAACAACAACAACAACAAGGGATTAATAATTAGTAGCAGGAACTTCTGTAAATCAAAAAGACAGCCATTTAATATGAAAATGGGCAAAGAATAGAAATGAGTTACAGAAATACAAAGAAAAAATACTCTTAGAACCAACAAGCACACGAAGGCAAGCTAAACAATAGTACTTAAAGCAATGCAGCCTAAATTAACAATATTAAATTGGCAAAAAATTAGAAAGCTGGATAATTTGTGTGCTGTCAGGAAATCAAGTTGTGCATGGAGCTTTATGGGAGAATAATTAGTATAGCCATTTTGAAAAAATATCTGGCATGATGTAGACAAATTAATTATATGTATTCAATTAATTATATGTATGCAGCAGTCAGTTGCAGGGATCCAGGTGAGGAGAGAGAACCCAGGCACACCCAAAGCAGCAGGACGGGAGAGCCGGAGAAAGGGGATTAAAAGCCAGGAATCCGGACAGAGGAGCAGTCAGCCACAGGGATCCAGGTGAGGAGAGGGAACTCAGGCATGCCCAAAGCGCAGGACAGGAGAGTGGGAGAAAGGGGATTAAAAGGCCCATGAACCAGGGCAGAAGAGCAGTCAGCCTCAGGGATCCAGGTAAGGGTGGTACGAGAGATTTCCAACAGGGAGACAAACCTGTCTGTCAGTAGACAAACCTGTCTGTGGGTTTGTCCTACCGTGGTGACATGTTGATGTGAGTTTTGAGGCTGAGCCACTGGTGCTTCAAACCCAGCAGGATGCACATGGTGCACAGGTATCATCCCAGCTTATAGACTGAGACAGACTAGGAAAAAGGAAGAGGCCACTCATTTTTCAAAGAATTGGCCAGGGAAAGCCTTATGAATAGCAAAGAAACACTGTCTGATACATTACCACACAACTTTATGAATAGTCCGGTTAGGTTAAAAGGCTCTCAAAATAGGACAGGGAAAGAGGTGTATCATCTGAGTAAACTCAGCCTTAGTCCTATGGATAAGGTAAAGCTTTTGAGACCTCCATTTGCTGACACGCACCACTCAAATTGAAGAGAAAAAGCTGCAGACGTCCATTAATGATCAGAACATGGAATATACGACGTATAAATCTAGGAAAATTGGAAGTTGTCAAAAATGAAATGGAATGCATACAGATTGATATCCTCATTAGTGAGCTGAAGTGGACTGGTTTTGGCCATTTTGAATCAGACAACCATGTGAGCTACTATGCCAGTAATGACAGTTTGAAGAAGAATGACACGGCATTCATCATCACAAAGGATGTTTCAAGATCTGTCCTGGAGTACAATGCTGTCAGTGATAGGATAATATCCATACGCCTACAAGGAAGACCTGTTAATATGACTATTATTCAAATTTATGCCCCAACCACCAAAGCCAAAGATGAGGAAATTGAAGATTTTTATCAATTTCTACAGTCTGA
>NW_006921827.1:2984497-2991500 GCF_000298275.1 Orycteropus afer afer | reverse complement strand
TGAGAAACTGAAATCTAGAAGGATTGTTACAGTTTAAAATTAGTACAAATCAAATCACAAATCACATTTGCAAGCATTGCTCTAAGGGTGGATAGATAGGTGGACAGGCTGAATGATCAGGTATGTCTAGGCAGGGGGTAGTGTGCCCATGACCATGTATAGGGTTAGTAGACAGTGTTTCTAACCTGTATTTGTATGTACTGTAAGAATGTCCAAGTGTATAGTAGAGCTGACAAGGGGCAAGTTTGTGGTGGCTTCTTGGTCACAGCCAATTACCTGGAGAGAGCAAGTAGTTGGACCTGTGGGCTCAGGACCATAGTCACAGGGAACATCAAGGGCAATTGGCATAGCATACCACAGAAAAACTTTGTTCTACATCCTGCTTTGGTGAGTAGCAACTAGGAACTTAAAAGCTTGCAAACGCTCATCTAGATGCAACAATGGGTCTCTTCTAGTCCAGAGCAATGAATAATGAAGAAAACCAAAGACACATGGAAACAATTAGTCCAAGAGACTGGTAGATTACATGATCCTCAGCCTATATAGCTGTGAGACCAGAAGAAGTAGATGGTGCCCAGCTACCACTGTCAACTACGTGGAGGGAGATTGGTGCAGGAGATCTTGGATAGAGTAGGAGAACAGTGTGGAATAAAACTCAAAATCATAAAAAAAAAGACCAGGTTTGTTGGTCTGATAGAGTCTGGTGAGACTCCTGAAACTATGGCCCCAGCCATACTTCAGGTCTGGAATTGCCAAACAATAGACAGGCATATAGGGTGAACAGGTACCTCAGGTAGATACACTCCTTGGAGTGATAAATCATGGGGCAACAGAAGGGTAGTGTTTGCACAGGGAGACAACTCGTTGGGGTGCATGGGAAGGAAGGACATAGGGAAGAGTTAACTCTGGAGAGGGAGTGGGAAGAGAGCTGTTACATTGTGGGGAGTTGCGGTCAATGTCCTGAGACAAGATGTGTATGAACAGCTGTATGGAAAATGAATTTGCTCTGTAAACTTTCACCCAAATCACAATAAAAATTAAAAAAAAGAAGAAAAAGAACACCTTAAAGCAAAAAAGGAACAAAATAAACCCAACATGATAGTTACCTTAGGGAAAAATATGAATGAAAGTGGGAATAATATGAAATAAATAAGTATTAAAATTAGAGTTCTTTGCATATATCAGTGATGATAGGAGCTCTGGTAGCATAGTGCCTAAGCACTTGACTGCTAACCAGAAGGCTGGCGGTTCAAACCCACCAGCTACTCCTCGGAAGGAGGTTGAGCAATCCTACTTCCGTAATGATACTGCCTCGGAAACCCAAGGAGGGGTCGCTATGAGTCGGGGCCGACTCGATGGCAAATAACAACAACAACAACAACAACAACAACAATGTGCTATGAACTGAGGAGTATTATTAATTTTCCCCTTGTATCTGATGAACAAATGGAATAATTTAATTGAAACAAAAGGAAACAAAATATAACAGTGACTGGAAGAATTTAAACATTCATAGCTACTGAAAAGTTTGCCTTGTTTGCTTTTTGTCTCTGTTTAAATCTACCATCATGATTGACTTGTAGCGTATGGTCAGTCTGGAAGGCTGCTGTGGACAGATAAAGTGTTTGCAAATATGTTCAGGCAAGAGTCTAGTCAGGGAAAGCCAGGAAAGAAGAAACGCAGACATAGTGAAAACAGTTTGGTCTCTGATTTTGTATGTATTGTTAAAATACTATAAGAAACTTGCACACTGTCTTTGCTATTGAATACCTGAGTGTTTCTGCATTTCCCCCCTTTTATTTAGCAAATTATTACCATGTTTAGTAATAACTTTAAATTTCTATAGTATAGTTTGCAAATCACTTTGATGCAAACATCATGTTATTTCATCTTCACTATAGCTCAATTGGAAGCTTTCTTTTGGAGTAATGAAAACAAAGGTTTAGAGAGGAGAAACAGCTTTCAAAATATATAACTTTCATACATATTGGAAGTGACCAAGAATGAGCTTACAATCAGGTCTTCTGGCTCTAAACCCTGTTATTTTATCTAATACTCCAGGTTGCTTTAATGCAGAGGAATCTTTAGTCTTAACTGAACTTTAAGTAATTGAAGTAAAAATGAATGAAATACTTAAGAGTATTCTGGTGTGATTTATGCAGAAATTAACTAATAATTAATTAGTGGAGAGTCAGTAGATAAGACAACTAGACCAAAGTAATTTTCAGACGGAAGCCTGAAAAGCTGTGATAAATAATATAATTCCCTGGTCACTCACTACTGCTTGAAACCAGTATGCATTTTTATAATAAATTCTGGATTTCAAGGAATTTCAGCTTGTCTGATTGCATTAGGCTATGAGTTGAAAATACTCTGTAGCGGCATCCCAAGAACAATTTCCAAAAAAGGATATTTATGACAACAGATTTCTCAAAATCCAAATATTTTTAGGCATGTGTATAGTTAAATTTTACAAAATAACACATATGGAAAATTATGATTAAAATAGAACTTACATGCTGAAGAAAAAGCAACAAGAATCTATTGAAAAGTGCCCTGTGGGCATTCTCTTTGTGTGTTTTGTAATACAAGTCAAAACTACTCTTACCTTTCACCTGAGCAGTACAATGTCCACCTAGTAATGCCCCGTGCTCATTTAACACACAGCAATCAGAAAGAGCTCACGGAAAATTCAAATAAGAGAATTTCAGAGTTCTTCCCCAGCCGACATTTGCTTTCAGAATGTAGACATAAATATTTCATGAGGTGTACCTTGCCTGATCTAGCTCCACCTACTTTTCAAACCTTGTTTTACAACACTCTTGCACTCCTTACTCTCTGAACTTAATCTAGAATAGATTCTTGGTCCTTCCACCTCCTTAGAATTGCTGTGCTTCTTCCAATCCCAGGACTCTGCATATGTGTTTCCTCTGATTAGAATGTTCTTTTTTAATCCTTTCATCAGTTTAACTCCTATTCATTCCTTAGATCTCAGATCAGAAATCATTTCTGGCAATAAGCCGTCCAGATCCTTGAGTTCATATTAGGTCCCATTGAGATAGACCCTGAGAAATCTAGATTTCTCTTCTTTGGATAACACACTCACTTTGTAATTGTGTATTTATTAGTGTGATTATTTGTTAAATCTCTGTCAAACTTGTCTCACCAAACTGCAAATTCTATAAGAATTTGGTCCCTAATGTGTTATTTTAATTTGTCCTTATCAATTTGTCACCTTGTGCTTTGTTGCTTTTTGTGAGATTTGTCATTTATTTAAACTCTTCAGCACCTTTGTAAACATTTCCTGTGTTTGGGAAATTCTTCATGTTATGAGCCCACTCCTTGCTGTGATAGAGGACAGAAACTTACTTTCTAATCATTATATTTCTAAGCCAGGCACAAGCATGTGACTGAGGCTCAGCCAATCAGATGCATTGGCATGAGACTTGCTTTATGAGCTAGTAAGGTGAAGAAGCAGAGGCTGTGCAGAATCCATTCTTCTGAGAGGGTAGCAGTCATCCAATCTTCCAGAGAGAACATCTGGAAGATTCTGAGAGTTGCCTCCAGTACATGGAATCACCAGTGCAAACCATGGTACTAGGTCTGCTGGTGACAGCACCCCACAATACTGTACTCACACGGTATTGTGGGCACAGTATTGTGCTTTACTGTAGAAACTGATCCTTGATACATGTTATTCAAGTCAGCTTCTATGGCTTTCCCAGTGCTCCTGAGACTTATCTTTTATTAAATTAATATTTCTGCTTAAACCAGCTAGGATAGTTTCTGTTGTTTGCAACTAGGAGCCACTGAATGATCGAATAATGGAATCTCTTTGCTGTCAAAACAAACCAGGTATTTTGGTGTCTATGCTGTTCTGTGAATTTATCGCAAATAGAGATGTCAAATATAGTACTGATCTAAGTGTTGGCAGGTCCGCATACAAGCTTATTATGATCAAGTATGTTTCAACTGTGGGAACTCTGATGGTGTAGTGCCTAAGGCATTTGACTGATAACCAGGAGGCTGGCAGTCCAAACCTACCAGCAATTCCTCCGAAGGAAGGTTGGCAATCTACTTCTGTAGAGATACCACCTTGGAAACCCAAGGAGGGGTTGCTATGAGTTGGAATCGACTTGAGAGCAGTGAATTTGGTTTGGGTGTAGTTTTTATGTTTCAACTGTAGGAGTTGTTAGAGGTTAAATTGTTTTCCCACAAATTATATGTTGATGTTCTAACCTCTGTACCTGTGAATTTGATCCTATTTGGAAATATGGCTTTTCTTTTGTTATATTAATGAGATCTAACAGGATAGCGTGGGTCTTAAATCTAATCCTTTCCGAGTGGTGTCTTAAAAGAGGAAGTAAAGAAACAGAGATATACACACGGGGAAGAAGCCATGTGATGTCAGAGGCAAATGCAGGCAAATGCAGCAAAAGAACATTAAGGATTGATGGCAGTCACCAGAAACTGGGATAGAGGCCCACAGAAGTAATAAACATGGCTGAGACCCCATATTTAGACTTTTAACTTCCAGAACTGTGGGAAATAAAATTATGTTCTTTTAAGCCACCCACTTTGTGGGAAAGAAAAACAAGAGACTATAAAAATGTTCTTAGATTCATTTAAATATATGTACTGCCTGTCTAATACCCATTGTTAAAATCTTCTGACAAGTGGTTTGGAATTCTATGACCTATTTCAGAGTAATTCAGTTCTTAATATATGTTTGTTTATTTGATTATACATCATTAAGCTGAAATAAAAATATTAAGTACTTTTCTTTCAGGATCATAAATACTTCATCTACTTAATGCTGAAAGAAGATATTTCAAGTTAACCAAATAAATACACTAAAAAAAGATTCTGGGAATGTATGCAGTCTATCTTATAAAAGCAAAACAATTGCAACTATACATTTTTTTCCTAGTAATATATTTGGTAATCCTATATGAAAGCTCTGGAAGAATATGGAAAACAATATAGCTTGCTCTTTATTAAATGTGTTAATAGGCAACCCTTCCCCAAAACAAACAAACAAAGAAACAAACAAACAAACAAACTCACTGCGGTTGAGTCGATTCTACTCATAGCGAACCCTCCGTGGGTTTCTGAGGCGACATCACTACGGAAATAGATTGCCCAATCTTCCTTCCAAGGAGTGACTGGTGGGTTTCAACCACTAGCCTTCTGGTTAGCAGCCAAATGCCTTGGGCACTATACCACCAGAGCTCCTGGTGATGATCTAACAGTTTAGTTGGCCTTTGCCTGGAATGTGTACCATTAAATCTACCTAGCATTCACTTATGCAGTAGGGGCTTTCAAGCTCAAATGCCAACAAGACTCAAAAATGTGTCTTTTCTAAAAGACAACTGAGTGTGGTGTGAACTGTGGAGAAGTGGACTGTGCATGCTTAAGAGATTTTCCAAATAAAACTAATAAATGCTGTCCTGGCCAACAAAAGTCATCTGTAACTAACTGGTCCAAGAAAACATGAGTCTGTGATGTCTGATGTTTAGGATATTATATGAATCCAGTTCCAAGAAGATATTTCAAGTTAGTAAATAACTCATTACCATCTTAGCTTTACTGCTTGTCCATTGGAATCTCTGAAGTATTACATACTTTCACAACCTTCCTGATTGTAAATACACATCTGTTATTTAATATTGCATTGAGATAGTGGTGATACAGTTGTGAACTGATCATTAAAACCATTCTTGGGTGTAGATCAGTCCTTCAAAGGAGGGTATATCTTGGAGACAACCAATGATGATGAAGTTGGCCATCATACAGGAAATGGGGCTTTCAGACAGGTCAGAAGGAATATCGTGTTCTCTTTGGGGCCCTCCCTCAAGAGACTAGAATTTGAGAAGCTGAGATCTGAGAGCCAGTGAAGTTATTTGAATGCCTAACAAGCTGAAGAAGACTTTTCTATGAGTTGTGAGCTGTTACAAGTTGTTATTAGTTTAATCCAGTTGTTTCTATTCATAATGACACTATATACAACAGAAGGAAACACTGAATGGTTCAGTGCCATAATCACAATCATCACTATATTTGAGTCCATTGTTGTAGCCACTGTGTTAGTCTATCTCATTAAAGGTCTTTTTCTTTTTTGCAGACCCTCTACTTTAGTAAGCATGATGTCCTTCTCCAGGGACTAGTCCCTCTTAATAAGATGTCCAAAGTACGTGAGATGAATCTGGCCATTCTTCCTTCTAAGGAGTGTTCTGACTATACTTCTTCTAAGACAAATTTGTTCCTTCTTCTGTCAGTCTATGGTATTCAATATTCTTTGCCAACCTCATAATTCAGATCTATTAATTCTTCTTTGGCCTTTATTCATTGTCCACCTTTCACATGCATATGAGATAATTGAAAACACCATGGCTTGGGACAGTTGCACTGTAGTCTTCAAAGGGATATCTTTGTTCTGTAACTGTTTAGGGAGGTCTTTTGCCTCAGATTACCCCAAGGCAATATGTCATTTGATTTTTTGACTGCTGCTTTCATAGGCATTGATTGTGGATCCAAATAACATGAAATGCTTGATAACTTCAATCTTTCCTACATTGATCATACTGTGAGGGTATAACATTATAATTGGTCCAGTTGTGAGGATTTTTGTTTTCTTTATGTTGAGGTGTAATCCATACTGCAGACTGTATTCTTCAATCTTAATCAGTAAGTACTTCGAGTCATCTTCATTTTCAGCAAACAAAGTTGTGTCGTCTGCATATCACAGGTTGTTAATGCGTATTCCTCCAATCCTCATACCATGCCCATCTTTGTATAGTCCAGCTTCTTGGATTATTTGTTGAGCATATAGGTTGAATAAGTATGGTGAAAGCATACAACCCTCACACACTCCCTTCTTGATTTTAAACCATGCAGTATTCCCTTTTTCTGTTTGAACGACAGCCTCCTGGTCTATGTACAGGTTCCTCATGAGTACAATTAAATGTTCTGAAATTCCCATTCTTCTCAATGTTATCCACAA
>NW_006921827.1:2980950-2984397 GCF_000298275.1 Orycteropus afer afer | reverse complement strand
GCTATAGTCTTTGGTCGTCATCATTATGTGGTTCAAGTCCTCTTCACTTTCAGCAATCATTGTTGTGACATCTGCATTTTGCAGGTTGTTAATGAGTCTTCTTCCTATCCTGATGCTGTATTTTTCTTCATATGGTCCAACTTCTTGGATTATTGTCTTAGAATACAGATTGAATCAGTATGTTAAAAGATACAGCCCTGATGTACACTTTTCCTGATTTTGGACCACATATTATCACCTTATTCTGTTCAAAAGACTACCTCTTGGTCCATGTGCAGGTTCTACATGAGCATACTTAAGTGTTCTAGAATTCCCATTCTTCACAACGTTATGCATAATTTGTTATGACCCACACAGTTGAATACCTTTGTATAGTCAGTAAAATACAGATAAACATCTTTCTGGTATTCTCTGTTTTCAGTCCAGATCCATCTGACATCAACAAAGATATCTTTCATTCCACATCCTCCTATGAATCCAGCTTGAATTTCTAATAGTTCCCTGTTGATGTACGGCTGCAGCCATTTTTGAATTATCTTCAGCAAAATTTTACTTGCATGTAATATTAATAATATTGTCCAATAATTTCTACATTCTGTTGGAGTACTTTTGTTTTGGAATGGGCACAAATACGGACCTCTTTCTGTTGATTGGCCAGGTAGTTCCCTTCCAAATTTCTTGGCATAGATGAGTGAGCATCTCCTGTGCTGTATCCATTTGTCAAAACATCTCAACTGGTATTCCATCAATTCCTGGATCCCTGTTTTTTGCAAATATATTCAGTGAATCTTGGACTTATTCCTTCAATACTATAGGTTCTTGTTCTTTATTACATCCTAAAATGTTTGAACATCAACCAATTCTTTTTGGTACAGTGACTCTGTATATTCCTTCCATCTTCTTTTGATGCTTCCTTTGTTGTTCAATATTTTGCCCATAGAACCCTTCACTACTGCAACTCAAGGCTTGAATTTTTTGTTTAGTTCTTTTAGCCTATGGAATATTAAGTGTGTTTTTCCCCTTTGATTTTCTAAATCTAAGTTTTTGCACATAATACTTTACTTTGTCATGTCAAGCCACCCTTTGAAATATTCTCTTCAGCTATTTTACTTCATCATTTCTTCCATTCACTTAAACTACTCTGAAACCTAAACTCTATCTCAGTCTGCTCCAAGCAGTCTGTTTTTCAAGAGCAAGTTTCAAAGTCTCTTCTGATGTGCAGTTGGTCTTTTCTTCCTTTCCTGTGTTTTAAATAAACTCTTGCTTTCTTCATGTATGTATTTTGTTATATCAGATTGTGTCTTATTCTTTGCTGCTCCCTTCCACTTTTTATTCAGTTAAAATGTGTCAGAGATCTAACTTAAAGTGGTTTACATGATGGCTCAATAACATCATTAAAAAACTTTGCATCTTCCTGTGCCCATTCTCAGATTGTTGACATGTTCTCCTCATGGTTATAAGTTGACTGTGAGAGCTCCAGGCAACACAGCAATAGACAAAAAAGAAACTCTCTGCAGAAGTTCCACTCTGACTCCCAATGGACTTCCTCTCATGTTCCAATGTCCAGAATTGGGTCATCAATGTTCCTTCCTGGGCCAGTCTTTGGAAAAGGGAATAGTATTACCATGTGATTGGCTTACAGTAATCAAGATACATCTCTCTAGTTTGGGCTCTTTGAGAAGCAGACTGAGATAGAGTTTAGGTTTCAGGATCTTTATTAGGGACCACACTTAAATTACAAGAGTGAGAAGCAGGGTTGGGAAGAGGGAAAAGTTGAACTATAAAGCAAGCCTGATAGCCCTAGCTAACCCCCATGGGGAGTTCTGGAAATGAAATGGGTCATCAGAGTTGGGGCAAGTTGGCCCTTTATGTCCCACCTTCATTAATCATTGGATATCAGTTCTTCTCAAAGGGCATGACCTTAAGCATGACCAGTGAGAGAAGGAAGTATATTAGAGAAAACTTGGGGCTTTGCTAGCAGAAAAGGGGAGATGATGTATTGAAGAGGCAACCAAGAGCGACACCTAATGCATTCTTTCTGGGTCAGTATTCTAATAAGCTGGCTGACTAGTCCACAGTGATGCATTATTGACACTAGTTGCCTGACATTGTAACAAGCTTTCCACTATACTTTCTTCCAGACACTCTTCACAATTATATTCCCAGGAAGATTGGATATTTCTTATACGTTTCACAATGTGAAAAGATTTCTACAAATTCCTGATTATAATCAGTCTCTCATGGTTTGATCATTTTTGTGACAGTGCTCATTGACTTTGAGTCTCTGTAAAGCTTGTACTTTATCATTCACCTTGTGTCCTTCTCTAGTTCTTTTGTGGTACTTCCAGCTTTCTTACCTTCACTGAATGGTTGGGAGTTATGTTTAATAACTATCCACCAAAATGTCAAATAATGGCAGAAAGAGATACAGTAGTAGAATAAGCTAACAGACTCATGAGGATTGTTCATTCAGGGGAAAGCTTAGCATGGCTGCAAGGGATCATAGTCTGAGGGAAACAGCACAGAGTTTTCACTTGCCCTCATTGATGAGAAAGTAAGATGGCTGACCGAACCTGGTCAACCAATGTGGTATAAAGAATTAACTATGCTGTTTGGTACCATAATGGGTTTTTGTATACATAAATTATTTAGAGTGTTATGTGAAGTGCTTGTCTTTGGTGGTAATTGGAGACACAGAGGGATAGGTTCTGCTTCTATCCCCTGCAGCCAGCAAGTGTGATGATCCTCTGTGCTAGAGCTGAAGGTATAGATTTGCCAAGAACCTGCTGAGTAGCCCATTGAGACTTGGCCTCTGTTTGGTCTGAGCAAACATTTGCAGATGTTCAGTGCCAGTATCAAGTGAGAGAATGGACCACTCACTTCTGTTGCAAATTATGTTCAGGCATTTATGTAGCAGATTCTCCCTCCCTTCCTGCTTACTGTTGCCTGACAAGAGTGGGTAAATATTGTGAAATTAGAAGCATGGCAAAGGGGAGAGAGAGAGAAGATTCTAGGGAACAGAATAAGCTTGAATTAATACTGGTAACTGAAGAAATAATATTTGAGTTTGTCTGGAGTTTTACTAAAGAAAGTAATTTACACTAAAGTCAAAGTGACTTGCATATGATGAGTGTCAGATTTTTTTCCATGGCCAAGCAAGAATGCAGGGTAAAGAGAAATTGATTTTTTTTTTTTTTTTAAGAAAAATAAAGAGTTTGTTTTTCCCCATATATAATTTAAACCTAACCTGTTGTTTTTGAGCTAACTCTGACTCATAGCAACCCTAAAGAATAGAGTAGCACTGCCCCACAGGGTTTCCAAGGCTGTGAATGTTTACAGAAGCAGACTGCCACATCATTCTTCTGCAGAGAAGCTGGGGGTTTGAACTGCTGACCTTTAGGTTAGCAGCTGAGCACTTAACCAATGTACCACTAAGGTGTCATAATT
>NW_006921827.1:2979353-2980755 GCF_000298275.1 Orycteropus afer afer | reverse complement strand
GAAACACTGCCCAGTCCTGTGCCAACATCACCATCCTGGCTATACTTGAGCCCATCGTTGCAGTCACTGTGCCAATCCATCTAGTTGAGGGTCTTACCCTATTTTGCTCATTCTCCATTTTACCAAGTGTGATATCCTTCTCCAAAGAATGGTCCCTTCTGACAACAAGAACAAAGTAGGTGAGACAAAGTTTGGCAAGTCTCGCTTCTAAGCAGTATTCTGGCTACATTCCTTCTAGGACAGATTTGTTCCTTCTGGCAGTCCATGGTACTTTCATTATTCTCTGCCAACATCATAATTCAAAAGCACTGACTCTTTTTCAGTCTTTCTTATTCATTGCCCAGTTTTCACATATATTTGAGGTGATTGAAAACATCATGGTTTGGGTTAGGCAAGACCTTAGTCTTCAAAGAGACATCTTTGCTCTTCAGCACTTTGAAGAAGTCTTTTGCAGTAGATTTCCCCAGTGCCATACACAGTCTGATCTGCTTCCACTGGTGTTGATTATAGATCCAAGTAATATGAAATCTTTGAGAACTTCAATTTTTTTTCTCCATATATCATGGTGCTGCTTATTGGTCTAGTTGTGAGGATTTTAATTTTCTTCATGTTGAAGTGTAATCCATAGTGCAGACTGCAGTCTTCAGTCTTCATTAGTATGTGTGCTTCAAGTCATCTTTACTTTCAGGAAGCAAGGTTGTGTCATCTGCATATCAGAGGTTGTTAATGAGTCTTTCTCCAATCCCGATGCCATGCTCTTCTTCATATAGTCCAGCTTCTCAGATTATTTGCTCAGCATGTAGATTGAATAAGTATGGTGAAAGGATACAACCTGGACATCCTCCCTTCCTGATTTTAAACGATGCAGTATCCCCTTGTTCTGTTCGAATGACAGCCTCCTGGTCTATGTACAGGTTCCTCATGAGCACATTAAGTGTTCTGGAATACCCATTCTTCTCAATGTTATCGACAATTTGTTATGATCCACATAGTTGAATGCTTTTGCCCAGTCAATGAAGTAAATGTCTTTCTGGTATTCTTTGCTTTGAGCCAAGATCCATCTGACATCAGTAGTGATATCCTTCATTCAACATCTCCTTCTGAATCCAGCTTATATTTCTGGAAGTGCTCTGTCAATATACTGCTGCAACCATTTTTTTTTTTTTTAAATTTTATTGTGATTTGGATGAAACTTTATAAACCAAATTCATTTTCCATACAGCAGTTCACATACACTTTGTCTCATGACACTGACTGTAATTTCCCACAATGCAATAGCTCTCTTCCCACTTCTTCCTGATAGTTATCTCTTCCTTGTGTCTTTCCCTCCCGTGCACTCCTGCCCCTGAGCTATCTCCCTGTGCATACACAGCCCTTCTTTTCTCCCATGATCGATCTCTCC
>NW_006921827.1:2973779-2976088 GCF_000298275.1 Orycteropus afer afer | reverse complement strand
CCAAGAGATTTGGAAGACAGCTACCTGGCCAACTGACTGGAAGAGAATATGCATTGAGATGTTTTTAACAGATAAATGCTGTCCTTTATTTATCTTTTAATCGTGGTAGTAGGGATATCTAATGCAGAAGTCTTAATAATCATTAAGTAATATTTTTCCTTTAGGCTTATCTGCTCTCTCTGACGAGGGCACTGGTTTGGATAAATTGAAGTTAAGCCTTCAACTCTATGAAAATCTTTCTGTTCTTTCAATACATAGACCCTGGTGTCAAGTCTAGCCTACTATTAGGGAATACTGGATGTCTTAATGAATGAACCAGTTGACTACTCAGTAATATTTCTGTCTCAACAGGATTTTCTCATCCTCTCCTTATTACAGTGTAATTATTAGGAAGTATATACAGAAACATCCTGATGATAATAAACTGCATAATGTTATTACTTAAAGCAAAACAAAAAAACCAAAACAGTTGTCATTGAGTCAATTCTGACTCATGATGACCCCATGAAAGTTTTCAATGGCTATGATCTTTCAATTAGCAACCAAGTATTTAATTATTTGCAATACCAGTAACTCCTTGTAGGGTTTCTGTTTTACCAATCTGTTTAGAGATAAAAAACACAAATAAACAAACATACATATTAGCAGAAGCCATCTTGAATTTCCTCCTTGCATAATAAATTTCCAAGTGACTTCTTTAACCTCCCAACTAGAACATTCAGTCTATGAAAATCATTCATACAAAAGGACTACTGATTAATGGTCCTTTTGCTCTAGGAATAGAGCCTCACAAATTGCTATATAGCTGTTCTTTTATGCACTGTAAAAAAAACTAAAATAAAAAGAAGATATACAAAAGCTTGTAGTTAAGGACATATGAGTGAAGGGTACTGAAGTCACTGCAGCATCAGTTGGAGTAATGGAGCTCTGGCGAAGCACTGCCTTTATTCTCATCAGTGGAAGGATGTGTATCATCAGACCGTAGACTCAGCCTTTAACACTGTGATGAAATACTGCTGGCCCTCCAATGATGGGAAGAGAGGGGCATTGCTTGTCCTAAGGAAACTCTTTCCAAAGTTGAAAAGGTCATAAAACAACTGCTAATGTTTTTCTAACCACTGTCCCCTTCAAGGCATAGGACTAAGTGTTTGTTTGAACCATGACAAAATATGACAACCTGTAGTTTTTCAGCCTGTGTGTCATTTATGATACCCAGTATTTTCCAACTTCTGGCGCTTTGTCATGGTGAATCTGACTTATGAGCTATACTGAAGCTAATGCTTTTCTTTTCTGGAAACGGAAATAATACATTGTAAATGGCAATGAGTTAGACTGTTTTTTGATAACTTCATTTGTTTCAAGAAAAATGACATTCTCAAAACTGTCTTATGTGCAGACTGAAATATTGCTACTCCTTTAGAAGAAGAAAATCTGAAAGTTTGTTTGGCTTTTCATCATTATACATTTGTCATAATGACAAGGCTGTTGAATGAAAGGCTGTAGTTTCTAAATTTAAATAATGGGTTTTAAGTTTGCAGTTGACATGTATATATTTTCATAATGTGATTTTTTTTTTTTTAAATAACATGATTTTCTTTTTTGATGTGTCAGCATGGCCAGGCTACATTCCATAGTTATTCAATCAAATATTAATCCAGGTATTACTATGAATGAATTTGCAGATGTAGTTAAAGTTCATGATCAGTTGATTTCAAGTACGAATATTATTCTAGATAATCTAGCCAGGCCTGATTCAATCAGTTGAAAGGCCTTAAAAGTAGGGCTGAGGAGAGATAGAGAGAGAGAAAGAGAGAGCAAGAGAAATTCTGTTTGTAAGTAGCAGCTGCAGCCTCTTCCTACCACATTTTGTCTTTCTTTGCTTGGCTAATAAACAATTTGGTATCCAGGAGGGGTGCTATTGTAACAAATATAGGTATTTATCACTTTTCAAAAGTTTGTTTCACATCACTGGCTTTTATGAAAGACCTACATTTATACCTGTTTTGAGTAACTGGAAGAAATCTAAAGAGGATTTTTGCTTTTATGAACAAAAAGGCAAAAAGTAAAATGAGTTAAGCTTTTGTTTTGTAGCCATCTTTTAAAGAGGCAGCTCATCCCTCCTCCAGCAAGAATGGTGTTGCCAACTTACTTCCTGGGGACCTACACCCAGCATCTCAGCATTAAGCTGCCATAGTTTTGAACTGTGTCTGTAAGCATCTGTGCTTTATCTTGATTTATTTTGTGCACCTATTAGTAAGATAGGAGCTCTGGTAGCATAGTGGCTAAAGCACTTGACTGCTAACCAGAAG
>NW_006921827.1:2969609-2973354 GCF_000298275.1 Orycteropus afer afer | reverse complement strand
AGTGTTTCGTTCTGCTGTGCATGGGGTCGCTATGAGTCGGAAACGACTCGACGGCACTTAACAACAATAACAACAGGTAGCATATAATTCTTACTTTGACTATATGTTAATGTTTTAGGTTTTGTGTGGCATTGGTATGATTTGGAAAGTTATTTTTGGGGTCTGAGAATGCTCAAAATGTTTTCCATACAAATCGATGGTAAATGGCTTCTTCACTTTACACCATTTCATCTTCTAAAAGGGTTCTTAGGAACACTCTACTTTTTGATAATGGGGGAAATTTATAATTTTAAAATGTGTAAGTAGTTTTGCAATTGGTCAGTGACAAGAGGCTAGAAGAATTTTGAGAAATATGGTGGAAAAAAGCTAGATTCAGCCTATCACACGTAAGAAATCATATTTAGGTCTTGGGGTATAGTGAGAGAATGCCCTTTTTGATTTAGGGGACTTGGCCTTTAATTAAAAAGACAACCAAAAAAAAAAAAAACAAAAAACAAAAAAAACCAACAACCCGTTGCTGGTGAGTCGATTCAACTCATACAATGTCATATATGACAGAATAGAGCTGTTCCATAAGATTTCCAAGCTTGTAATCTTTACAGAAGCAGACTGCCTCATCTCTCTCCTGTGGAGTGGCTGGTGGATTCCAACTGGCAGCCTTTTTGTTAGCAGTGAGTGCTTAACCACTGCACTATCACGGCTCCTTGCCTTTAATTAGTGAGTTGTATTTTTTTTTAAATTCAAGAGTATTTCTTGTCATTTGTATCTTAAAATGCTAACGATAAGACTACAAGCAGTCCCGGGATTATGAATGAGTTCTATTCCTAAATCGGTCTTTAAATTAAATTTGTACAAAGTTGGAAAGTTAGGTACAGTTTGTATCTAATGTCAGTCAAATGTTTGCTTTAGTACATAGTGTATAGCATACCTTTTTATGCACAAAAATCATTAAAGCATCATTTCCAGTTACACTAAAACACCTTTAACATAATTGTTGTTGTTGTTGTTATGTGCCATCGAGTTGGACATAATAATACAGTAATAATAACAATGTTTTGATTTGCAATCCAAAGTAGCACCTGTTTGTTATTACCATCATCGTACATACCTTGAATTTTTAATATAATAGACTTTACAGAGGTTGGTTTGTAACTACAAGTTGTATATAAGTTGGACATTTGTAACCCAAGGACTGCCTGTATACATGTGTGTTAAATTGTCTATCTGTAAGTAAATGACTCAAAGGAGTTGAGATGAAATAACATTAATAGCAAAGCATGTCATTGACTTACAGAATTTCTGAGCTTTCTTGGATCCACAGAGCAATTTTCTTAGGGCATTTACTTTTAAAGCCATATAATATCAGACGTGAAGGAGATGTCATAGATTATGCCCAGATTCAGTTTGAAGACTCACACCTACAAATAGTACCCCCTATGATTGATTGCTCAGCCTTCAGCTGTGGAAGACCTCCTAACTGGGGTAATGCCCCAGCTTGGACCACGGTGAAAGTTTTCCTAAAAATGAACCAAATATGCCTTCTCACATATAGATGAGTAAACTGAGGCAAAGAGAGATGAGTTACCTTGCTTACCATTATCTGGCTAGTAATTAGCAGAATTTGTGCATCTGGCCATTAGTTTAGGCCTTTTCTTTCCACAAAGCATACTACCTCTTGACTAATACCACTTAGCTTTGAGGTAAATAGACTGGTTCATTCTGTCTAGATGTCAAGGATAAGCAGGGATCAGTAACAGTGATATATAAGTTACTTATTTTTATCTCATCATTTCATTCCTCCCTCCTTCCCTTCCTTCCTTCCTGTCATAAGCATTCACTGAGTGCCTACTATGTGCTATGCACTGTTCTAGGCACTAAAAATATAGCAATAAGAAGGACAGAGGAGTTCTTGATCTCTTGGAGCTTATATATATATATTTTAATGGAAAACAAATCATAAAGAAGTAGAAAAAAATGATTTCAGGTAGTGAAAAAAGCACATGAATTATAAACACAAATAAAATAGGATTATGGGAAAAAATGATGAAGAAGTGAGGTGAGGGTCAATTTGGATAGAATGATCAGGGTAGCCTTCTCTGAGAGGTGGTATTTACACTTACACTTGTGAATGAGATGAGAAGGAGCCAGCCCTATAAAGAACAGGAGAAGTAGTACATCCTAAACTGAGAAGTTGACGTACTTGAAAAGAAATCATGCTAGTGGAGCAGAGTAAGTGAGTAAAGAAAGTAATTGAATGCCCTTTCCCAATTAAGTTTCCCAGAAATGTCACTATTTCCCATCTCTTTTCTTCACTGAGAAGAGACGAAGACTGAATGTTATTGGAATAGAAAAATTGCATCTGGCAAATAGGCTAAAGTGGGAGACAATGTACTTGTAGCCCTCCTCCTATTTTATCTAGCTAATATGTCTGAAGATGGTGCAGGACCAGGCCATGTTCTGTTTTGTGTACATGGGGTTGCTATGAGTTGGAATGGACTCAACAGCACCCAGCAATCTGCAATCCGTGACCTCAGGGTGGCTTGATAACTTAGAGCTAACTTAGATAACTACAAAATAAGTTGCCCTCCTGTGCTCAGTTTTATAGGCAGCTTTTCACCTTTATTGGATTAACTCAAGGAAGAACATCAAGTACCACTTGGATGAAACATGGCAGGAGAGCACCACAAATATTTGGGGATAAAAAATTAAAAGCATATGATTATGAGTAACAGGTAAAATGGGCTGCCTCAGGAGACAGAGAATTCTAAGTCTCTAAATATATTTCAAGGTAGGTTGAATGACTCATAAACATGAACTGGGCAATGGCTATTGGGGTAGAACTGGATGACTTTAAGGTGCTTTTCAGTCCTGTGATTCTCTGGGGATACTTCTCTGTGTCAAGTGTGTATAAGTTTTACATTCACTTGCACAGATATTCATTATCAAATGAAGGTAGATGAGAAAAAGAGATTATCTTTTCTTTCTTGGAGGCAGTTGAACTGTGCAGGAGCATAATTTCCTTCAAGGTGGTCTACAATTTCTTTCGTCAGAAAAGAATTATGAAAGTTTGATGATAACATTTAAAGATATATAAAAAGTTATCAAACTGTTTATACTCAAAAGAAGTTTAAAACTAATATTTATTTTTAGATGTATGAATTATTATGATTTGAATGATTATAACTATAATTTATAATTATTATAAGACCAAAAAAAACCCAGAGATTTGTTCAGCAGAAGAAAAAAATATTTTAAGGAGATACATATAGTCTCTCTCTATATATATAGATACATATATGTACACACACACACACATACACATACATATTGTGTGTGTGTGTATCTGTACACACACACTCATATATTTATGGGAGCTCTGGTGGCATAGTGCCTAACGCATTTGACTGCTAACCAGAAGGCTGGTGGTTCAAACCCACCAGCTACTTTTTGGAAGGAAGACTGGGCAATCTACTTCTGTGAAGATACTGCCTCAGAAACCCAAGGAGAGGTCACTATGAGTCTAACATACACACAAATCTATATTTATATCCTTGGAGATTTACACTATAAATGTATGTATGAGTATATAAAAAAATCAAACCTAATGTCTTTGAGTCAATTCCTACTCACAGTGATCCTACAGTACAGAGTAGAACTGTCCCATAAGGTTTCCAAGGCTCTAAATGGGAGCTCTGGTAGCATAGTGGCTGACACTTGCCTGCTAACCAGACGGCTGGTGGTTCAA
>NW_006921827.1:2956060-2962801 GCF_000298275.1 Orycteropus afer afer | reverse complement strand
AGAAGTGGATGGCCTCTTCCTTCTTCCTAGTCTGTCTCAGTCTATAAGCTGGGCTTTTACCTGTGCACCAGGTGCATCTCTGTGGGTTTTTCCCATAGAATCTTTCAATATTGCAACTCGGGGCTTACATTTCCTCTTCAATTCTTTCAGCTTGAGAAATGCTGAGTGTGTTCTTTCCTTTTGGTTTTCTAACTCCAGGTCTTTGTACATTTCATTGTATAATTGACTTTGTCTTCTTGAGCTGCTTTTTGAAATCTTCCATTTAGCTCTTTTATCTTTTCCTTTTTTCCATTTGCTTTAGCTACTCTCTGTTCAAGAACAAGTTTCAGGGTCCCTTCCAGCATCCATTTTGGTCTTTTCTTCCTTTCCTGTCGCTTTAATGACCTTTTGCTTTTTTCATGGTTGATGTTCTTGATGTCATCTTACAGCTCCTCTGGTTTTTGGTCATTGGTGTTCAATGCATCAAATCTATTCTTTAAATGGTCTCTAAATCCAGAAGTGATATAATCAAGGTCATATTTTGGCTCCGATGAACTTGTTTTAATTGTTTTCAACTTTAAGTTGAACTTTCAAATGAGCAGTTGATGGTCTTTTGCACAATCAGCACCTGTCCTTGTTTTGGCTGAGGATACTGAACTTTTTCATTGCCTCTTGCCACAGAAGGAGCTCGGGTAGCATAGTGCCTAAGGCACTTTTCTGCTAAGCAGAAGGCTGGCAGTTCAAACCCACCAGCCATTCCTCAGAAGGAAGATTGGGCAATCTACTTCTGTAGTGATACTGCCTTGGAAATCCAAGGAGGAGTCGCTATGAGTCGGGGCCGACTTGATGGCACACAACAACAACAATAGATGTACTCAATCTGATTCCTGTGTACTCCATCTGGCAAAGTCCATGTGTATAGCTGCCATATGTGTTGTTAAAAAAGGTATTTGCAATGAATAAGTCGTTAGTCTTGCAAAATTCTATCCTGAGATCTAGAGCATTATTTCTATTTCCACGGCCAAATTTTCCAACTACCAGTGATTCTTCTTTGTTCCAACTTTTGCATTCCAGTCACCAGTGGTAATCAACACATCTTGACTGCATGTTTTTTCAATTTCAGAGTGAAAAAGTTGATAAAAATTCAATTTCCTCATCTTTGGCTTTGGTGGTTGGTGCAAAAATTTGAATAATAGTATTAACTCACTTTCCTTGTAGGTATATGAATATTAGGAGCTCTATGGATATTATTCTATCATTGACAGCACTGTACTTCAGGATAAATCTTGAAACATTCTTTGTGATGATGAATGCCACTCCATTCCTCTTCAGTTTGTCATTTCCAGCATAGTAGATCATATGGTTATCTGACTCAAAATGGCCTAAACTGTTCCGTTTCAGCTCACTAACACCTAGAATATCAATCTTTATGTCTCTTCCATTTAATTTTTCACAACTTCCAATTTTCCTAGCTTCGTATTTCATACATTCCATGTTCTGATTATCAATGGATGTTTGCAGCTGTTTCTTCTCATATTGAGTCATGCCACTTTAGCAAATGGAGGTCCCCAAAGCTCTACTGTATACATATCACTAAGATAGGCTCTACCCTGATGAGGCAGCTCTTTTCCAGTCATATTTTGGTGCCTTTTGACCTGAGCAGCTCATCTTCTGGCACTGTATTGGACAGTATTTCAGGGCTATTCATAAAAATTTCCAGTAATGTACCAGACAGTATTTCACTACTATTCGTAAGGTATTCATGGATCAACTCTTTGAGAAGTGGATGACCTCTTCCTTCTTCTGAGTCTGTCTCAGTCTGGATGCTCCACTGAAACCAGTCCACCATGGGCATACCTGATGGCACACCCTCCACCCTCACAGCAACACGCAAACCACCATAGTAGGATAAACCGACAGACAAGTTCATCTCCTTTAGCTGTTCCAACTGCTCCACTCACTTCCAGGGCTTCCCCCTACCTGTTCTTGCCAGCCTGTCTGCTGCTGCTCCCTGATGCCTGGGGGCTGTCCCCCTCACTCGGCATAATGTCCTCCAAATTCATTCATGTTGTGAGATGATTCGTGTAATGTCCATTAATTCTTCACTTAGCATAATATTCCATTGTGTGGATGTACCATAGTTTGGCTATCCATTAATCTGTTGATGGAAATTTAGGTTGTTTCCATCCCTTTTCTTCAGTGAATTGTGCTGCGATTAACATGGGTGTGTATATGTCTGTTTGTGTCCTATCTCTCAGTTCTTAGGATATATTCCTAGAAATGGAATTGCTGGATCAAATTATATTTCTACTTTTCTTTTAACTTTCTTCAGCTTCAACTTGAACTTGCATATGAGCAGATGATGGTTGGTTCCACAGTCAGCTCCTGGTCTTGTTTTGGCTGAAGATATTGAGCTTCTCCTTCATCTCTCTCCAGAGAAGTAGTTGATCTGATTCCTGTGTACTCCATCTGGAGAAGTCCATGTGTGTAGTCTCTATTTGCATTATTGAAAAAAAGGTATTTGCAATGAATAAGTCTTTGGTCTTACAAAATTCTACCATAAAATCTCCAGCTTCATTTCTATTACCAAGGCCATATTTTCCAACTACCACTCATTCTTTTTTGTTTCCAACTTTTGCATTCCCATCACCAGTGATAATCAACACATCTTGATTGCATGTTTGATCAATTTCAGACTGCAGAAGTTGTTAAAAATCTTCAGTTTCCTCATTTTGGCTTTGGTGATTGGTGTGTAAATTTGAATAATAGTAATATTAATGGGTCTTCCTTGTAGGCATATGAATATTATCTTACCATTGACAGCACTGTACTTCAGGATAGATCTTATAACATTCTTTGTGACAATTGTCTGCTTTCACATGGACATGAGGCAATTGAAAATACTTTGGCTTCGGTCAGGTGCACCTTAGTCCTCAATGTGATATCTTTGCTTTTTAACACTTTAAAGAGGCTTTTTGCCGCAGATTTGCCTGATGCAATATGTCCTTTGTTTTCTTGACTGCTGCTTCTATGAGTCTTGATTGTGGATCCAAGTCAAATTAAATCCCTGACAATCTTGGTATTTTTTCCATTTATCATGCTGTTGCTCATTGGTCCATTTGTGAGGAGTTGTTTTCTTTATGTTGAGGTATAATCCACACTGATGGCTGTAGTCTTTGATCTTCATCAGTAAGTGCTTCATATCCTCTTCACTTTTAGCAAGCATGATTGTGTCATCTGCGTATCTCAGCTTGTTAATGAATCATCCTACCATCCTGATGCCACATTCTTCTTCATATAGTCCACCTTCTCAGATTATTTTCTTATCAAACAGATTGAATGAATATGGTGAGAGAATACAACCCTGATGTACTCCTTTCCTGATTTTAAACTATAGAGTATTCCCTTGTTTTTTTGAACAACTGCCACTTGGTCTTTGTTCTGGTTCCTCAGGAGCAAAATTCTTCGTAACACCACAATTCAAAGACAATAACTTCTTTGCAATGTTATCTATAATTTTTTATGATCTACACAGTTGAATACCTTTTCCTAGTTAATAAAACACAGATAATTATTTTTATGGTATTCTTTGCACCCAGCCAAGATATATTTGACATGAGCAATAATATCCCTTATCCCATATCCTCTTTTGAATCCAGCTTACATTTCTGGAAATTCCCTGTCAATATACTACTGCAACTGCTTTTAAATCTTTTACAACAAAATTTTACTTGCTTGTGATATTAATCATATAGTTAAATGATTTCTACATTTGGTTGGATCACTGTTCTTTGGAATGGGGATAAATATTGATTTCTTCCAGTCAGTTGGCCAGGTAGCTATATTCCAAATTTCTTGACATAAACAAGAAACATCTCCAGCACTGCATCCATTGTTGAAAATTCACCCATGGAGCCTTGCTTTAAACCAATTCCTTCAGTGTAGTTTGGACTTCTTCCTTCCATACCATTGGTTTGTGATCATATGCTACCCCCTGAAATGGTTGAACATCAACCAATTATTTTTGGTACAGTGACTCTGTATTCCTCCCATCATCTTTTTTTTTTTATGCTTCCTGCATTGTTCAATAATTTGTCCATAGAATTCTTCAATATTGCAATATTTGGTTCGATTTTTTTTTTTCCTCACTTGTTTTAGCTTGAGAAATGCTGAATGTGTTCCTCCATTTTGTTTTTCTAACTCCAGGTCTTTGCATATTTTATTATTTTATTTGTCTTCTTGAGCTGCCCTTTGAAATCTTCTGTTCAACTTTTCTATTTCATCATTTCTTCCATGGTGAGGAGCTTTAGATACTTTCCATTCAAGAGTAAATTTCAGAGTCTTTTCTGATATCCATTTTGGTCTTTTCTTCCTTTTCTTTTTAAATAGCCTGTTGTTTTCTTCATGTATGATGTTCTTGATGCCATGGCAAAACTCACTTGGTTATTGGTGTTCAATGCATCAAATCTATTCTTGAGATGATCTCTAAATTCAGGTGGGATATACTCAAAGTCATATTTTGGCTCTTGTGGAGTTGTTTTAATTTTCCTCAGCTTCAACCTGAACTTGTGTATGAACAATTGTTGATCTGTTCCATAGTCAGCTCCTGGCCTTGTTTTGACTGATGATATTGAGTTTCTCCATTACTTCTTTACTCAAATATAATTGATCTGATTTCTATGTATTCCATCTCGTCAGGTCTTTGTGTATAGTGTGTGTGGGTATGTACACACACACACACACACACACACACACACATATATATATATATATAATTTTTGTAGGGTATGATTTATTTTTAAAAATTTTTGTTTCATCAAAATGTTGTATGCACATAGTTAAAAAAAATCCAAACTCACTAAAAGTTTTAAAATAAGGAACAACAGCCATGTACCCCTTTATTCCCGGTCACTAGTCACTTTCCTGAGAAGAACTTCTTTCGATGCTTTTAGCTATTTCTTCTGATATTTACCACCATCTTTCTAAGAAGTTCTGGTGGCGTCATGCCTGAGGCATTTGACTTCTAACCTTAAGGCTGGTGGTTCAAACCCACCAGCCACTCCTCAGAAGGAAGATTGGGCAATCTACTTTGGTAGTGATACCGCCTTGGAAATCCAAGGAAGGGTCGCTGTGAGTGGGATCCAATTCCACAGCAGTGAGTTTGGTTTTTTGTTTTGTTTTGGTTTCTAAGTACTATATTCATACCATTATTTATTGGTTTCTTTTTACCAAATTCCTGCATAGTAGTTGTGTAGTCAGCTTTCTTGCTCCACTTTTACCTCTACTGTTCTTTGCCTATGTTCTATATTCATTTGTTTTGTTGTCAAAGAGCTCTCATGGTGCTATGATTAAAGCATTGTGCTGCTAACCAAAAGGCTGCTGGTTCAAACCCACCAGCTGTTCCTCAGGAGAAAGATGAGGCGGTTTGCTTCTTTAAAGATTTAGTCTTGGAAACCCAGTGGGGCAGTTCTACTCTGTCCCAGAGAGTCACTACGAGTCAGAAGCAACTTGATGGCCGTGTTTTTTTTTTTCTTTTAGTAATTATAGTTGGTCTCATAGTGCCTCCTTCTGGGCTAATAGCTTTACTTGAGTGAAGCACGTCTTATGCTTGTTCTTTAAATGAAAATTGAATAGGAAATAAGTTTTAAGAATTTAATATCTAATAAATATTCTTGGTCTTCACTCACACTTTAATCAAGTTAGCCAAATATAGAACGTTAGATTGAAAATAACATTTTCTCAACAGTTTGGAGGCATTGCTTCATTACTTCCAGCATTTTGTCACACTGCTTAGAAATACAATATCATTAAATACTCATGTTTTTTTGTACCTCTATTGATCCCCCACTCCTCATCCCAGAAGATTTTCAGTATCTTGTCTTTGTCCTTGTTTATGAAATTTTCTGATGAGGTATTATTTTTCTTATTTATTAATCTATTTATTTCAATTATCGATTCATTTATTTAGTGAGCTCTTTCCATTTCTAGGCAGCATTTTTTTGTTGTTGTTCTGGAAAATTATCTTGGATTACCTCTCTCTCTTTCTAAATGTTCTCCTTTTTACTCTCTCCTTTCTCTTTATTTAGAACCTGCATTGGTCTTCTAATTTTATTGTCTTCTCTTTGCCATCCTGTTTGTTTTTTATTCTGCTATGTAGTAGTTTTCCCTTAAGTTCATCACCCCAATGGGACATAAAGGCCTTGCATTCACAAACTGAGCAGATAGTTCTCAGATCCCAAATAGAAATCTTTTATATCATAGCTGCCTTTGAGTGAAGCCTCAACCTTAAATTATCTATTTAATCTCTAGACTGATGTGTGAAAGACTGCCTTGTACTCATGAAGTTAAATTTCCTATTCTATTTATTCCGTGTCCTGGTCACACAAGTAAGACTACATTTCTGAGCCTTCCTTGTAGCTCATTGGGCCATGAAAAGTGGTAGAATTGATGGCCCCCATCCTAGGCCTAGCCCTTAAAACCTCTCATGGGGTACTGTGTGCTTATCCTCTCCCTTCCAGAGGCTGTGATCAGCCTTTACACACCCATTCCTGTAGACACACAGTCCCAAGTAGACACACAGTTAAAAATCTCTATGACTTTCTTCTTTGAAGAGCCTTGTGGTTTCCTAGAATTTCTTGGCTTACTCACCTTATTGTCCCTGTTCTGGTTACCTAGTGCTGCTCTGAGAAGAAATATACCACAAATGGGATGGCCTTAACAAACAGGAGTTTATTCTCTTACAGTTTGGAGGCTTTAAGTCCA
>NW_006921827.1:2952345-2955960 GCF_000298275.1 Orycteropus afer afer | reverse complement strand
TCCTCGGAAGGAAGGTTGGGCAATCCTACTTCCGTAGTGATACTGCCTCGGAAACCCAAGGAGGGGTGGCTATGAGTCAGGTTTGACTCGACGGCACATAACAACAACAAATCTTTACAGAGGCACACTGCCTCATCTTTCTCCTGTGGAGCCAGTAGTGGATTCACACAACTGATCATTTAGTTAGCAGCCAAATTCTTTAACCACTCTTTCACCATAGCTCCTTGTATGTATATATACATATATATTTTTCCTCTCCATCAGAATCCATTGTCACAATACAACATTGAATATATATGCCAGTGCTGTTTGGTGGTTCATATCAAAGATAACTTTTTAACTATGAGGTTAGCTATGCAAATCAGAGGCTGTTTCTAAGGTTCCAGAATACATTTCTCAATCATTTTTATAACATATCAGAATTTCCACAAGACTATGAACTTTACGGTCAGGAATTCCTTAATCCTAGAAGGTACTCCGTAAATAATTGTGATAAGCTTTCATTTGGAAGAGAAAATGTAAGCTTTGAAAATAAATGAGCATTGCTGGTTTCTCCGAACTTCAAATGAAATGTCAGAGAATGGATTGTTTCTGTGGAAATACAGCTTTGAAGGCCCAATCAGGCTTTTGCAGGTGGCAGTGACAGAGACAACTTATCCCAATGCTCCTGAGACAGGTGTGAGGCTGAAAATGACCAGTGTGGTTTATTTTAGATGAATGTAGGAATAGCAGAACCTCTTGTCAATTTCTGAAAGTTAATTTCTTTATTTGGAAAGAATAAACCACATCACTTTAGCCATTTACTGGCACACACAAGAGGCCTACACTGAGCTGCTCTTCTATCTGTCTCAGAGAATCACAAATTAAGCTCTCCAAAGCACTGAGCTTCCTGTTGAGGCTGATTATGGCCAGGAGCCCAGGGGGCGTTGATGTGAAGATTGTGTATTTCAATCTTCAAAACTGAGGGTGAAATGTGAATGATATTCAAGTGAAAGTGGCAGGAGGAAATGCATAGCCCCTGGGAAAAGAAACTCAAAGCAACTGCACTTATTTTCTATCATAACTACAACCTATAAACATTGAACAAGGACTCCATAAAGAACCCACATGATTATATAGAACTTGACAATGTATATTTGTATATGATTTGAACATATGTAAGTTTAAGCTTTTTTTTAACCAAGAGAAACATTAAGCTGACCTAAGGGTAAGTCCTTCTATGGGAATTCTGTTCATTGGAGACAATGGAAAAATGGATTTCTGAAAGTATTAAAAGACTATAACAGGTATAGGTCATTCTTGCTTGCTTAGCATTGATCTGTCTCTCTCTTAGAAAAAATACCTCAATTTTCCTTTATGGAATTAGATTCTATATTTTTCAATCAAGTGTCTAGAAGGGGCTCTGTAGAGTGGAACATATGACCCTAATTTCCCAGGATATCAAATTTATTTTAGAGAAAGACACTTGACCCAAGTGGGCTAATAAGAATGCATTCTAATATGTATATATGTTGTTGTTAGGTGTTTTTGACTCAATTCCAACATATAACTACCCTATATACAACAGAATGAAACACTGCCTAGTCCTGTGTCATCCTACAATCTGTTGCTTTCTTTGAGCTCACCATTGCAGGCACTGTTTCAGTCCATCTTGTTGAGATTCATCCTCTTTCTTGCTGACCCTCTACTTTACCAAGCATGATGTCCTTCTCCAGTGACTGGTCCCTCCTGATTACATGTCCAAAATAAAAAAGACAAAGTCCAACTACCCTCCTTTCTGGGAGGATTCTGGCTGTCCTTCTTCTAAGACAGATTTGTTTATTCCTCTAGCAGTCCAGTCAATAATCTCCACCAACACCTTTATTCAAAGGTATCAGTTCTTTGTTGTTGCTGTTAGGTGCTGTCAAGTCAGTTCTGACTCATAGCGACCATAGTACAACAGAATGAAACACTGCCCGGTCCTATGCTAGCCTCTTAGTCCTTGGTATACCTGAGACCATTGTTGCAGCCACCATCTCATTGAGGACCTTCTCCTTTTTCGTCGTCTTTCCACTTTACCAAGGATGATATCCTTCTCCAGGAAATGGTCCCTTCTTACAACTAACTAAAGTAGCTGAGACGAAGTTTGGCCATTTTCGCTTCCAAGGAGCATTATAGCTGTACCTCTTCCAGGACAGATTTGTTCTTTTAGCAGTCCATGGTACTTTCAGCATTTTTCGCCAACACCACAACCCCAAAACAACGAATCTTCTTTGGTCTTCCTTATTCATTGTCCAGCTGTCACATGCATATGAGGCTATTGAAAATACCATGGTTTTTTGTCAAGGGCACCTTAGCCTTCAAGAAGACATCTTTTCTCTTCAGCATATGAAAGAGGTCCTTTGAAGCAGATTTGCCCAATGCTATATGACATCTGATATCTTGACTGCTGCTTCCATTGCTGTTGATTGTAGAACCAAGTAATATGAAGCCTTTGACAACTTGAATCATTTCTCCATTTATCATGATGTTGCTTATTGGTCCCGTTGTGAGGATTGTTTTCTTTATATTGAGGTGTAATCCATACTGCAGACTGTAGTCTTCAATCCTCACCAGTAAGTGTTTCAAGTCATCCTCATTTTCAGCAAGCAAAGTTGTATTGTCTGCATAACATAGGTTGTTTATGAGTCTTCCTCCAATCTTGATGCCACATTCTTCTTCATATAGTCCATCTTCTCAGATTATTCGTTCAGCATACAGGTTGAATAAGTATAGAGAAAGGATACAACCCTGACACACTCCCTTCTTGATTTTAAACCATGAAGTGTCCCCTTGTTCTGTTTGAATGACAGCCTCCTGGTCTATGTACAAGTTCATCATGAGTACAATTAAGTGTTCTGGAATTCCCATTCTTCTCAATGTTATCCACAATTTGTTGTGATCTACACAATCAAATGCTTTTGAATAATCAATAAAACACAAGTAAACTTCTTTCTGGTTTTCTTTACTTTGAGCCAAGATCTATATGACATCAGCTATGATATCCCTCATTTCAAATCCTCCTCTAAATCCAGCTTGCATTTCTGGAAGTTCTCTATCAATAAAGTGCTGTAACTGTTTTTGAATTATCTTCAGTAAGATTTTACTCATGTGAGATATTAATGATATTGTTCGATAATTTCCACAGTAAGTTGCATCACCTTTCTTTGGAATGGGTAAATATATGGATCTTTTCCAGTCAGTTGGCCAGGTAGTTGTCTTCCAAATCTCCTGGCATAGACGAGTGAGTATGTCTAGTGAAGCATCTGTTTGTTGAAACATCTCAGTGGGTATTCTGTCAATTCCTGGAACCTTGTTCTTTGCCAATTCCTTTAGTGCAGCTTTGACTTCTTCCTTCAGTACCATTGATTCTTGATCATATGCCCTCTTCTGAAATGGATGAACATCAACCAATTCTTTTTGGTACAGTAACTTCATGTATTCCTTCTGTCTTCTTTTGATGTTTCCTGCGTCATTCAATATTTTGCCCATGTTGTTGTTCTTGTTAAGTGTCATCGAGTCATTTCCGACTCATAGCAAACCCATGCACAGCAGAACGAAACACTGCCCGATCCCGCGCCAGCCCCACAATCCCTG
>NW_006921827.1:2939258-2942378 GCF_000298275.1 Orycteropus afer afer | reverse complement strand
CCAAGGCTTCTCCTTATATACAGGAAGCAGACCACATCCCAAAGGCAGCTACTCAGCGGCTTGTGGTAGATCCCACCATGGAGCTGATTGCCAGTCTCATCATGGGAAAACTACCACCAGCTACCTAGCCACTCAACAGCCCCAGCCAAGTTGACACACAAACATAACTTCCACAGTACCTATGACATGGCCTAGCACAAATTTAATTGGACAGCAAAATACTCAGTTGTTCACTCGGCACTTAGCATGTGGAGCTCAAGCTGGCATTGGGAAGTGGGCCCCAGTTTGACATTTTTTCTGGATTTTTAGTCCGTGAATGGATGGACATGGTTCTGAAAGGGGTGGTTTATACTGTCTTTGGTGCACATAAGGAGCTCTGGTGGCAAAGAGGGTAAAGCATTCACCTGCTAACCCAAAAGTCAGTGATTCAAACCCACCGGCTTCTCAGAGGGAGAAAGATGAGGCAGTATGATTCTGTAAAGATTTACAGCCCTGGAAACCCTATGGGGCATTTGTATTCTGTTCTGTATGGTCGTTGTGAGTCAGAATCAACTCCAGGGAAGTTTGTTTGACATCTTTTTGGTTTTGGTGTTCATGGTTTCACTGAAGAGAAGCTGAACTAATTGCCATCTTCTTGGAGGAATTTCATTCCATCTGCAAATCCTAAATTTCTTAATGTTCACCAACTGCATGCAGCAATGCAAATTTTAAAATTGTATGCACACCTTGGGCATAGGGGTTTTTTCCCTTGGAAACGCTGACCATCCCTTGTAAACATCCGAGAACCTCATGCCATAAGTATCTTAATATTTGGAGTGCTGTAAAGTAAATCTGACAAGTAGGATGGATGTGAACTTGAAGGAACAAACTTCAAATCATGGGCAATTATAGGTGATGCCTAACATCCAGTCTCTACCTGCTCAGTGCAATGTTTGGCAATAAGGGCATAAAGAGAATAGATAGAATTTGGTCTTTCCACATAACTGGACCTTTTTTTAACAAGTCAGTTGTGTGAGGCTCTTACTTCAATCAGTTGGTTTTATATTAATTAGCTTCTGTATATTAAGTTTTCTTTCTTCCAATCATGACTAAATTTTAACCTGTCTTATGAATTTGTGACATTAAGAAGAGTAACATTGTGGATTTCATTTTCAGTCAACTATGCACAGATTGTCTTCAATGACAGGCAAACCCAAGGGCTGTAGTTAGAGCTGCAGGAAACATGCAAGGACCTTTTGAATATTGCATAAGCACATATGGGATTCTCTGCTTTAGCATCCTATGAGAATGATGGTGATCAGATTGTTCTGAGATGAACAAATTATAGGAAAGCTTTTGCCAGAATCCATTGAAATCATCTTCTGTTACCCAGGGACTGTTTTTTATTCTAGAGGCTTGTAATTAATTCCACATTCAAAGCCTATTTTCCAGAGAAAGAAAGATAGGATTCTTTCTAATTTTTTAAAGGGTTAAAGGTGGGAAAGTTTCTTAATTCATTTTCTTGAGAAAACAAAATATAGCAAGGCAGCATTATAATCCTTTTTAAGGATTTATTGAAATGTCAAACTCTGGGGGACTGAAGCTGTATGAGGAAAATGAATAAACAGCAGATTAGCATTTAGACAATATTCTTTCATTGTTTGACTATAGAAAATAATGCTGAATAGAATTAATTTGGAATTTGGCAGGAATTTGAATAGTAGAGGTAAAGCATGCACATAATTGAGTAAATTTGAATCTTGTAGGAACATTTATTGGAATAAATTAAGAAATAGCATGATGATGAAGAATCTTTTGGAGGTTGTAAGTATAAAACAATAAGAAAGGAAGAAGGTTTATCTTCATTCAGTAGTTCTCTGGAAATAAAGGATACTTTTCTTCCTCTTTTTAAAATTGGTATACACACACACACACACACACACACACCCCAATGCAATGGAGAACTAAAATTCTTCATTAGTAATGGTCATTGAAACCATAATTTGTTCATGAGTTGTACAGGCCAGAAGTAAAGTGAGTTCAAGCCCATTTTCTGTCAAGAATAGATAAAGAATGACCATCTCTCCAGTTATTTGGAGTCTTCGGATCACTTTAGATTAAAAAAAGGGTACATCATTTTAATAGAAAGTATTCTTTGAGACAAGAACCTATTCAGAGTATTTAATTAGTGTAGTTTATTGAGCATAAATTGTGGACATTTCAGCTATTTTTCCCACTCTCATTTTCAATCTAATTAGAACTAGATGGGCCATTTAAGTGCTTAAATGCATAAATATTTATATTTAATGGAGAAACTTAAAAGCATTTATTTTACTGACAAAAACTCCAACTTGTGCCATGACTTGATCAGATTACACAATTGAATAGCATTCTTGCATTTATTCTTTATTCATTTATCCTCCAACCTGTATTAGATGACCTTCCTAGATATTGTTGGCAATTTCCTTCTCTATGTGTTGTGAGATGCCTGAGTCCATTATCATTTTTCAGCATAGAAAATCACAACTCACTCTTTTTCATGTCACTCTGTCTAGTGTAATGGTCTGGGATCAAAGGAAGTAGACTCTGCTGAATATTGTTAAAGAAACGAACAGTCCAAAGAACTGATATGAGCATATTTTGCCTATTAGAGAGTAGTTACCAGCCACTCCTTGGAAGGAAGATGGGGCAATCTACTTCCATAGTGATACTGCCTCAGAAATCCAAGGAGGGGTCGCTAGCAGTCGGGTCCAACTAGACAGCTGATAACAACAACATCAACAACATAGGAACAAAAGTACATCTATTGAGAGTCCTATTGAAGTGAGAAGTCACAACCTTAATAATATTGACATTCCTTTAATACCTTTCTATCAACTCCTATTAGTTTATTTGAGTGGGTTTCTGTGATAGGATTATCTTTGCTCTGCCTGTATTTTCAGGGGGAAAAAAAGAGATAGGCTTGGGATCACAGGTGTAGTTAACTGAGGTCCGGTGACCTCAATTGCTTAAGAAGAAAATTGCTTAAGAGGGAACACTTGGGAGAGGTGGGGCAAGATGGCGGACTAGGCAGAAGGATTGCACAGACCTTCTTCAACAAAGAAAAGGGAAACCAATTAACACAGACACAGAAGATAATCT
>NW_006921827.1:2912294-2930998 GCF_000298275.1 Orycteropus afer afer | reverse complement strand
GTTGTTGTTGTTATGTGCCCTCGAGTGGGCCCAGACTCATAGCAACACCTCCTTGGGTTGCCAAGGCAGTATCACTACAGAAGTAGATTGCCCAACCTTCCTTCCGAGGGGTGGCTGGTGGGTTTGAACTGCCAGACTTCTGGTTTATCAGAAAAGTGCCTTAGGCACTATGCTACTAGAGCTCCCACATAAAGCATGAATGATGCAGAGAACAACATTGCTGAGGAGTAGTGAGAGGCAATGGACACGTGGTGCTTTCTTCTTCCCTTTCCTTCCTTGCATCCTTCTTTTCCTAGCCTTCCATCTTTTGCCACTTCACGTTTCCACCTTTTCTTTTTATTACCTTGTTATTTCTCTTTACTAACCAAACAGCTGTGTTGCAACTTCATTTACTATGAATATTTAGTAAAACTTGCTGTTTATAAAACCAACCCTCTTAAGTGAATGTGTCATTGCTATAATATCCAAAAGTGAGTTAGGGAGAAAAAGATGCATTAATTTCATGACCTAATCTCCTACTGCAGTCTGTGTACCTTGAGTGCAATAACGCTATTTAAGCATAATAATAGTGATTTGCATTTATAGATTTCTGAAAGTCATGAATAGAATTGAAGACCTATCACATTAGTGTAGACCTATCAGCATTAAAATAATATCATTTGAGCTAGTACATTTCAATGCCCAATATTTTCTCCTAAGCATATTTGAGCATGAGGTAGTTAATCTCTTGCATGTATATTAGATTATTTAAATGCTGAGTGCAAAATTGAGAACATCTTTACTTAAATTTGTTCAGCTGCACAAAAGGATTTTTAAAAAAATGGTTTAAAGCTGGCTAAAAGAACCTTGTTTTCCTGTGATCCAAAAGAAACTGTTGTTTAAATATGTATTGGTAGTCTATACTGTCCAGACCTATGATAATTTATCACAAATAATACAAAGATGCACACTTCTCTTGTTGAGAAACTTTGTAAGTTATGTCTTGATGTTATAATTTAATGTCTTTTATTCGATCACAGAATCTCCATCACATTCCAGTTTAGTGTAACCACTTAACATTGTGCTTTGATGCTCCAACATCTAAGCCCTCTCATATCTTGGAGAAATTCTTAATTGTGTGCAGTCTTGGTGTGGGAGAGTGTCTACCTCTCCTATAAAAATACAAAAGTCTTGATTTTTCTTTCCTTGATTCTGATAAAATAAGCTTGGACATAAGCTGATTAAATGTTGTTTTTGTTACTTCACTGCCGATCTAACAGAAGATAGCATGAATTGGTGGCTTTAACAAATAGGAGTTATTCTCTTACAGTTTTGGAGGCTAAAAATCTGAGTTCAAAGTGCCAGATCTAAGGGCTGGGTGAAAGCCCCTCGACCTTGGGCTTCAGCTCTGCCTCTTGCTTATAGCTCACTGAAGTTGGAGGCTTTTAACTCAGGCAGCTGCTGGCTGCTGAGACTGGCAAATCCAAGGTTGACAAGTAAAAAGGCACAGTCCCAAAATTAGAAAACCACATGACAGACCACTTATTCAAGACCCATTAACAGTCCCAAGATTGGAAGACAACATAGCAGGTTGCTGACAATGACATGGCTACATGTAGGATTCAAACATGCCAAAATCTAGAGACCTTCCTCAAAGTTGCTTCTTATATATTAGAAGCAGACCACATCCCTAAAATATTTGCTCAGCTGCTCCAGTAGATTCCACAATGGAGCTGATTAGCATTCTCACCATGGAGAATAACAACATCCAGCTGCCCAGTCACTCAAAACCAGGCCCATCCAATTTGGCACATAACATTAACTACCACAGACAGATGTCCCTTCCAAGGATTTTAAATGAGTGAAAAAAAGAGGGGTTTTCTTTGCAGGAGTGGCAGTGAAATAGTGTGTCTAGTATCCTGGCAAATTATTGCTACTAAAAATGATTGTTGTGTTTCCAGCTTCTTGGCTTTTCAAAGGTTTATGCTTTCTAAGGCTGACCCTTAAGCTTCCATCAATTCTGGAAGTCATTAACATTTTTCTAAAAAAGTTAAATTTTGATCAATAGAACCAGAACTAATAGTTGTGATAGATTAAAAAAAAAAAAAAAAGGGCCTTGATTCTTCATTTATATCCAAGACTTTTGCCAAACTATAATGAGGAATAATGTCCAGCTGGACCCACAGCTGGAAGGAGCATCACACAGCCCAGAATAGTTTAGATTAGCCAACCATGTAATGAAACACAGATGTGTGAATAAGTCCAGCTGAGATTAGTGGAACAAAGACCTCCAAGCTAACTTAAAGATTCCTGAGAAATACATGGTTTCTGTTTTATGCCACTGAGATTTTGAGCTTGTTTTACACCCTTCTCATGGCAATAACTATTTATAAATAGCTTTTTTTTCTTTTTTTTTACCTTTCAGGAAGAATGATCCTATCTTTAGCTAAGTGGGTAAATCCTATCTAGCCTTAGCAATGATGTTTCTCCTATTCTCTATGCTGTTGGTTGGAATGAGCCCATGACCTAGTTCTCACAATGAAATATGGGGATAGCCTTCTGGGTGTGTGTGAGTGAAAAGTTCTTTTTTCCCCCTGATAATGGAGATGTTCTTTTCTCTTGTTGCCTGGAATTGAGGGAGCCAATTTGTGTCCATTAGAGAAATTAGTCTAAGACTTCAGACAACAACTCAATACAGCATAGTGTAAAGATGGAATGAACATATGTTCATAATGTCAATGAAAAACTAAATTTACTAACTCTAAATGAAAAGAATGAAGTTATCAAGGATTTCATTTTACTTGGATCCATAATCAATGCCCATGGAAGCAGCAGTCAAGAAATCAAATGTCGTATTGATTGGGGAAATTTGATGCAAAAAAACCTCTTTATACTTTTTAAGAACAAAGATATCATTATGAAGACTAAGGTGCACCTGATCCAAGCCATGGTATTTTCAACAGCCTCATATGCTAAGAGAGACTTGGAAGAAGGAAGAGGCCATCTACCTCTCAAATAATTAGCCAGTGAAAACCTTATGAACAGCAGTGAAACGCTGTCTGATATATTACTGGAGAACTTTATGTGTAGCCATGAAACATTGTCCAATATAGTGCCAGAAGATGAGTCCCTCAGGTCAGAAGGCACTCAAAATATGACTGGGGAAGAGCTGCCTCCTCAGAGTAGTGCTGACCTTAATGATGTGGATAGAGTAAGGCTTTAGGGACCTCCACTTGCTGATGTGGCACGTCTCAAGATGAGAAGAAACAGCTGGAAATTAATAATTAGATTATTATTATTAGCCATTAATAATTAATTCCATTAATCAGAGCATGGAATTACAAAGTATGAATCTAGGACATTTGGAAGTTGTTAAAATGAAATGGAACACGTAAAGATCGATATCCTAAGGGAGCTCTGGTAGCATAGTGGCTAAGGCACTTGACTGCTAACCAGAAGGCTGGCGGTTCAAACCCACCAGCCACTCCTCGGAAGGAAGGTTGGGCAATCCTACTTCCGTAGTGATACTGCCTCAGGAACCCAAGGAGGGGTCACTATGAGTCAGGGCCGACTCGAGGGCAAATAACAACAACAGTGATCTGAAATGGACTGCTATTGGCCATTTTGAATCAGGCAATCATGTGATCTACTATGCCAGGAATGACAAATTGAAGGGGAATGGCATGACATTCATCATCACAAAGAATGTAGCAAGATCTATCCTGAAGTACAATGTTGTCAGTAATAGAATAATATCCATATGCCTACAAGGAGGACAAGTTAATACTATTATTCAAGTTTATGCACCCAACACCAAAGCCAAAGATAAGGAAATTGAAGACTTTTTCCAACTTTTGCAGTCTAAAATTGACCAAATATGCAATCAAGATGTATTAATTATCACTGGTGACTGGAATGCAAAAGTTGGAAACAAAGAGGAATCACTGGAAGTTGGAAAATATGGCCTTGGTGATAGAAATAACATTGGAGATTGCATGATAGCATTTTGCAAGACCAACAACATATTCATTGTAAATACATTTTTTCAACAACACAAATAGTGGCTATATACTTGGACTTCACCAGACGGAGTGCACAGGAATCAGATTGACTATATCTGTGGCAAGAGGTGATGGAGAAGCTCAATATCTTCATCCAAAACAAGGCCAGGAGCTGATTGTGGAACAGACTATCAACTGCTCATATGTAAGTTCAACTTGAAGCTGAAGAAAATTAAAAGAAGCCCACAAGAGCCAAAATATGACCTTGATTATATCCCGCCTAAATTTAGAGACCATGTAGAGAATAGATTTGATGCATTGAACAACAATGACAGAAAACCAGAAGAATTGTGGGATGACACAAGGACATCATCCAGGAAGAAAGCAAAAGGTCATTAAAGAGACAGGAAGGGAAGAAAAGACCAAAATGGATGTCAGAAGACACTCTGAAACTTGCCCTAGATTAGGCTAGTTATAATGGGCAAGACATAATGCAATGTGAAAAGACCTAGAGTTAGAAAAGCAAAAGGGAAGAACATGCTCAGCATTTCTCAAGCTGAAAGAACTGAAGAACAATTTTAAGCCTCAAGTTGCAATATTGAAAGATTCTATGGGAAAAATATTGAATGATGCAGGAAACATCAAAAGAAGATGGAAAGATTACACAGAGTCACTGTAGCAAAAAGTACTGGTCTCTCTTCATCCATTTCAGGAGGCAGCATATGATCAAGAAGAAAGAAGTCAAAGCTTCACTGAAGGAATTGGTGAAAAACAAGGCTCCAGGAATTGACAGAATACTTACTCACTGAGATGTTTTGACAAAAGGATGCCGTGTTGGAGGCACTTACTCGGCTATGCCAAGAGATTTGAAGGACAGCTACCTGGCCAAGTCACTGGAAGAGATCAATATTTGTACCCATTCCAAAGAAAGGTGATTGCACAGTATGTGGAAATTATCGAATAATATCATTTATATCATAAGCAAGTAAAATCTTACTGAAGATAATTCAAAAATGGTTGCAGCAATATATTGACAGAGAACTTCCAGAAATGCAAGCTGGATTCAGAAGGAGACGTGGAATGAGATATATCATAGCTGAGGTCAGATGGATCAGGCTAAAACAAAGAATACCAGAAAGATGTTTACTTATGTTTTATTGACTATGCAAAAGCATTAGATTGTGTGGATCATGACAAATTGTGGATAACATTGAGAAGAATGGGAATTCCAGAACACTTAATTGTACTCCTGAGGACCCTGTACATAGACCAGGAGGCTGTCTTTTTAAAAGAACAGGGGGATACTGCATGGCTTAAAATCAGGAAGGGAGTGTGTCAAGGTTGTATCCTTTCCCCACACTTATACAATCTATATGTTGAGCAAACAATCTGAGAAGCTGGACTATATGAAGAAAAATGTGGCATCAGGTTTGGAGGAAGACTCATGAACAACCTGTGATATGCAGATGACACAAATTTGTTTGCTGAAAGTGTGGATGACTTGAAGCACTTACTGTTGAAGTTTGAAGATTACAGTCTGCAGTATGGGTTACATCTCAATGTAAAGAAAACAAAAATCCTCACAAGAGGACTAATAAGCAGCATCATGATAAATGGAGGACAGATTGAAGTTGTCAAAGACTTCATATTACTTGGTACTACAATCAACATCGGGAGCTCTGGTAGCATAGTGCCTAAGGCACTTGACTGCTAACCCATCAGCCACTCCTTGGAAGGAAGTTTGGGCAATCTACTTCTGTAGTGATACTGCCTCAGAAACCCAAGGAGGGGTCACTATGAGTCGGGTCTGACTCCACAGCAAATAACAACAACAACAACACCAATCAACACCAATGGAAGCAGTGGCCAAGGCATCAGAAGACGTATTGCACTGGGCAAATCTGCTGCAAAAACCTCTATCAAGTGCTGAGGAGCAAAGATGTCTCCTTGAAGACTAAGATGCGCCTAACCTAAGCCATGGTATTTTCAGTCACCTCATATGCATGTGACAGCTGGACAATGAATAAGGAAGACTGAAGAAGAGTTGATGATTTTGAGTTGTGATGTTGGTGGAAGAATTCTGAGAGTACCATTTGTTAGTGCTAAAAGCACTGTCCTGGAGGAAGTGCAGCTGGAATGCTCCTTGGAGGTGAGAATGGCCAGACTTTTTCTCACTTACTTTGGTCATGTTGTCAGAAGGAACCATGCCCTAGAGAAGGATATCATGCTTGGTAAAGTGGAGGGTCAACAGAAAGGGGGAAGGCCCTCAATGAGATGGATTGACACAGTGACTGCAATGATGGGCTCAGGTATAGCAGGGTCATGAGGCTGGCACAGGACTGGGCAGTGTTTTGTTCTGTTGTACATAAGGTCACTGAGTCAGAGACAACTCGATGGCACCTAACAACAACAACAACAACATATGCATGCAAAAGCTGGACAATGAATAAGGAACATAGAAGAGGAGTTGATGGATTTGAATTTTGGTTTTGGAGAAGAATGTACACGGACTGCTAGAAGAATGAAGAAATCTGTCTTGGAGGAAGTGCAACTGGAATACTTCTTAGAAGTGAGAATGGTCAGACTTTTTCTCTCATACTTTGCTTATGTTGTCTGAAGGGACCAATTTCTGGAGAAGGATATCATGCTTTGTAAAGAGAGGGTTAGCGAAAAAGGGGAAGACCCTTAAAGTTATGGACTGACAGCAGCTGCATTGATGGGCTCAAACATGGCAACAATTGTGAGAGTGGTGCAGGACCAGGCAATGTTTGGTTCTGTTGCATATAGGGTCAATCTGAGTTGTAACTGACTTGATGCCTCCTAAAAACAAGAACAGAGATTCCTACCTCTGAGCTTTGCATAATGAAATATTTTCCTTATTTTCATGCTGATTGAATTGAGTTTTCTTTTATTTGCCATTGAAGCATACTATAGACAGGGGTGGTATGTGTATATGTGGGTGTGTGTGTAGTGGGTGAAAAGAAGAGACTAGCTTAGGTTACCCCTCATGAACCTACTACATATTTGCTAAGTGGTATGAAAACTGAGGTCAGGTGGAAAGCAGTCCACACCTACCTGGCTTTTCCTCTGTATGTCCTGTCATGTTTCAATTTGCTTTCTATGAATCATTAGCAATTAATGGATAACATACTTTAATTAATAACCCTTTTTGCAGGGAGTTTGTGTCTAAAACAATCTGTTTCATAACAAACAAACAAAACAAAACAAAACAAAAAACCAACAAAAAAACAAACCTCCCCTGCCTCTGACTTTTGGAGAGAAGTGAGTTTAGCAGGTCAATTTAGCTCCATCTTTCATCTGAAATCAGATATTCACACTTTTATTCTAGTTAGAAATTTTCAGCCTTAGGTGTACATTACAGTACCCTGAGAGCTTTAATAAATCTCAATGTATTGAGAGTGTATCTCAGACCAATTAAATCAGAAACTCTGGGGTTAGGACCCAAACATCAATATTTTTCAAGCTTCCTAGGTAAATTCCAAGGACCCCTGGTGGTGTAAGGGTTAATTCCTTGGCTGCAAATCAAAAGACTGGTAGTTTGAACCTACTCAGTAGTACAGGGTAAGACTTGTCAATCTCTCCCATAAAGATTACAGCCTAGATAAACCTATGGAGCAGTTCTACTCTGTCATATAGGGTCACTATGAATCGAAACATACTTGAAACTCACAGCAAGAAACAGGTAAATTCTGATGTGCAATCAAGGTTGAGAATCATCGATCTAGTCTCTGCTCTCCCATGAATGAAGAAAACCTAGAGTCAAGTATATAGACAAAGAAAAATGAAGTTATAGGCAAGTAATAATGCTGTGTGTATTTATTATCTATTGCTATGTGACAAATTACCTTACATTGTAACATTTAGAACAACTAACATTGATTATTTCTGATTTTATTGATAAGGAATCTGGGAACAGATGAACAGTTCTGGCTATGAGTCTCTCATGAAGTTGTAGTAAAGCTGTTGGCCAAGGCTACAATCATCTAAAGAATTTATAGGGCTGGAGGATCTGCTTTCAAGATAGTTCTGTCACATGGCTGTTAATAGAAAGCCCAGTTCCTTGTTGGCTGTTAGCAGGAGGCATCAGTTCTTTGCCAGGTGGACTTCTCCCCAGGGTTGGCTGAATGTCCTTAAAACATGAACACTGACTTCTCTTGCAGATGAGTGATTCAAGTAAGAGTAAGGTGGAAAGTATGATGATTTGATGACCTAGATTCTGAAGTCACACACCATAATTTTCATGTTAACTTCTGTTAATACAAGTCAGCCTTAGTCAATGTGGGAGGGAACTATAAGTGTGTTAATACTGGAAATTATTGAGGCCATTTTAGAGGCTGGCTATCACAATGGGATAAAAACAAATAAAAGCTTTTTCTTGATTCCATGAGGAGATGCCTGATAGGCTGAATGATAGAAACTTAGACTTGTGGTTTCCTTAAAGAGACTTCATCCACATCAAAATATTTACAGAACAGTCCTATCAAGTTTTGAACACCAGGGGGCTGGGGCATCTTTGAGTTATTTTAAAATAAATATTTAAGGACACACTGCCATTTAATGAAGTTCAGTTCTGTGTTTGCTTGAAGAATTCTGTTCAGATTCACATCACCTGGGACTAGCAGCTAAGGCTTAGCAAGAAAATAAATAAACGCTAGCTTCATTTTTACTTTTTCTTTAAATAAGAGGACTTATTATGATAGCTATCAATCTTAGGCAGCTATAAAAAAGATCGCCTATTATTAAGGAGCTCTGGTAGCATAGTGCCTAAGGCACTTGACTGCTCACCAGAAGGCTGGCAGTTCAAACCCACCAGCCACTCCTCTGAAGGAAGGTTGGGCAATCCTACTTCCGTAGTGATACTGCCTCGGAAAACCCAAGGAGGGGTCGCTATGAGTCGGGGCCGACTCGACGGCAATCAACAACAACAACATTATTAAGGAGAATGATTGTCTGAATATATTGAAATAGGGCCTTTCTTCTTTTGTCTTTTTGTGTGTATGGGAAAACAAAGGTCTTAAAGGCAAACCTTATCCTTCCCTCTACTCTATATTTCCTCCTTCCCTAAGTTATTAAAAAAACCATTGCTTTCAAGTTGATTCTTTCCACATAGTGGCTGGTGGATATGAACCACAAACCTTTTGAATAGCACCCAAGCTATTACACAATCAGGGTTGCTTGCCTGAGTCATTAGTCCATACCAAATGTGATGGTTATGTGGCATTTGACTAAGGCATTTGACTGCTAATCAGAAGCCTGGAGGTTCAAACCTACCAGTCACTTCTCAGAAGGAAGGTTGAACAATCTACTTCTGTAGTGATATTGCTTCAGAAACCCAAGGAGTGGTCACTATGAGTTGGGTTCGACTCTAGAGCTCTGTGTGTGTGTGTGTGTGTGTGTGTATGGCTAGGCAATGGAGCCCAGCTGTTTGATTAAACACTATTCTAGATGTTGCCATGAATGTGTTCTGTAGCTAAACGATTAACATTTGCAACCAATTGACTTTAAGCAAAGGAGACTAGCCTCTTTAATGTAGGTAGGCCTCAGTCAATCAGCTGAAAATCTTAAAACTGAGACTTTCCAAGGAAAGAAGAATTCTACCTCAAGACTGCCTAAATTTCCAACCTGCTGGCCTGCCCTATACAGATTTTAGACTTTTCAGGTTCCAAAATCATGGGAATTAATTCCTTCAGATAAATCTCTTTGAGGACTTCTTGGTATTTTGTGTAGCTAGTCATTTACCAGGGAAATAGATTTGTGTAAGCAGTTCTTTTTTTGCCCTGTCTTCCAGTTGGAAGACAGCTAGCTACCTGGCCAGCCAATTGGAAGAGAAACATAGTTGTGCCCGTTCCAAAGAAAGGTGATACAGCAGAAATTGGAAATTATTGAACAATATCATTGATATCACATGCAAGTAAAATTTTGCTGAAGATAATTCAAAAATGGGTGCTGCAAATACATTGACAGCAAACTGCCAGAAATTCAAGGTGGATTCAGAAGAGCAAGTGGCACAAAGGATATCATTGCTAATGTCAGATGTCAGTTGGATCTTGGCTGAAAGCAATGAATATCAGAAATACATGTTTACTTGTGTTTTATTGACTATGCAAAGGAATTCAAGTGTGTGGATCATACAAAATTATAAGTAACTTTGAGAAGAATGAGGATTCCAGAACACTTAATTGTGCTCATGAAGAACCTTTACATAGACCAAGAGGCAGTTTTTCAAACAGGACAAGAGAATACTGCATGTTTTTAAAACAGAAAAAGTGTGCATTAGGGTTGTCTCCTTTCAAAATACTTATTTAATCTCTATGCTGAGCAATTATTCTGAGAAGCTGAATCATATGAAAAAGATCATGGCAATGAGATCAGATGGAGACTAATTAACAACCTGCAATATGCATATGACACAACCTTGCCTGCTGAAAATGAAGAAGACTTGAAGCATTTACTGATGAAGATAAAAGTAAAATTTTGCTGAAGATAATTCAAAAATGGTCACAGCAAATACATTGACAGGAAACTGCAAGATTTCAAGCTGGATTCAGAAGAGGAGGTAGATTACAGTATGGAAATTACACCTCAACATAAAGGAAACAAAAATCCCTCACAACAGGACCAATAAATCTCATCTTGATAAATGGAGAAAAACATGAAGTTGTAAAAGATTTCCTTTTACTTGGATCCACAATCCACATCCACGGAAGGAGAAGTCAAGAAATCAAATGATGTATCACATTAGGCAAATATGCTGCAAAGGACCTCTTTAAAGTGTTTATAAGCAAAGATGTCACTTTGAAGGCTGCAGTACACCTGACCCAACCCATGGTATTTTTAATAGCTTATTATGCTAGACAGTGATTAAGGAAGACTGCAGAAGCATTTATGTTTTTGAATTGTGGTATTGGTAAAGAATATTGAAGGGAACATGGACTGCTAGAAGAATGAACACATCTATCTTGGAAGAAGTACAGCCAGAATGTTCTCTAGAAGTGAGAAGGCCAGACTTCGTCTTTGATACTATGGTCATGCTGTTTGAAGGGACTTATCTCTGGAGAAGGAAATCATGCCAGGTAAAGTAGAGGGTCAGCAGAAAAGGGTAAGACCCTCAATGAGATGGATTGATGCAGTGGCTTCAATGATGGCCTCAAGGATGGTAACAGTTGTGAGGATGTTGTAGGACTAGGCAGTGTTTTTTTTCTGTTGTACATACATCTACTATGAGTTGGAACCAATTCAATGACACCTAGCAAAAACAATAAAGTTTTCTTACTCTTCAGGCTGTGTCTATACAAACAAATGAACAAGTTTGAGAGGTCAGTCAATTTCCAAAACAACTGTCAAAAAAATCTAAAGCTTGAACTAGTTTGACATTTTTGGCCTGATCTTATAAAGAGATAGTTGATTTGTTCTTGTGAATACAATCATAGCTGCAGATGCTACTCTTTCCCCATGACCCTGCTCTATCGGTGACTTGAAGAAGCAAGATGAAGGGGACAAAAGAGAATGAACTAACTTTTAAATAAAAGTTTTTGGCCAGCTGAAATGTGGATAGGGATAACTTTTATTTTATCATGACCATTCACATAGCTTGTTCCTTTCTATAGTTGTTTTAACAGAGCAGATACACTTAGTAGGCAATTCTTAAAAAAAAAAAAAAATTGTATATCTTGGAAAAGAAATCAATGTGAAATATGTGCATGAAACTTTTTTCCCTCTCACTCTTATTTTTCTTACTTTTTTTGCATTGATATTGCTAAAAGCATTGACTCTTGTTTTTCCTTTTCCTTATTTTTACTTTAAAAAGAAGTAGAAACAAATGAACATATAAGCATGCTGAACATTTAAATGAAAAAATACATAAAATTCAACCTTAACTTATTTTAACCCAATATTGCTAACATGTCATAATCTGGTCTTGAGGCTGAAAGATTAGCAAATTGATAGAGGCATTTTAAAGTTGTGCTATTAACGTGATATTAACATTAGAGATCTCTGGTTCTTTTATCAAAGATGAAGATAGGAAAATAAAGAAAAATTATGAGTAATAGTGAATTTATATCAACCTATACATTCAGACTTAAAATTATATGAAATGTTTCATGACAAATGACATTACCATTTTCATTTCTGTGTATTCAGTCTGGGAAGGTCCACATGTATAGTCAACATTTATGTTGTTGAGAAAAGATATTTGCAGCAAATAAGTCATTGGTCTTGCAAGTTCTGTCATGCATTCTGCAGCATTATTTGTATCACCAAGGCCATAAGAGGTGATGGAAAAGCTTGATACCATCAGTCAAACAAGGCCAGGATACGACTGTGGAACAAACCATCAATTGCTCATATGCAAGTTGAATTTGAAGCTGAAGAAAATTAAAATAAGTCCATAAGAGCCAAATTATGACTTTAATTATATCCCATCTGGATTTAGAGACCATATGAAGAAAAGTTTTAATGTATTGAACACCAGTGACTGAAGACCAGATGAGTTGTTTGATGACTTTAAGAACATTATATATGAAAAAATCAGAAGGTCATTAAAAAGACAGGAAAGGAAGAAAAGACCAAAATGGTTGTCAGAAAAGCCTCTGAATCTTGCTCTTGAACAGAAGTAGCTAAAGTGAATGGGAGAAATAGTGAAATAAATGACCAAACAAAAGACTTCAAATGGCAGCTCAAGAAGACAAATTAAAGTATTATAATGAAATGTGCAAAGACCTGGAATTAGAAAACCAAATGGTAAGAACACTCTTGGCATATCTCAAGATGAAAGAACTGACGGAATAATTAAGTCCTCAATTTGCACTATTAAAGGATTTTAAGGAAAAAAATCTCCAGGCCACTTCTTGGAGAAGGATACCATGCTTGCTAAAGTAAAGGATCAGTAAAAAAGGGGAAGACCCTCAACCAGATGGATTGACACAGTGGCCACAACAATGGGCTCAAGCAAATCAAAGATTGTGAAGATGATGCATGACCAGGCATTGTATTGTTCTGTTGTACATAGGGTTGCTATGAGTTGGAGCCAACCCAATATAACCTAACAACAACAACAAAGGCAAAATATTGAACTTTGCAGGAAGGATCAAAAGAAGATAGAAGGAATACACAGAATCACTGTGCCAAAAAGAATGTCAATGTTCAACCATTTCAGGAGGTAGCACATAATCAAGAACAAATGGTATTGAACAAAGAAGTCCAAGCTGCATTGAAGGAATTGGTGAAAAACAAGGTCCCAGGCTTGATGGAATACCCATTGAGATGTTTCAACAAACAGATGCAGCTGGAAGTGCTCACTTGTTTATGCCCAAAAATTTGGGAGATAGCTACCTGGACAACTGACTGGAAGTGATCCATACTTATGTCAATTCCAAAGAAAGAGGAGCTAACAGAATGCAGAAATTATTGAACCATATGACTAATATCAATAAGAACAATAGGCAGCATCATGATAAATGGAGAAAAGATTGAAGTTGTCAAAGACTTCATATTACTTGGTTCTACAATCAATACCAATGAAAGCAGCAGTCAAGATATCAAATGCCATATTGTTGTTGTTGTTAGGTGCCATCGAGTCATTTCTGACTCATATCGACCCCATGCACAGCAGAATGAAACACTGCCCGATCCCGTGCTAGCTCCATGACCCCTGCTATACTTGAGCCCATCATCGCAGCCACCACGTCAATCCATCTCCTTGAAGGCCTTCCCCTCTTTTGTCGACCCTCCACCCTACTAAGCATGACATCCTTCTCCAGGGAATGGTCCCTTCTGACAACATGACCAAAATAGGTGAGATGAAGTCTGTCCATTCTCGCTTCCAAGGAGCATTTTGGGTGCACTTCCTCCAGGATAGATATGTTAGTTCTTTTAGCAGTCCATGGTACTTTCAGCATTCTTCTCCAGCACCACAACTCAAAAACATCAACTCCTTTTTGGTCTTCCATATTCATTGTCCAGCTTTCACATGCATACAAGGCGATTGGAAATATCATGGCTTGTGTCAGGCGCACCTTAGTTCTCAAGGAGACATCCTTGCTCCTCAGCACTTGAAACAGATCCTTCATGGTTGACCTTCCCAATGCTACACGTTGTCTAATGTCCTAACTGCTGCTTCCATTGGCATCAATTATAGAACAAAGCAACATGAATTCTTTGACAACCTCAATCTTCTCTCCATTTATTGTGATGCTGCTCATTGGTCCAGTTGTGAGGATTTTTGTCTTCTTTATATTGAGACTTAATCCATGCTGCAGACTGTATTCTTCAACCTTCATCAGTAAGTGCCTCAAGTCATTCTCACTTTCATCAAACAAAGTTGTATTGTCTGCATATCTCAGGTTGTTAATGATTCTTCCTCCAATCCTGATGCCATGTTTTTCTTCATATAGTCCAGCTTCTAGGATTATTTGCTCAGCATATAGATTGAATAAGTGTGGGGAAAGGATACAACGCTGATGCACTCCCTTCTTGATTTTAAACCATGTAGTGTCCGCTTGTTCCGTTCGAACATATATGCCATATAGCATTGGGCAAATATGCTGCAAAGCTCCTCTTTCAAGTGCAGAAGAGCAAAGATGTTTCCTTGAAGACTAAGGTGCACTTGACACAAGCCATGGTATTTTTAATTGCCTCATATGCATGTGAGAACTGGACAATGAAAAAGAAAGACCGAAGAAGAGTTAGTCCTTTTGAGTTATGGTGTTGGCAAAGAATGCTGAAAGTACCATGGACTGCTAAAAGAACTAACAAATCCATCCAGGAAGAAATGCAGCTGGAAAGTTCCTTGGAAGCGAGACTGCCCAAACTTTGTCTCAGCTACTTTGGTCATGTTGTAAGAAGGGACCATTCCCTGGAGAAGGATATCATGTTTGGCAAAGTGGAGGAACAAATAAAAAGGGGAAGGCCCTCAGTGACATGGATTGACACAGAGGCTGCAATGATGGGCTTGGGCATAGCAAGGATCGTGGGGCTGGCACAGGACCAAGCCATGTTTTGTTCTGCAGTTCATGATGTTGCTATGAGTCAGAGACAACTTGATGGCACCTAACAACAGTGACAATCATTAATATCACATGTAAGTAAAGTTTGCTGAAGATAATTAAAAAATGGTGGCAGCAGTATATTGATAGGCAATTGACAGAAATTCAAGCCATTAGAAGAGGGCATGGAACACTGCTGATATCAAATGGATCTTGGCTAAAAGCAAAGAATACTAACAAAAGATGTTTACTGGTGTTTTATTGACAACTCAAAGGCATTCCACAGTGTGAATCATAACAAAGTATGGGTCACTTTGCAAACAGTGGTAATTGCAGAACACTTAATTATGATCATGAGGAACCTTAACATAGACCAAGAAGCAATTGTTCACAAGCAGAACAAAGGGATACTGTAAGGTTTTAAATAAGAAAAGGTGTGTATCAGGGTTAATCTTTTCATCATGCTTACTCAATCTGTATGCTGAGCAAATAATCTGAGAAGCTGGATTATATAAAAAGAAGGTGATATCAAGATTGGAAGAAGACTCATTAACAACCTGTGATATGCAGATGGGGCAACCTTGCTTGCTTAAAGTGAAGATGACTTGAAGCACTTACTAATGAAGATCAAAGACTACAGTCTTCATTATGGATACCACTTCAACATAAATGAAACAAAAATCCTTAAAACTGGACCAATAAGCAACACCATGATAAATGTAGAAAAGATTGAAGTTGTCAGGGATTTCATTTTACTTGGATCAATAAATGCCCATAGAAGTAGCTGTTAAGAAATTAGATGCCATATTGCAATGAGCAAATCTGCTGCACTAGACCTCTTTAGTGTTAAAGAACAAAGTTGTCACTTTGAAAACTAAAGAGTGCCTGACCAAGCCATGATGTTTTCAATGGCCTCCTATGCATGTGAAAGCTAGACAATGAATAAGGAAAACTGAAGAAGACTTCATGAATTTGTATTGTGATATTGGTGAGGAATGCTTGAAAATGACCAAATCTGTATTGGAAGAATGACAATTGGAATAGTTCTTAGAACTCAGAATGGCCTGATTTTGTCTCACATTGTTGTTCTTGTTGTTGTTATGTGCCATTGAGTCAGACCTCACTCATAGTGACCCCTCCTTGGGTTTCCGAGGCAGTATCACTATGGAAGTAGATTGCCTAACCTTCCTTCCAAGGAGTGGCTGGTGGATTTGAACTGCCAGCCTTCTGGATAGCAGTCAAGTGCATTAGGCAGTATGCTACCAGAGCTCCCATTAGTTGGTCATATTGTCAGAAGGGACCGGTCCCTGGAGAAGGATATGATGCTTGGTGAAGTAGAGGGTCATTGAGAAAAAGGAAGACCCTCAACGAGATGGATTAACACAGTGGCTCTGACTATAGTCTCAAGCATAGCAAATATTGTGAGGCTGGCACAGGCAGTGTTTTGTTCTGCTGTACATAGGGTCACCGTGAGTTGGAGCCAACCAAAAACGACAAGATTAGCATTTTTTGAAAAACACCTTTAGGATTATATCTTTAATATTTTAATACTTTGGTATGTAATGCATTTTGAGTATACAACCTTGAAATTATCAGACCTTTATGCATAAAATAGAAAACTTCATCTATTTTTTAAAGCTGCAAATAGCCAATAATCGTCCCCTAGTAAAAGCAGTATCTGTTCCTGTGATTTGGTAATCAGCATATGATGATTTACCATTTCTTTGTGCTTTTTGAAGCACACAGCAAATTGTAAACCCCTTATTTTCAGGAGAAACAGCTGGAATAAATTATGAGAAGCAGGCTGACATGCCAAGCAACAAATAAGAAAACTAAATTAGGGGTTTTAAAGGGCCTATCTGCCATGTAGGATTGGGATTCCTTTCAGGCTCTCTAGGAGCGCCGTTCTAATCTTTAAGCTGAAGTTGTTTGGGCTTGTTTTCTCTTGATATTTGAATGGAAAAGTAGAGTGAGCCAAGCTTTAAATTACATAGCAGAGTATTCATGGAGTGGGGGGTCTAGTGCTATGCACAGGGAGTTGTTTTTATTCTCTGTTTTGTCCTCTCCTGTATGAGTTAGGCTGGAGTGTATCCCTTAGTTCTCCATTTTAAAACAGAATGCAATCACTCATTTACAGAGCTCTGTTAATGCCTAAAATACTTTCAAGAATTTACTGAAGTAATTACATGAGATTTTGGAGTATTGTTTTTGACCTTCTGATCTGTGTTGATTCTTAGATGGTCTGGCCCTGTACCAGTACCATCCTATTTTGAAAAGAAACAGTGTTTTAACCACTAGCATTATGGGAAAAATTGGCTTCAAAAATCAAGCTTCAGTCTTTTTTGCTCCAAAAATATTGGGAATTTTTGGCATACTGCCTCAATGAGTGAAAGCTGCCTCTAGCAAGGGCAGTGTGAAACAGAGCTTCCAAATGGTTCATTTCTGGTTTAACCCCCTGCTGACTATTCTTAGGTATACATAAGAATCACCTGCCAATCTATAAATCACCTGGAGAGCTTGTTAAAATGTGGATTGTAATTCACTATATCTGGGGTGGAATTGCAAATTCTCAGCAGGGGGTTGAATCAGAATAAATCAGTGGGAAACTTAGTATGAAACTGGCAGGAAGGACCTCTAAACAGGGACCCAATCAGTTATAAATTGTTCCTACCTCTTTTTCCATACAAATGAAAAGTTCTTAAATGGCTTTTGTCTGAAAATAGGTCTGAATAGACTTGAAGATCATTTACAACTATTTATAGCCACCTCATTCCCCAATCCCACATCTTTACATATTTCAAAGTGCTGTAGTGTGAACCCTTGAAAAACAGTGGGTTATACCTGAATCAAGTTGCTTTTGAGATAGTTTAGGAGTCAGACAATCTATCTGAATCCTAGTCCAGTCAGGTAAAATCACTTGATCATTACTAGTCTTATTTCTTCATTTAAAAATAGGATGTTACTTCTTTCACATAGAATTGTTGTAGGAGTAAATGAATTTAATATGTAAAGCACTTAGCATGTGGCCTCTAGTGGCATAGTGCCTAGACATTTGACTGCTAACCAGAGGTTGGCAGTTCAAACCTACCAGCCACTCTGCAGAAGGAAGGCTGGACAATCTACTTCCATAAAGATTTAACATCTTGGAAACCCAAAGGGGGTTGCTATGAGGCAGAACGGACTCACTGATGGCAATGAGTTTTTTTTTTTTTTTTTTGCTGTTGTTAGTTTGGAAGTATTACTATGATGATGATTAATATAATTATCATTCTAAATATTTGAGTTAATTTGAACTATGCACACATTTATATATATTGGGGCATTTGACTTCCAAAAATGTTTTACCACTCAACTTTTTCTTGACTACTACTCTTTTCTTCATGCGTTTTCCATGGCCATTTTGTTTGATTATATAGATATATACATATAGTAGATATATAAATAACATACAATATATCTCTTATATATATATATATATATATATATGTATGCATATATATGTGTGTGTGTGTGTGTATATTTGTTGTTGTTATGTGCCGTCGAGTTGGACCCATCTCATAGCAACCCCACCTTAGGTTTTCGAGGCAGTATCACTACAGAAGTAGATTGCTCAACCTTCCTTTCGAGGAGTGGCTGGAGGGTTTGAACCGCCAGCCTTCTGATTAGCAGTCAAGTGCTTGCACTATGCTACCAGAGCTTATATATATATATATATATA
>NW_006921827.1:2910097-2910774 GCF_000298275.1 Orycteropus afer afer | reverse complement strand
ATAATTTCCACATTCTGTGGGATCACCTTTCTTTGGAATGGGTACAAATATGTCAAGTCAGTTGGCCAGGTAGCTGTCTTCCAAATCTCTTGGCATAACCGAGTGAGTGCCTCCAGTGTGGCGTACGTTTGTTGAAATATCTCAATGGGTATTCTGTCAATTCCCAGAGCCTTGTTATTTGCCAATTCCTTCATTGTAGCTTTGACTTCCTGTTTCAGTGCCATTGGTTCTAGATCATATGCCACCTTCTGAAATGGATGAAGATCTACCAGTTCTTTTTGGTACAGGGACTCTGTGTATTCCTTCTATCGTCTTTTGATGTTTCCTGCATCATTCAATATTTTGCCCTTAGAATTTTCAGTATTGCAACTCGAGGGTTAAATTTTTTCCTCAATTCTTTCAGCTTGAGAAATGCCGAGTGTGTTCTTCCCTTTTGGTTTTCTAACTCCAGGTCTTTGCACATTTCATTTGTCTTCTCAAGCTGCTCTTTGGTGGCATAGTCTCTAAGGCACTTGACTGCTAACCAGAAGGCTGGTGGTTCAAACCCACCAGCCACTCCTTGGAAGGAAGATGGGGCAATCTACGTCCGTAGTGATACTGCCTCAGAAACCCAAGGAGGGGTCGCTATGAGTGGAGGCTGCCTCGAGGGCACATAACAACATATATGTATATGTATA
>NW_006921827.1:2907295-2909818 GCF_000298275.1 Orycteropus afer afer | reverse complement strand
GGGTCCAACTTGACGGCACATAACAACAACAACATATATATACCACTAGAGCTGTTAGCAAGATATAAATCTGTGAATCCCTGCGTGATTTCTGTGGAGGTAACGGCAATAACTAGCATTTGTAAGTAAACCTTGTTTGTATTTTAGAAGCTCTGGTGGCATAGTGCCTAAGGCATTTGACTGATAACCAGAAGGAAGGTTGGGCAATCTACTTCCGCTGTGATACCACTTCGAAAACCCAAGGAGGGATTGCTGTGAGTTGGATCTGACTTGACAATAGTGAGTTTTTTGCATTTTGTTTGTATTTGATGCTGCTTTAGTATGATTCAACCCATATACTGGGAATTTCAAATTCAACTGAGACTTTTAAGGAAGTGTTATTCCCTCTTACACCACTTTACATACTGTCCATAAGTGCAAAGACTCCTACTTCAAATGTGAGAGTTAACTGGACACATTCAAAATTATTATTATTTAAAAATGTTATTGTGCTGTGGGTGTAAATTTACAGAGCAAATTTGTTTTACATTCAAAAGTTCATGCGTATTTGATTTAATGCCCTGATTACCATTCCCTACCACAACAAACTCTCCTCCCCTCCTGTCCCTGTGACTACCCCTCCTTGTGTCCTTTGTAACTATGCATTCCTGTCTGTCCAGCTTTCCCTGTATGTGAATGCTGCTCTTCTGGTGTCTCATGGCTGATTGCTCTAAGAGGTACCTCCCTAGAGTAGGAGAGTACGTCACCCTGGAGTAAGTGTTCTGCATGTAGGTCTTTCTACTGTTGGGCTGAGAGCCAATCCACAGGATTGGGTCCATTTCTAGGCCTAAAGGGTAACCTGGAGCCATAGTCTTGGGGGTTCCACCAGACTCTATCTGACTGGTAATTCTTGTCATTTTTGTGTTTTTGAATTTTTGTTCTACATTTTCCCTCCCACTCTATCCAGGATTTCCAGTTTTGATCCTTTTCCAAGTGGTTGGCATTGGTAGCCAGGGACCATACAGTTCTTCTGGTCTTGGGATCATGAAGGCTGAGGTCTTGAAGGTCCAATTTATCCTTGGACTAATTGTTTCCAGATGCTTTTGATTTTCTTCACTCTTCTTTGATTCAGATGAGAGGAGATCAATAGTTGCATCTTAGATGGCCACTTGAAAGCTTTTAATATCCCAGTTGCTACTCACCATAATAGGTTGTAGAAGAAGATTTTAAGTACTATGTTATGCTAGTTGAGCATGATGTCCCTGACACTATGGTCCCGAGTCAGCAGGCCTGGTGATTCTCTCTCTCCAGGTGTTTGGTTGTCTCTGAGAGGTTATACCGACTCTGTCTTCTGTTGCTTTTGTAATGTATGTGGCTAATTTTGTAGCCTGGAGAAGGATGTCATGCTTGGTAGGGTGGAGGGTCGACGAAAGAGGGGGAGGCCTTCAGGGAGATGGATTGATACAGTGGCTGTGATGATGGGCTCGAGTATAGCAGGGATAGTGGGGCTGGCGCGGGATCGGGCAGTGTTTTGTTCTGCTGTGCATGGGGTCGCTATGAGTCGGAAACGACTCGACGGCACTTAACAACAACAACAACAATTTTGTAGCAGAAGTGTATATGTAAGATTATCTTTGGCAAAATCTATCCTTGGTCTGGGGTATATTCATGTTTGCTGACTCCCCACCTGGTCTTTTCATCTGTTTATGGCTTTATCTCTAGCTTAGTATTTGGTGTCAGTGGTAATGCAGTATTGTGCATATACTAGTATTTACCCCTGTTGTCTATATCTTATGTGCATGTGTCCTTCCTTTCCCCAGTGTCATCATGCTGGTCACAGGATCTTTCCATACCATCCCTCCTCTCACTCAAATCAACTGACCCCCAGTTACTCTGAAATTTTCCATTCCCTTCCCTCCCATGCCTGATAAGTGAGTTTCCTTTCCTAAGTAAATCTTTCCTTGACTTTTTACAATAATGGGCTCATATAATATTTGTCCTGTGATTGCATTATTTCACTTAACATAATGTCCTCCAAATTCATCTGCATTGTGAGATGATTCATGTATTCTTCATTGTTCTTTAATGTAGTTTATTATTCCACTGTGTGAATGCACCATAATGTGGTCATCCAGCCATCTGTTGATGGGCATTTAGGTTGTTTCCATCTCTTTACTATAGTGAAATGTCCTGTGCTGAATATGGGTGTGTATATATCTGTTCATGTACTGGCTCTGATCTCTTTAGGATATATTCCTAGTAATGGAATTACTGGATCAAATGGTATATCTATTTTCAGGTTTTTAAGGAAATACCATACCATTTTCCATAATGGTTGTACCATTTTGAAGTCCCACTAGCAGTGTATGAAAGTCCCAATCTCTCCACAATCTCATTGGCATTTGTTATTTTCTATCTTTTAAACTTTGCTATTATTGCTGGGGTGAAATGTATCTTATTGTCATTTTCATTTACTTCTCCTTAATGGCTAATATGGGAGCTCTGGTAGCGTGGTGCCTAAGGCACCTGATTGCTAACCAGAAG
>NW_006921827.1:2904137-2905965 GCF_000298275.1 Orycteropus afer afer | reverse complement strand
TATATTGTTAAATTGAAGTGGTGATTGAGGGCATCCTTGTCTGGTTCCCATTCCCAAGAGGAATGCTTTGAATCTTTCTCCATTAATGATAATGTTGGCTGTTGGCTTTGCATATTGCCCTTTATTATGTCGAGGATATTCCCTTCTATCCTTATTTTGCTGAGAGTTCTGAACAGGAATGGATTCATTCAATAAATTGGATTTTATTGAATGCCTTTTCTGCATTGATTGATTATGATCATACGGTTCTTTTTTTTCATTTATGTGGTGGATTACATTGCTTGTTTTTCTGATGTTGAACAATCCTTGCATAACTGGTATGAATCCCACTTGGTCATGATGCATTATTTTTTAGATACTTTGTTGGATTCTATTGGCTAGGATTTTGTTAAAGATTTTTGCATCTATATTCATGAGAGATATTCGTCTGTAGTATTCCTTTTTAGTGGTGTCTTTCCCTGGTTTTGATGTCAGTGTTACGCCTGCTTCATAAAATGAATTTGGGAGTATACCATCTTTCTCTATGTTCTGGAATAATTTGAGTAGCATAGGTGTCACCTCTTCCCTGAATGTTTGAGAAATTTCTCCAGTGAAGTCATCTGGGTCAGGACTTTTTTGTGTGTGTGTGGGAAGATTTTTTATGACTTGTTCAATTTCTTCTTTTGTTATGGGTCTGTTCAAGTATTCTATCTCTGACTAGAATAGTTTAGGTAGGTCTTGTTTTTCTAGAAACTTATTCATCCCTTCTAAGTTCTCAAATCTGTTGGAGTACAGTTCTTCATAATATTCTGTTATCTTTTTTATTTCAATTGTTTGTTTGTGTTCTTTTGTGTCCTTTTCATTTATTATCCGTGTTATTTGCACCTTCTCTTTCTTTTCCTTTGTTAAATTTGTCAGTGGTTTATCCATTTTGTTTATCTTTTCATAGATTCAGCTTCTTTGTTGATTTTCTCTATTGTTTTTTCTATTTTCTGTTCATTTATTTCTGCTACAATCTTTTTTATTTCCTTACTTCTGGATACTGTGGATTTCTTTTGTTGCTCTCTTTCTAATTGTTGGAGTTGTTGAGTTAATCTGCTGATTTTGATTCTTTCCTCTTTTTTGAAGTGAGCATTTATTGCTATAAATATTCCTTTGAGTACTGCTTTTGTTGTGTCCCAAATGTATCTTCATTCTCATTTGTTTCTAAGAATTTTTTTTATTTCACACTTTATTTCTTCTGTTACCCAGTACTTTTTGAGCAGTGTGTTATTTACTTTCCACATATTTAATATTTTTTTCTTGATCTTCCTATAACTGATTTTTAATTTTATAGCATGATGATTTGAGAAGATGCTTTGTAGTATTTCAGTGTTTTAGAATTTATTGAAGCTTGTTTTGTGTCCAAACATGCTGTCTATTTTGGAGAATGATCTATGTACACTGGAGAAGACTGTGTATTGTCCTTTTGTTGGGGGGAGTTCTCTATATATGTCTATGAGTTCAAGTTGGTTGATTGTGTTGTTGAGTTCTTCTGTATCTTTGTTGAGTTTTTTTCTAGTTGTTCTGTCCTTGAAAGTGGTGTGTTAAAGTCTCCTACTACTATTGTATAGTTGTCTATTTTTCTATCAATTCAGTTCATATTTGCTTTATGTATTTTGGAACTCTTTCATTGGGTACATAGATATTTATTATGGTAATGTCTTCTGGGTTATTTGACCCTTTTAGCATCATATAGTGTTCTTCTTTGCCCTTTATGATGTTTTTCACCTTGAAGTCTATTTTATCAGAAATTAATATTTCCAATCCTGTTCTTTTTTGCTTGCCATTAGCTTGATATACTTTTTCC
>NW_006921827.1:2900222-2902397 GCF_000298275.1 Orycteropus afer afer | reverse complement strand
GCTCCACCCCTTAATTTTTAAATTTGTTTTTATTTTGTGTCTAAGATGGCTCTCTTGTAGGTAACATATTGATGATTCTTCTTTTTTAATCCAATCTTCCACTCTCTTTGTCTTGATTGGTGCATTTATTCCATTCACCTTGAGTGTAATTAGTGGTAGGTATGATTTTATTGCTGTCATTCTATTATGTTTTTTGTTGTGCTGTTGGTGATTTCCTTGTTCCAAATATTTTTCTGTGCTGAGCTTATTTTGTTTAATGTGTTTCTTTTCTTTTCTTCATTATTGTTGGTTTTGGGCTTATTAAGCTCATGTGTTTTTCATCTTTCTGAGTTTGCTTAAGAGGATTGTTAATTTCCTTTTTTTTTTTTTTTTTAACCCTGAAGTAAATTCTTAACTCCCTGAGTTTGGAACAGTTAGTTCTATAAAGACATTGTCTGTTTTTCTCTTCATTTGGAAGTTTTGTAATTAAAACTTTTTTTCCCTACTATTTGCTTTGTTGCTGGTGTAGTCTGCAGATTGACTCCTTTATTTCTCTGTGTACATTATTTTATGAGCTTATTTTGAGTATCTATTTCTGGTTTGGTGTCTGAGTGGTAATATCAAGTGTCTTGATTTTAATTCATTCTCTGTGTTGTGGGTTCTCTCTTGGAAAGACTCCCTTTAGCATTTTTTGTAGGGTTGGTCTAGTTATCACAAATTTCCTTAATTTCTGTTTGTCTAAGAATGTCTTGATTTTACCCTCATATTTCAGGGACAATTTGGCTAAATATATAATTCTTAGTTGGCAGTTCTTTTAATTCAAAGATTTTATATATGTCATCCCATTGCCTTCTTGCCTCCATGGTTTCTGGGGAGAAATCAGAGCTCAGTCTTATTGGTTGTCCATTGTGGGTGACATTTCATTTTTCCCAAGTTGCTCCCATGACTCTTGCTTTGTCTTTGGTTTTGGACAGTTTGATTAGGATATGTCATGGTGATTTTTCTCATGGGTTCTATCCTGTATGGGGTTCATTTAGCTTTTTGGACAGATACCTTTCTTCCTTCATGATGCAGGGGAAATTTTCTGTTAGCAGGTCTTCGATGATTTTCTCAGTGTTTTTTTTTTTTTTTTGCCTCCTCTTGTTCTGGTATTCCAGTCTGGTGTATGTTGTTTCTTTTCATGTCATCCCATATAACTCTTAGGTGCTCTTCATTTCTCTTAACTCTTTGTTTTGATTTTTTCTGTATACAGGCTAGCATCAAGGGATTTGTCTTCTAGTTGGGAAATGTGTTCTTCAGTCAGTTCTAGTCTACTCTTTTGTCCTTCCACTGTGTTGTCTATCTCTGTAATTTTAGTGTTCATTTTCTAGATTTTTAATTGCTGCTTTTGTATGAGTTCTAATTGTGCATTTATTTTGTCATTTTATTCCTAAATGATTTTCCTGAATTCTACCATGGTACTGTCTGTCTTCTCATTGTTTCTGTTTATGGTTTTCTTCTTCTTCTTCCATAATAGATAATTCTTTAGCTGGGGCTTTTATTTCTATTGTTTTGTCCTTTTTTCTTTTTCTTTTTTTGATTTGAGGTTGTTCATTGTTTCCTAGACATTTGTAAGTTGTCATCTTTAATTATTAGATGTGTATTGATTTGTTTCACCCTGATTTTATGTTTTAATATATATGAATATGTGGTGCGGGTATACCTCTTTGGTTATTAACTCAGCTGTACTGGGTTGCTCTCCAGCTCTCTCTGTGTTGGTGGAATCACTGGCAAGGATGTGGGTGCGGGTCTCTGTTTATTGTGCAAAGGATTTGGAGTTGGGATGATCAGATGTCGTCCACCATCTGTTGTTGATTCTGTGGTGTAGGAGCTGTTGGTTTTACATGTCTATTGGATGGGGTGTTCAGTGTAATAGCTCCTGTTGCCTGGTGGTGGTTTTATGTGTTCCTTCTATTGGATGAGGCAGGGGAGAAATAGAAGAAAGAAAGAAAAATAAAGCACCAGAAGCAAGCTCCCAGATAGAAAGTTAGAAGGAGTTTTCCATGTTTGGGTTGAGAAAGTTCAGTCAGCAATGCAGGCACAGGCAGGGTAGTTTGTGTCCTTCTGAGATTTCTACTAATTATGATGTCCTACTGTCAATCAAGGAGGTCTGGTAGCATAGTGCCTAAGGCACTTGACTGCTCACCAGAAGGCTGG
>NW_006921827.1:2891350-2899847 GCF_000298275.1 Orycteropus afer afer | reverse complement strand
ACTTCTTTCTGGACTCCACAGCAGCCCAAGCCAAAGAGGGTCTTGATGCATTTCCCAGTAAGATTATTGTACTCACTCAGTGCCCAGGATTGCTGCCCAAACTCCCAGTGTGGGTATTCTGAGTCCCCAATGCCTCTGGGGTTTTGTGACTTTTTTTTTTTCCTTCTTCCCTCTGCTGACTTCTTGTATTTCTAATGAGTTCTCTCCATCTCTGTCTCTGCTATCTAGGCGGGTTCATTTAATTTTCCCCAGTTGTTTAATGTGCTCTTTTTCACTGCCTTCACTAAATCTGGTTCTTTATCTTCTCCTTAGAAGCTGTGGTGGTGTAGTGCCTAAGGCATTTGACTGCTACACAGAAGGCTGGCAGTTCAAACCCACCAGCCACTCCTCAGAAGGAAGACTGTGCTATCTACTTCTGTAGAGATACTGCCTTGGAAACCCAAGGAAGGGGTTGCTATGAGTCAGAACTGACTTGATGGCAGTGAATTTGCTTGGGTTTGGACCTTCTCCTTAGTTGCTCATAATTCCAATATCATTATTTCTATCTGCTTTACCTAGTTACTCAGGGATTAATTTGGAAGAGAGATAAATGTGCACATTATAGCTACGATGCCATCTTCCCCCCATTCAAAATTGTTGAACTAGTTGTACAAATTTAGACAAGCAGTGTAACTGTTTCTCAATCTGTGTGGGCACTAGTTTGGCAGCCTTTCTCTTCCTTTCTACCACCACCTAAACTATTTTAGAATTACTTGCATTTACTAGTTAGTGCTATATTCCTCAAGCACAGGTGCCAGTACATTGAGTAAGTGATTAATCTATAGATGAAGAGAACATATGAGGGTCCTTAAGAGAGGCTCCTGGTTGTAGCCCAAGTCATTTTCCTTACAGTCCTCTATTGATCGTTTCTGCCTCTACATCTTGCTCATGCTATCTGGCCTCCTTTGTTCTCTCTGGCTGTTTGAGTTAAGTGCTTCTTCAAGGACAAGCTTGAACTTCATCTCCTCCATCAAGCTTCTCTCTCTGATCATTCCCAGACTCTGTAATCCCATCTTCCTCAGCATTCTTGTGATCACCGATTGCGTGACCCATAATTACTCTAGGCTATTTGTTTCTTTTGTCTTGTAAAGAAAAATTTACCTTTAATAACATTTTGGTGTTTTGTTTGCAAACACAATTCATGAATCAGCTGCAAATCAAATTGGAAGCAGCTGGGAGTTCCTCCCAGGAGCAGGAGGGGAGTGCTTTTATTAGACAAACATGGAAGTGAAGCAAGCTAACACTTAATTGATTGGAACTCAAGGTTTAACCTTATTTGGATCTGGGTATTGAATTATGTAAGGTTATTAGAGTTGGTAGCATCTGATAGGTTAGCCTTAAGCTTCCTTCTGCTTATGTGAGGAGTTAGGTCTTGGAGCCTGGTCAGTCAAATAAAAAATGGAAAACCAAACCCACTGTCATCGAGTCGAATCTGACTCATAATGACTTGCTTTGGGTTTCTGAGGCAGTAAATCTTTACGGAAGTATATTACACAGTCTTGCTTCCATGGATTGGCTTGTGGGTTTGAACCACCAACCTTCTGATTAGCAGTCAGATGAATCAGTCTCTTGATATTACTTCATCACGTCTGAACTAGCTTTAAGTTGCTTCTTGTTTAGAAACATCCTGCTAACTTCAATAATAAGTACTCAATAAATGTGTGATGGTGGTGGCAAAGTAGACCTTTGAGTAAAGCAGGAGGATTTGGGCTAGCTTTATCAGGAAAGATTACGGGGGGTGGGGCAGAACTTGAACAGGGACTCCAGGTTGCATACAATTTAGAAGGAGGAAAGAAAGTTATACAAAGTGTTATTTTTGATCAGGTTTGAATAATCTCTCTGTGTGTCTGTTTAAGCATGTAGTAATATACATACATACATATCTGTGGTGCCATATGAGGTCTTAAGATTTCTTAATTCATGACTTCAGAATCTGCCTAATATATGCCAATACACCAATTTCCAGTCTCCAAGATGAGGGCAAAACATATATCTTTAGTTCCAAATTCAAGCAAAGGTATGTATCCATTTTTTCTGTTTTTATTGATAGACTTTCAACTGGAGGGAACTCTTAATGGTTGTTTGCTTTCACTTTTCACTAACATAATTGGTGGAGAAGGAATAGTAGTGTTATCTTAATAACCTTCTCACTTGCTGTTCAAAAATTTGTAGCCTAACCTCTCACCCACATGTGCAGTTCGAACTAGTTATCAGGAATATTGTATTGTAGTTGAGAGCCAGTGACCCTATTCACTTAAAAAGTCTGTTCAGTATTGCATGTGAAATTAAAAGCTATTAACATCAACCTTTACTAGAACTCTCAGGTCTGACAGCTACCTTGGCTGTGTGATTAGAACACGCAGGCAAGAAAAGAGAAGGAATAACAAACTGCTAGTGCAGTTTTTAATTATTATGGCATTGCTGCCAAACCATGACATGATCACAAAAGCATCTTCTTGAGCCTATTGTGTGTGGGACACCAGATTTTTCTGCCTAACAAGATATTTATTTGTAAAAAATTTAAAGCTTTAGTTTCAAATTGAGTTGCAACACTTTTTTTCCTTGAGGCCTGCTCAGCTTTCTTTACAACAACATGTATGACCTTGCATCCTCCTAAATCTCCTTGTGCATTTGCATTCAACATTAGCTGACTCCCACAGTAAATTCAGTGTGGCCAATTACTTTTCATAATGAAGCTCATGTAAACTGGAGTAGAGCAAGGGTTTTATTAATGAGACTGATCTATTATTAAGGTTGCTTCAATTATCCTTACTGAATAGTGAGATGAAAGTCAGAAGAAATATAATATCCCTTGTCAACAGACTTGATGAAGAAAATGAAACTTGGAAAATTTATACATCTCAATTTTTTTTTGTTTGGAGGGGGAAGGCTATGTAATTTATTTCAAATTCTATTCCAGTTTTTTTGTAACTTCTACCAGAAAAAAAAAAAAAAATTCAAGATGTTCTGAAGGTATATCAGTCAGACATAATGAAAATTTTATTCATGTGCAATTTGGAGCTGAATGTTGATTTCTTTTGGTGTCCCTGTATAGACTGCCTAGGATACTCATATTTTCATATCGTCTGGTTTTCCCATCACTGTACTCATGAGTATCATGCAATATGTCTGAATTTTTAAAGTAGAAATCATGGTCATATGTTTACTACCCAGCTCATTTTTTTTTAATCAAATGGTAGAACTAATGGTACAATAATTCAGTACATGCAATGTAATAGGTGATGATGAGCTCAAGCATAGCAAGGATTGTGAGGATGGTGCAGGATCTGTAAGTATTTTGTTATGTTGTACATATTGTCTCTGTGACTTGGAGCCCACTCAATAGCACCTAACAACAACAACAACACAATAGGCAACAAGGTGATATAATTTTGGGGCATACAATTTAAGGTACTCTTTAATGTTTATTAACTACTTACTCTGACTACCCTTAGAATTTTTTGAATATATATCTCAAAGTTCTCATTTGTGACTTCATTAGTTTGTTGTGAATTATTACCTGTATATTTGATTGTGACTCCAACTGTTTGAAAATGACATAAAAAATTAAAGCACGTTTTCAGAAATATGAAAGAAACAGAAGGGATTTAAGCACATTATGCCAACATAAAACAATGACATTGGATAGCACTCCAGGTATGTATATAGAGAAGGGCAGGATGCTTAGAATGAAGTCCAGAGGGCTTTCTAGAATTTGGAATGAAGAATACACACTAAGCCATAGAAAAAGACTTGATTATGTTAGCTGCCAAAAGAGAGTAAGCCAGGCTAACACTGGTCCTTGGTCAGAGAGGAAAGCAGTCAAGGATGTGTGGCGCTCCATGATACACAGATATGAATATTTCCATTTGCATGCGATAGGAGAGCTATTTAATTGGAATTAAATTTAAAGAAAATATTGATTTACAAATGCAATTAATTAAAAAAAAAGATGGTTGGTTACATAATAAAATATCTTGGGAAGGCATACCTGAATCAAAGTGTACAGAATCATATCAGAAATCTCTCTACCCTTCTTGGTTCTACTTTCCTGCATTGGTTTCATCCTTAGACAGGCCCTAGAAGCTACTGAGCTATACCCTTCCTGTTTAGCAAACCTAATGGAAAGACTATTTTTCTTATTACTTTCCACCAAATTCTGGGCAGATTCTTGTTAATTCAACTTGATTAGTCCTTCCTGGATTAAACGTTGTAGTCAGGGGATGCAATGATATGACTGCACAGGTTGGAGTCCTGTGCCCACCTTTAGAGTTCAAGATGGAGTCAGCTGCACCCATTGGGAGCAATGAGGGGACTGTGAGGGGATAATAAGACCAAAACCAAACTCACTGCCACCAAGTTGATTCCAACTCATAGCAACCCCCTTTTGGTTTCCGAGGCTATAAATCTTTATCCAAGCAGATCGCCCCATCTTCCTTTCATGGAATAGCTGGTGACTTTAAATTGCTGACCTGGTTAGCAGCCAAATGCCTTATTCTCTACACCACCAGAACTCCTTGAGAGAGGTTAATAGGTGTTCCTCAAATGAATATTGGAATCTGCCAACAGGAGAATGGGATAGGGATAGGATAAGCAGACAAAACTGAAATGAAACAATTAAAAGATTAACTGCAGATGTTTATAAATAATATCAGGATGAGGAATGGTCCGTAAGGGAAAAAGGGCTTCAGAGAAAATATAAAACAGGCCTTGGTGTCTTTACATGAAACTCAAGTAGAAAGTTATTCAGGAAATTATAATGTTAATACTCAGTTGATGGTTATTAAGAGAATAAATAGCTAAATCAAAGAACATATTTTCATGCAGATGTCCCAAATAATTAGAAAACTATGTAGGAAGATTGATCAAGCTAAATGATTTTCAAAGTTTTCTAGAGGAAACTTCTAGGTCCAAATTATTCATTCTTAGCGAGAGTGGGTGTATTTGTGAAAACAGAAAACATCCTTGCAAAACAACATTTGTTCTTTAGTCTCTACTTCATATATGTGCCAATCAGAAAAATTGCAGTGCAGGCACAAGTGGCTTCATTTTGCTAACTGCATGTCTGTCCGGAATAAATTTGTCATGCAGAGAAAAAATATGTTACTAGTGAATCACTTTAACTTGAACTATAGACACAAACTTGTTCTTAAAGGGATTAACTTGATTAAAATTTTAAAGTTAAATATTGTTTGTGAATTCACCATCCTCCCCCACTCCTGCCAAAAAAAAGTCCAAATCCATTGCCGTTGAGGGTCATAGCAATTCTATAAGAGAGAGTAGAACTACTTCATGCATGAGACCTTAAGTTCCAAAGCACATGCTTTGTGGGAGGTGGCACTCTACAGGGAAATTCCTAACTCCATTTTGAGTCTTGACATAAATTCAGACTCGATTTCAGTACTTTATGTTACCTCAACAATGTGGCTATGCTTAGACAAATCTGAGGCAAACCCTGGGAAAGACAGTTTGCCTTCCAGAAGAATGTAGTTGAAAGTAGATTATGCAGAAAGATGCTTACACAAAGGAACTAGGGACCTTACCTGGACATGTCCTTCTTGCACAATGAATTTACCTGGTCATATCTTATATGATTTATTACAATATTGTAAACTTTTTCAAACCTGCAATTATGTACATATCCTAATCATGGTCCTTTACTACTTCTGTAGGTCCACCTACAACAGTGATGAATTGACTGCCACCTGCCTAAGGCATTTGACTGCTAACCAGAAGGCTGGCAGTTCAAACCCACCAGCCACTCCTTGGAAGGAAGGTTGAGCAATCTACTTCCTAGTGATATCGCCTTGGAAACCCAAAGAGCAGTCGTTATGAGTCAGATCTGACTCGATGGCAGATGGCAGTGAGGTTTTTTTTTTTTTTTTTTTTTTTTTAATCAGCCTCAGCAGCCAGCAGTTTCTGTAGTCACAACTAAAGTGATGGCAATCTGCCATTAATCATGATCTTGCAATGATTTCCTTTATTCTTTATCATATGTAATGAATACCATGACTATGATTCATCAGATTCCATTGAGCTCTGTACTGGGTGCATGCTGACAATTTCCCTGACCCAGATTATTGTTTTGGTTTTGCCTTTGACCTGTTTAAGACTTCATAGTGGGATCTCTATAGAATACTATTAGGTCTGGGTTCTTTTCCCCTAGCATACCCACAGAGTTTCCAAGGCTGTAAATCTTTATAGAAGCAGACTGCCAAATCTTTCTCCTGCAGAGTGGCTGTGGCTTCAAAGCACTGTCCTTTTGGTTAGCAGCTGAGTGCTTGAACTATTGAATCACAAGGGCTTCTGTAGTTTAATCGAGTTTTCTTTAGTTATTTTCTTAATGGTGAAAAAATAGAATTTTGTGCCAAGACATAAGAGAATATATAATGCATCACTTTTGGATTTTTTGGTAATCTTAGTTTAATATTATTAGTTATTTTGCCTGAAAATTTGATAAGCATGTCAGAAAATTAAATGCAAATAAGTTTAGTTCAGAAATGACTTATTGAAGATGGATAAAACCAACAGGGTAAACAAATAGGACCTTTCTTGCTTTCAAGCAATTTGTAATTTATCATTGTTGTTATTATGTGCCACCATGTCATCACCAATTCATGGCAACCTTATGTACAACAGAATGAAACACTGCCCAGTCCTGTGCCACCCTCACGATCCCTACTATACCTGAGCTCACTGCTGCAGCAACTATGTCAATCCATCTTTTTGAGGGCTGTGTCTTTTTTCGTTGTCCTTCCACTTTACCAAGCATGACAGCCTTCTCCAGAGAATGGTCTGTTCTGACAACATGACCAAAGTAAGTGAGACGAAGTCTGGCCATTCTTGTTTCCAGGGAGCATTTGGCTGTGCTTCTTTCAGAACAGATTTGTTAGTTCTTTTAGCAGTCCACAGTACTTTCAGCATTCTTCATCAACACCACAACTCAAAAGCATCAACTCTTCTTTGGTCTTCCTTATTCATTGTCCAGCTCTCACATGCATAAGAGGTGATTGAAAATATCATGGCTTGGATTAGGCACATCTTAGTCTTCAAGGAGAGATCTTTGCTCGTTAGCACTTGAAAGAGGTCTTTTGCAACAGCTTTGTCCAATGCAATACATCTTTTGATGTTTTGACTGCTGCTTCCATTGACACTGATTGTAGAACTAAGAAATACAAAGTCTTTGATAACTTCAATATTTTCTCCATTTACTGTGATGCTGCTTATATGTCCAATTGTGAAGACTTTTGTTTTCTTTGTATTGAGGTGTAATCCATACTGCAGACTATAGTCATCTTCATTTTCAGCAAAAGAGTTGTGTTGTCTGTGTATCTCAGGTTGTTAACAAGCCTCCCTCCAATCCTGATACCATGTTCTTCTTCATATAGTCCAGGTTCTTGGATTATCTGCTCAGCATACATATTGAATAGGTATGAGGAAAGGATAAAACCCAGACACACTCCCTTCCTGATTTTAAACCATGCAGTATCTTCTTTGTTCTGTTTGAGTGACAGCCTCCTGTCTATGTACAGGTTTCTCATGAGTACAATTAGATGGTCTGGAATTCCCATTCTTCTCAATGTTATCCACAATTTGTTACGATCCACACAATCGAATGCCTTTGCATAGTCAATAAAATACAAGTAAACATCTTTCTGGTAGTCTTTGCTGTGAGCCAAGATCAATCTGACCACAGCTTTGATATCCTTTGCTCCATGTCCTCTTCTGAATACAGCTTGCATTTCTGGAAGTTCGCTGTCAATATACTGCCGCAACCATTTTTGAATTATCTTTAGTAAGATTTTACTTGTGTGTGATATCAATGATATTGTTTGATCATTTCTACATTGTGTAGGATCACTTTTCTTTGGAATGGGTACAAATATGGATCTCTTCCAGTCAGTTGGCCAGGTAGCTGTCTTCCAAATTTCTTGGCATAGCCAAGTAAATGCTTCCAGTGGGGCATCCGTTTGTTGAAACATCTCAATAGGTATTCCATCAATTCCTGGAGCCTTGTTTTTCACCAATTCCTTCATTGCAGCTTTGGCTTCTTCCTTCAATACCATTGGTTCTTGATCATATGTCACCTCCTGAAATAATTGAAGATCAACCAGTTCTTTTTGGGAGAGTGACTCTGTGTATTCTTTCCATCTTCTTTTGATGTTTCTGACATCATTCCACATATTCCCCATAGAATCTTCCAATATTGCAATTCTAAGCTTTTGTAAGGTGGCATAATGCCTAAGGCATTTGACTGCTAAACAAAAGTCTGGTGGTTCAAACCCACCAGCCACTTCCCAGGAGGAAGATTGGGCAATCTACTTCTGTAGAGATACCACCTTAGAAACCCAAGGTGGGGTCACTATGAGTTGAATTGACTTGAAGGCAGTGAGTTTGGTTTGGTAATTTAGAATACGAAAAATTGCTAATTTTTATCACTTTGAAGACTAAGATGTGC
>NW_006921827.1:2882314-2887219 GCF_000298275.1 Orycteropus afer afer | reverse complement strand
TGTCTGTGTTAATTGGTTTCCCTTTTCTTTGTTGAAGAGGGTCTGTGCAGTCTTTCTGCCTAGTCCGCCATCTTGCCGGAATCCAAGCCATGGTATTTTCAATAGCCTCATATGCATGTAAAAGTTAGACAATGAATAAGAAATACCTAAGAAGAATTGATGCATTTGGATTGTGGTAGATGGCAAAGAATATTAAAAATACCATAGACTGCTAGAAGAATTAGGAAATCTGTCTTGGAAGAAGTACAGCCAGAATGCTCCTTAGAAGCAAGAATGGCCAGATGTTGTCATATGTATTTTGATCATGTTGTCAGAAGGGACCAGTCCCTGAAGAAAGGTATCATGCTTGGTAAAGTAGAGAAACAACAAAAACGGGGAAGACCCCCAAAGATATTGATTGACTCAGTAGCTGCGACCATTAGCTCCAGCATAACAACAACAATACTACACATGATTATAATACATCATGAATTGTAAATTCTGTAATAGAATATAAGTCATATTATAAAAGTTCAGAATGAGAGGATATCATTTGGTTGGGTGAAAAGAAAAAGGAAATACTGAGAAGAAAGTGGTGGCACTTATCTGTGTGCTCTAAAAAATGTGATTTATTTTTTTTCAAACAGAAAAAGTTGCTCTATAGAAGTTTTTTTTTTTTTAAATGTAAATAATGTAGTGGCAAGAAGGTGCCTAGGTTTTCTGTCATCTAGGTAGGTAGTACTGAAACTCTCACTGATTGTCCCAGGTGGGGAGGGATGCATGATGGTGGTTGGAACAGCTACAAATCTGTGGTTGCAGGAGGAGGACTCATGGGGGTGTAAAGCTGGGGGATGCCATTAGTCCATGGGTGCCCACTAGGAGGGATTGTCCCTCCTAGCTATAGCATGATACAGAGTAGGGTGTGCTGCCAGACTTCAGGCCCCCGGTGCAGGTGGCTGGGTATAGAAGCAGGTGCCTCCAGTTTTAGGGGTCCTGGTGCCAATAGCTAGGCAGAGCAGTGAGCATCACTCACTGTGGGCCTCTGGTGTGGGTTGGTGAGTCATAGGGGCAGGCACCACTGTTCCATGGTCCCTGGCACTGGTGGCCCTATGGAGAGTATGGTGCTTCCAATCTCTGGGTCCCCAGGGCATATAGCTAATCAAAGGGGTGGACGCTGCCAGTCCCTGGGCTTCTGGCTTGGAGAGAGGGGTGGTGGAAGTTCTGGAGGACCACAGCTGTGTGCAGGGTAGTGATGGATGAAAGGTTTGGGGAACATAGCAGGTTCCTGGGCTTCTGGGGGTGGGTGGGTGGTGGGGTTAGAGGCACTGAGAGGTATGGGGGTAGAACTGGGAATGGAGTAATTTGAGTGCACTTAACTTTGAACGGTGGGGTGTACTCTTGTCTGGTTCTCAATATGGGTGCAGAGTTACTCCTGCTTGGCTGCATCAGGTGATGGGGGCTTTATCTAAGAATGCTGCTTGCTTTGTCTCAGTACAGCTGTGCTGTGCAGGTTCAGTTGGCATGGTGGTGGCAATTTGTAATCCTCCATGTATACTGTTTTTGTACAGTCTCTCCTTTCACTTGGCATTTGGTCCTATTCTATAGTCTTGTCTTGATGCTTAGAGTTTCAAAGTTGTCATCTATATCCAATTCACTTGTTTTCCCCAGTCCATAATGTCCAGTGTGAGGGACATTATGAGGTGTCTGACTACACTGCCATTTTGGACTCCCTCCTGGTTACTACGTTTCTAACTGCAGATTTTTGTTTAATCTATTGATCAACGTGAATGGATTCTCATGAGGAAAATCACTTCCAGTTAACCTTTCAAGATCCTGATTCTTCAATGTTGAGAAGATGACCCTGGGATATGTGGTCACTGCTTGAGACCCTGCCTGGGCATCCTAGACCAATTTCAAAGAAGCCAGTTCTCTTTCAATTCAGTAGCTTTGTAGGAGAGTGGTATGACTGTGGTGGACACATACCCCTAATATCTTCTGTCTGTTTGAAAAAGTTTGGCATTTGGCATGCCATATATTGGAATCAGGACTATCCTAGACGTGATACTGATTTTAAATTCAAGCAAGATTCAGAGCAAGTAAGGGCCGTTGGGCAAAGAAGGCTGCCTTCCAATGTGAAATTTACCACATTTTTAACATTAAGTGCTGTTTTCCAATGAAGTGGGTTAAACACATATTGTTTCTGTAGTTTGCTGACAATCTCGCTATATCCATTGCCCACTGCAGTCATGAACATGGAGATACGATTAAATGGTAATGATTAGTGGAAAGATGGGGACAGTGTTTTGATTGACAGAATGAGAAGAAGGAAAGCAATAATATAAAAAGTATTTCAGAGGAGCAAAGGGGCATTCTTCTTCATCTATTTTCCAAAGGGAAATCATAAAATAATTGCCTTAAAAAGAATCAAAATAGAAGTTAGTTTGTTTTTGCTTTCCTATAAACTGGTAATTTGCCATTAAATGAATAGAAAATAGGAACAGTATGAACATCAATAAAAGCTAGGTTTGGGAAGAATTGCTTTGTGCAGGAAGAAAATTCTGTAATTTATCCCAAACTGCACTCACCTGATTCATAGCACAATATAATCCTTGTCCATTACATACTACTTTCTGCAACTAACTTATGGAATCATTTTCTTTGCCTTTTAAGATGAATCATGCGGCTCAAACACTATTTTATTCCTAGAGCTTCCAGATTTTATATAAAAGGAACATAAAGCATTTGTAAATACACAAATATGTAATCCTACCTGTAGTTATGGGGGAAAAAAATGAGCATTTTAGAAGTATTTTAAAGATGCTTTATGGAGATCTTTAGATATATTAGACAGAGAGAGGAGTTGCTCTGCAGTTTTTAAAAAAGATTTTCCGATTACAAAAAATTTTCTGATTACAAAATTGTGTGTTCATCATGAAAAATGTGGAAGATACAAAACACCCCAAACTTGATATCTAAAGATAAACATTGCTAACATTTTTTGGGCTTTGTCCCTGTCTATTTTCTATGCATGAAATTTAGAAAACATGTTTTATGTAACATTTTAAAATCTTTTCCCTATATTATAGTATTTTTGGTGATATTTTCAAATGTCATAAAATATAATTCAAAATCAGAATTCTAAATAGCTACCTATTTATTGCTTGACTATATTATGATTTATTTTGCTCTCCTCCTCTTTTCAGTAGATTTGCATTTTTTCAGACTTTTCAACTATTGCAAATAACTCTGCAATAAATGTCTTCATATAAATCTCTGGATGTGTCTCTGAATATTTTAATTAAGGTAAATTCCTGCCTGAGTCAGAAGAAATGGATATTTTTGAGGGTCTTGATTGTAACTGGAAAACTGTTTTCTAAAAATGGTTTAATGTTTTATGTTTAACCTTTGTGAATAACTTTAAATGTAGCTCTAGTAAGTAATGTTATGCTTTTTTGCTGCAATCAGAATTTCTTTGGTTTATATTTTCATGAATTCATGCTGAATTCTTGCATTATAATCCTTGCTGATTTTCATGTCCCTTGCTGTTTCTATCCTCTTTAGCCTTTTTTATTCTTTTTAACACATTATTTTCATTTTTCTTTAATTTGTCTAGAGATTTTAAGACTTATTCCATTTCTAAACACTACTGATTATCTTTCCATTTATAAAATAACACACATGAATCTGTTTTACTCTAATTACTGCTATCAAGAATGACATACTATACGTTAAACTACTCTTTACCACCCACCTAAGTTATTTTGCTGTTTTCTTACCTTATATTCTAATTTTGTGAAGATTATCAAGAACTAACAAGAATCTGAGATACACAATCTAATGAGTTAGCCTGTTACTGGTAGAAGACACCAGACTCCTGGATCAGAGACCAAGGACTTTATTACTCACAGTATGGAAAGCATCATGAATATCACATAGGTAGATTTCCCCTGGGAATGGTATGGAGGAGCCTAGGTGGATTTGCATCATAGTCAAGAAACAAGGAACTTGAGAAATTCATCACCTTTATAGTGAGCAACCAGTAAGCCTGCTCTTTGTCTGTCACCTTCAAGATTATTCACTGCAGACAAAATTGTGTCTGGTGGCATAGTGCCTAAGGCATTTGACTGGTAACTAGAAGGCTGGAGGTTCAAACCCACCAGACACTCCTTGGAAGGAAGATTGGGCAATCTACTTCTGTAGAGATACCACCTCTGAAACCCAAGGAGGGGTTGCCATGAGTCGGATCTGACCCAACGGCAGTGAGTTTGGCTTTTTGGTTTGGTATTCAGGTAAGAGTAGTCCTACATCACTATTTTCAACATAAATTTCCCCAAATAATTCTTGTGTTTTTATAACAATATTTATTTCTATAATAATGACATCTCCATTCTTTTTAATTTTTAATTATTTTTCACCTTGGTGTAGTACATCTTTGAGTTATTTCTTGCAAAGGAGAAGTGAATAATTTCCTTAACATGAGTGAAAACATGACACTTCATGAGAGGAAACTTCGACACATGGGTGCAGAATTCTTGGATCACAATCTTTCCTTTTAGTATGCTATATTGTTGTGTGCTATAGACATTGTTTTATTGTAATCTGGCATGTAGTTTTTTAGATGAGTCCAAGGTCAGCTTGTTTTCTCTTCTTTTTATAGAGAATGTTGGGAAGAATGTTTACATCAAGAATTTTAAATTTATTCTTAAAATTCAAAAATATTAGATGTTTAAGTACTTTTTTATTCACTTTCTTTTTTAGTATATTGTAAACTCTTTGTTGTTGTTGTTATGTGCCATCAAGTCGGACCCGACTCACAGTGACGACTCCTTGGGTTTCCAAGGCAGTATCACTATGGAAGTAGATTGCCCCATCTTCCTTCCGAGGAGTGGCTGGTGGGTTTGAACCCCCAGCCTTCTGGTTAGCAGT
>NW_006921827.1:2880976-2882019 GCF_000298275.1 Orycteropus afer afer | reverse complement strand
TTTTTTTTTTTTTAAATCTCCATTCTAGTTTTACTTGATTTCAGATACATTATTTTCTTTCATTGTGACAACATAAGTTAGTTTTGTGGACACAATGTTCTCTTGAAACTTTTTTATACTCAATATGTTTTAAGAATGTACTATCTATACTAAGTTATTCATTTCCTAAATTTATTTCTCAGGAAGTCATTAGATTTGATTTGGATGAATGAACTCCCATTTTATAACTGCAGTATATTTCATTTACATAGAGGTGTTTTGTTTCTTTACTTATAGAGAGATATCTACATTTGTCCATACTGGCAGCTGAAGTGAGTTTGATTAGAAATTCATGTTCAATTTCATATATTTCATATCTAGATGAAAATGGAAGTGGAAATTTCACAGTAACTGTAATTTAATTTTCTAGGTCAGAAATTCAGAAGCCAAGGGGTTTAAGGGTAGTAGATATAAGTGCATGAGACCTCAGAGCCAAAGTGGTCAGGAATAGTTACAGTATGGCTCTTTATTTATCCAGAAGAGATTTTCTCCTTGTTTTGTGTGGCAGCCAGGATTTAGTTAGGGATACATAGCCAGGTATATACCAGGAGATTATGTGACTCAGACATCCCTCTCAGTTTAGCTTTAAAGCCAGGAATGTCTTCCACCAATTCTGATAAAGTCTAGTTGCATTGTTCATTTCAGTTGATCCATCTCTTTATAGGGGCCAGTAGTGGACTTTTTCCAGGGTCTTATCCACTCATTGCCTGGACTTGTTAGTCTTCTTTCAACTGCTTCATCTCCTTGTGGGAGGCAGTAGTGGGGTTCTTTTAGGGCTTCACCTACTCATTACCTGGCCGTATTAGTTGTCTTTCACAAAGACATCAGAGAAGACATAATTTAGTTCTTATGTCTATAGTCCCATCTACAATATATTGAGTAGAAATCTTAGTTGAAAGTCTAGAAATTTTCAACATGTGGATGGACATCCTTCCATAGTTTTCATTTCTTATGTTTGATTTTCCAAGGCAAAGAATACCAGAAAGAGGTTTACTTGTGTTTTA
>NW_006921827.1:2877309-2880131 GCF_000298275.1 Orycteropus afer afer | reverse complement strand
GGGGAGGCCTTCAACGAGATGGATTGATACAGTGGCTGCGATGATGGGCTCGAGTATAGCAGGGATTGTGGGGCTGGTGCGGGATTGGGTAGTGTTTCGTTCTGCTGTGCATGGGGTCGCTATGAGTCGGAAACGACTCGACGGCACTTAACAACAACAACAACAACATTTTAATATTTTGTTTTTACTTTGTGTTTAGAGTTGAGGAGTTAAGGAGATATAGTTATATTGCTTTATTATTAAGAAGTTTTAATGCATTATTTGTTATTTTCAGTAGGTTGTACTGTGCTGATACAAAATGGGAGCTCTGGTGGCATAAAGTGGTAAAGCATTTGACAGTTAACCAAAAGATCAGAGGTTCAAACCCACCAGCCACTCTGTGGGAGAAAGACAGGTGATCTGCTTTTGTAATGATTTGGAGTCCTGGAAACTTTAGGGCAGTTCTACTCTGTTCTGTGGAGTTGCTATAAGTCAGAGTTGACTTGATGGCAATGGGTTTGGTCACCATATGATGGACCCACATAATCTAGTTTGTTAATTTTTAAATCTTACATTCCACAGTGGAGGAGAATGATAGATGGTCAGAGATATGTAATTATTATGACTTTTAAATAATTAATTTTTTTGTTTTTTGGAAAACTCTGTCTGCTTAAGTTGAAAAATTACAAACAGAAGCGGTAACAAAAACCCAATCAGTTCTGAATTATTTTAGGATATTATACAATTAATATTTCACAAATGTCTAAACAGGTAAATTTAGAAATAGGTTGAAATGAAAGAAATATTGTTACTAAATCATATTTTCTTCCTATATATGAATATTTTTGATTCAATTAAAATATATTTTTGATTTGTGGATTTACTTCTACCAAAATCTTAGAAAGCTATCACCATTAAATATTTAGTTATATGTTTAACAAATTTATTTCCTTGGAAAGAATACAGTAATATAAAATTAACATTGTTTGGTCACAGTGCATCTGGAGATAAATCCATTTTCTCTGTAGAACAATACAATGGAGACAGTTACAACTTAATAGTGCTTCCTCTGTTATGCAAATGTTTGTGGGAGAATTTACACACCAAGATCCTGAGTTTGTTAGCTGAGATTATTTTAAGGCAATTCATTTCTAGTTTCTCAGCTCTAATTTTACTTTTCCCTTTAATTATTTGTCTTAGAGTGGCAAGTGTGTAGTCAAGGGGATAGCAAGCCTTTTGAGGTGGCGTGTGTTTTCTGTTTGTCTTCACCTTTCACAATAGCCATTATTCTACTTTAGAAAAGAAAGGCAAACCTCTCATCCATTGCAATCTTAAAACGTTACATTGCCTTGGGTGCAAAAGTCTTTATGCTGTCAAATGAAGGGACAATTTGAAATCTTGATGTTGGTGTTGAGAAAGTGAGTGATGACAATGCCTGAGTAACAAATAGTTGGGCAAGTCAGTTGGTTTCTGGTTCATTGCTTTCAATATAAGTAGAGCAGAACCTAAGGGAGTTGTTCATTGAGAGGATTAAAAATAATTTGTGATTAAAGTTGGCCAAGTGATTTTGGCAGATTATTCAGGAGTTCCAATAATTGTGTGACATGGTTATAACAAAATGCCTTCCGACCACATCCATAGTATTTATTTAGATGTGGATAAGTTTTCTTAGTGCTTGTTTCTATAAACATGATAGTGAGAATTGATGCTTAACTCTGTTTTAGTCTAGCAATGTGCTATTTTCAATAGATATATGAACAATGAATAACCATGTTGTTGTTGTTGGTAGGTGCTCTTAAGTCAGTCCAACTCATAGCAATCCTATGTACAACAAAATGAAACACTGCTCAGTCCTGTGCCATCCTCATAATCTTTGCCATGCTTGAGCTAATGGTTGTAGCCACTGTGTCAATCCATCTCATTGAAGGTCTTCCCCTTTTTCCCTGACACTCTCCTTTACCAAACATGATATCTTTCTCTAGTGACAAGTACCTTCTGACAGCATGAACAAATTCATGAGACAAAGTCTGACTATTCTCACTTCTAAAGAGCATTCTGGTGGTACTTCCAGGAGAGATTGGTTGGTTCTTCTGGCAGTCCATATTATTTTCAGTATTCCTCACTAACACCACAAGTCAAAGCCATCAACATTTTTGTGGTCTTCCTTATTCATTGTACAGCATTTACATGCATATGAGCCTATTGAGAAAACATGGCTTGGGTCAGGTGCACTTTAGTCTCCAAAGTGACTTTAATAACCATAATTATAATCAGTTCAGAAGAATTTTTTTTAAAAAAACTTTAGAATCTTATATTTTTATTGCACAGTTTGGTAGAGGGATCCATAAATGATGTTTATGGTAAAAATTACTGTTGTTGTTGTTATATGCTGTCGAGTAAGACCCAACTCATAGTGACCCTTCCTTGGGTTTCCGAGGTGGTATCACTAGGAAGTAGATTGCCCAACTTTCCTTCCAAGGAGTGGCTGGTGGGTTTGAACCACCAGGCTTCTGGTTAGCAGTCAAGTGCCTTAGGCACTATGCTACCAGGTAAAATTATGTTGGAGATCTTGAATAGAAATAACAAAGATAAAAACAAATGACATAAAAATTCCAATTGCTAAAAAAAAGATAGTTGTCATTTATTCTTCAAATGGATGGTGATTACCAAATAGGAATGGTATTTGAATTCTACTGGATATATTTTAAAGGATAAACTAACCATTCTTGTTGTTGTTGTTGTTAACTGCCGTCGAGTCATTTCCGACTCATAGCGACCCCATACACAGCAGAACGAAACACTGCCCGATCCCGCGCCAGCCCCACAATCCCTGCTATACTTGA
>NW_006921827.1:2850084-2869214 GCF_000298275.1 Orycteropus afer afer | reverse complement strand
TTAAGTCATCCTCACTTTCAGCAAGCAAATTTGTATCATCTGCATATCTCAGGTTGTTAATGATTCTTCCTCCAATCCTGATACCACATTTTTCTTCATATAGTCCAGCTTCTCGGATTATTTGCTCAGCATATAAATTGATGTGTATATATATATATATGTATATATATTTACACATACATGCATGTGTTTGTCATTGTGTGATGTTGAGTGGATTCCAATGCATAGCAACTGTATGTCTTCATGTGACAGGGTAGAACTGCTCCATAGGGTTTCCTGGGCTATAATCTTTATGAAGGCAGATCTTGAGTACTTTTCTCCCATAGAATTGCTGGTGAGTTTAAACCTCTGATCTTTTGATGAGCACCTAAACACTTAACCATTGCAATTTCAGGTGTCTCTCTTTCTCTCTACATATATATTTAAATCTGGCTAGATGCCCAGTTATTTTTTTTTTCCCCTGATGGAGTTGACACCAGCCATTCCTTGGAAGGAAGACTGGACAATCCACTTCTGTGGAGATATTGCCTTGGAAACCCAACGAGGTGATGCTATGAGTCAGAATAGACTTGATGGAGTTGATAATATGAAAGGAGATGAGACTTTTATCTTAGGAGTCATATAAAAATCCCAGAGAAAAAATACAGTTCTGAAAATTTGGAAATGAATTTACATCTGTATTGGCTGCTACTGGGATCTCCAACTTTCCAGCCAACAATAGAATGAGTTATTTCTACTCTCTTTTCCAAGAATGTTCTCAAGGCTCTTTTGCCTTCTTTTGAAACTTGTGATTCTTAATGTTTGTTGTTGTTAGGTGCTGTCAAGTTGATTCTAATTCTCAGCAACACTACTATACAATAGAATGAAACAGTGCCTCATCCTGTACCATCCTAACAATTGTTGCAGCCACTGTGTCACTCTATCTCCTTGAGAGTCTTCCTCTTTTTTTAGACCCTCCACTTTGTGAAGTTTGCTATCCTTCTGCAGGGACTGATCCCTCCTGATAGCATGCCCAAAGTACAGGAGATGCAGTTTTGTCATCCTTGCTTCAGAGGAGCATTGTGTCTGTACTTCTTATAAGACATTTGTTCGTTTCTCTGGCAGTCCATGGTATATTTAATATTCTTTGCCAACACTGTAATTCTAAGTCATGAATTCTTCAGTTTTCCTCATTCACTGTCCTGCTTTCACATACACAGGAGGTGATTCAAAATCCCTTGGCTTGGTCAAGTGTACCTTAGTCCTCAAAGTGACATCTTCGCTTTTAAGCAGATTTAAAGAGGTCTTTGTAACAGATTTGCCCAATGTAATATATCATTTGATTTCTTGATTGTTGCTTCCATGAGCATTGATTGTGGATCCTAGTAAAATGAAATCCTTGACAACATCAATACTTTCTCCTTTTTTCATGATGTTGCTTATTTGTCCAGTTGTGAGTATTTTTGTTTCCTCTAATGTGAAATTGTAATCCACACTGAAGGCTTTGATCTTCATCAGTAAGTGCTTCAAATCGTCATCACTTTCAGGAAGCAAAGTTGTAACTATCTTCATATCACAAGTTGTTAATAAGTCTTCCTTCAATCCTGATGCCATGTTCTTTTTCATATAGTTCACTTTTTCAGATTATTTGCTCAGCATACAGATTGAGTAAGTATTGGTGAAAGGATACAAGACTAATGCACACATTGGGTATAAGGGAGACTTATTTAATTGCATGTGTCTGTCAGTCTCAATAGATGAGCTGTTGTTGCATTTTTATTTTTCATCTGTGTATGTTGATACTCAGCTCTGGTGGCACAGTGCCTAAGGCATTTGACTGCTAGCCAGAAGGTTGATAGTTCAAACCCACCAGACGCTATGCAAAGGAAGACAGAGCAATCTACTTTAGTAAAGATTTACCACCTGGGAAAACCAACAGGGGCACTGTGAGTCAGCATTGACTTGATGGCAGTGAGTTTGCTTTTCGATTGTTTGGCATGCTGATACAAATATTCAGTTTCAATCTGGCAAAATGTGGGCAAAATAAATAAATAAGTTACTGCCTTTAGAGAGCAATCTCAGTTTTTACTGTTTTGGGGATGCATTGATTTGTTCTCAGGTGGGTATTTCTTGAAAAAGCTGTATTTATATTCCAAAGAAAACAGTATAAAACAAAACAAATTGGACAGCTATACCTAAACTTATATACTGTGGCATCAAAATATTATCTAGATATCAATTATAGAGAGAGTTCTTCCAAAATAGTACAAGACTGTTGACAATAACTGCCAATGGCTCAATAATATAGAAAAGTTTAGCCTGAGTTTTTTTAAAAAAAGCATGAGTGAGGGAAGGGTAAAGATTAAAGGTTTGATAAGCTTTAGTTTTAAAAATCTACAATGTAGTCATGTTAAAAAGAAAACCAAAACCTCATTACATTTGTCCTAAAAAAAATCACAATTTTACTCATTGACTTCCCTTTGCATATTCTACCAACTCTTACAATCAAATCTCTCTTCTGTGTCAAGAGACTTTCAGGCTGTCATTCAGGGCCAGAGATGTATAATGATGTCTAGAGACAAACCTGAAGTGCCTCTCTTTTTGTGCCTTGTGTCATCTTCTGCAGGTTCAGTTCATTTCTTTTTACACAGACATGTACTGTCTTCCTCTGTCTCCTGTATGCTTTCATTTGCAACTGCACTTTGCACAAATGTTTTCAACTGAGGGTCTTCTAAATAGAAAAGAAAATGGAGAGGTGCTCATGATACCAGTTTATAAAGAAAATAAAAAAATAAATACTACATTTACTGGCAAGCTATGTAACTGTTTTTTGAAACTTTTTGATTTTTTTTTTCTTTTCCTGTGGGATGAGTGGGTGGGAGTAGCTTCAGATAACTTTTCTCTGTCCAAGTCTTGCTTATTTTGTAAAGAATGAGAGGATCTTATTTTCAATCATTTTAATCAATTTGGGAATGGCACACTGTGAATAAATTTAATTAACCAGAATCAATTCCTTCTATCCGGTGTTTTATTTTTTCAGTATTCTGAGGGAAGCTCTAGAGGTACACACTGTGATCTACCCCACAGATTGTTGTTTCTTTTCACTGGGAAAAGTGACACCATACCACAACTAGTGAGCTCCCCACAGCACCCCCAATGTCATCCCTACCCCCGTATAGCCAGCAGAGGAGCATGAACTATGATGATCCAGCCCCGCTTGAAGAAGCCTCTCTGTTCTTCTTCACATTTTGTCTCAAGATCTGTGAGAGCCCTCCCAGTTTTAGACACTGCCAGTTTAGAAACTGTCTTTTTTTTCCTTAATGTTAACCCTCTACTTCAACTCTGATCAAGTATATTCTAATACTGGAAGGAATTTTCCTAGATATTGCCTCTTTAATTAACATAATGAATCATTACTGACCCACTTTTGCCTTTATTCTTTCAAAAATACATTGTCTTCTTGTTTCTAAGCTACCTTCTTGTGATCCTGTTACTTTTCACCTGTTGTTGTCATTGTTAGGTGCCATCTAGTCAGCTTCAACTCGTAGCAACAGCAGAATACATTGCCCAATCCTGTATCATCCTCACAATAATTGCTATGCTTGAGATTATCGTCGCAGCCACTGTGTCAATCCATCCTGTTGAGGGTCTTCCCCTTTTGCACTGACCACCTATTTTATCAAGCATGATGTCCTTCTCCAGGGACCTGTCCCTTGAGACGAAGTCTGGCCATTCTTGCTTCAAAGGAACACTCTGGTTGTACCTGTTTCAAGACAGATTTGTTTGTTCTTCTGGCAGTTCATGTTATTTTCAGTATTCTTCCCCAACACCAGAATTCAAAGATGTCATCTCTTCTTATGTATTCCTTATTCATTGTCCAGCTTTCACATGCATATGAGGCTATTGAAAATACCATGGCTTGGGTCAGGTACACCTTAGTCTTCAAAATGACATCTCTGCTCTTTAATACTTTAAGGAGGTCTTTTGAAGCAAATTTGCCCAGTGTAGTATGTCATCTGATTTATTGACTGCTGCTTCCTTGGGCATTGATTGTGGGTCCAAATAAAATGAAATCCCTGATACCTTGAATCTTTTCTCCATTTGTCATGATTTTGTTTATTATTAGTCCAGTAGTAAGGATTTTTGTTTTGTTTATATTGAGGTGTAACCCATACTGAAGGTTGTAGTCTGACATTCATCAGTAAGTGCTTCAAGTCTTTACTTTCAGCAAAGAAAGTTGTGTCATCTGCACATTGTAGGTTGTTCAAGAGTCTTAGTCCTGATGCTATGCTCTTCTTCAAATAATCCAGCTTCTGGATTTATTTGCTTAGCATACAGATTGAATATATACAGTGAAAGGATACAGCCTTGGTACACACTTTTCTTGATTATAAATCATGCAGTATCCCCTTGTCTGTTCAAATGACAGCCTCTAGTCTATGTACATGATTATGATGAAGTGTTCTGGAATTCCTATTCTTCTCAATCTGTAATTTATGATCCACACAACCAAATGTCTTTGTGTAGCCAATAAAACACAGGTAAACATCTTCTGGTATTTTTTGCTTTCAGCCAAGATACATCTGACATCAACAATGATGTCCCTCATTCCAAGCCCTCTTCTGAATCCAGCTTGAATTTCTAGTAGTTCCTTCTCAATTTATTGCTGTAACTGTTTTTGAATTATCTTCAGCAAGATTTTATTTGCTGAATTTTATTTGTGTTATATTTATGATATTATTTGATAATTTCCTCATTCTGTTGGATCATCTTTTTTATTTTTTAGAATGGGCATAAATATGGATATCTTACAGTCAGATGTCTAGGTAACTATCTTCCAAATTTCTGTGCATAAAGAAGTGAGTGCCTCCAGTGCTGCATCCATTTTATTGAAACATCTTCATGGGTGTTCTGTCAATTCCTAGGAGCCTTGTTTTTCACCAATTCCTTCAGTACAGCTTGGACTTCTTCCTTCCATACCATTGGTTCTTGATCTTCCCCCAGCTGCCATCAACAGTCATCAGTATTTATCTACTGTTGTTAGCTGTCGACATGATTCTGACTCATGGTAGTGTAAACCTGCTCCATAGGGTTCTTGAAGTTGTGACCTTTCATAAACAGATTGCCAGGTCTTGTCTTCTGAAGATCCTCTCAGTACGTTCTAACTGCCAACCTTTGGGTAAGTAGTCAAGCACTTAACCATTTGTACCACCCAGGGACTCCTCAATATTCATCAATTTACTGCTAAATTTCTTGAATGACCAATCACTTTTTTCTTGCTTGTAAATATTTTAATTTTGTTATTTAATGAATGTGTCCAATGAATTTTGAATCACTAAAATCAATGGCCCTGGCTTTTATTACTCTGACATTGTATTCTACACTTTCTTGAAACTCTATGCTTTATGCTCATTTTCCTTTTGAAGTAGAAATACTTTTCTTTGGCTTATATTTTTCCTTTTGCTCCTGAATTTTAGCCATTCACTTATGCCTCAGCACTCTGCTTTTTTCTGCATATTCTCACTCCTTCTAGAGAATTTACTCATGGGCTTGGTTATGAATGTTATTTCTATGCTGGGTTTAACTTCTAAGAACTATCCTTAAACCTGCCCTCTAACCTGAATTCCCAGTCTATAGCATCTAGTACATATAAACACATGGGAAACATGCAACGTAAAGGTAAAGATGGCATGGACTTTTATATAAATATTTATAAGAACAGCAATTTGTAGTTGCTAAGTTGAAAAAGTAAATAATTATTTAAAAAAATTCATTTTATTTTCTCTCTCAGCTTCCTCAAAGAAAAAGATGAAAGGGATTTTTCTTGTCCTAACATTTATGACTTTCCTTTTCATATTGTGCTAAGCTGAGGGCCAAATGAAATTAAGCACCTTACTTTGATTTGAGTCAGACATTTGTAAATAGAATGAGAAAGCCTGAGTTCAACTTGAATTAGTTTCAGGAACGGGTGAGGATAACATAAGGAGGTGTAGTCTATTTTTTTCTTCTTTATAAGATATTCTTTAAACTTCTACTAAAGAAATTGATTTAGATTTTTTTTTCTTTGGTGGTGTAATATCTAAGGTATTGGGCTGCTAACTAGCCACTCTTTGAAAGGAAGATTGGGCAATCTACTTTCATAGAGATACCACCTTGGAAACCCAAGGAGGGGTCACCATGAGTTGAATCAAATGGACAGCAGTGAGGTTTTTTTTTTTTTTTTGAGTAGTGATCTTGTCGTTCAAGAATCAGAGTTATTATTATACTAAAGTCCCTGGTGGTACCAACAATTTTCTCAGCTACCAACCAAAAGTTTGGATGTTTTGGTTAACCCAGAGGTACCTTAGAAGAAAGGCCTGGTGATCTATGTCCAAAATATCAGCCAGCTGTTGAAAACCTTTTGGTGCACAGTTCTACTCTATCTTAGTTTTCTAGTGCTGCTATAACAGCAATACCACAAATGGATGGCTTTAACAGAAATTTATTCTCTTATAGTTTAAGAGCTGAAAGTCTGAATTCAGAGTGCGAGCTCTAAGGCTTGGGTGGAGGCTCCTTGTCCTTTGGCTTTAACTTCCAGATTGATGAGCAATCTGGCAGCTTCTGACTAAAGCAGCTGCTGGCTGCTGAGGTTGATGAATCCAAAAGCCACAGATCAAATGGAACAATCACAAGATTGACAGGTAACATGGCAGGACACTGGTTCAAATCCAGGAATAATCCTAAGATAAGTAGGCAACACAGCAGCCCACTGGTTCAAGTCCAGGCAGTGGAGATGATGAATCACGAATCAAATGCAGGATCCATTCCATATATATTGGAAACAGGCCATACCCTGAAGGCAACTTCCCTTCAACTGATTAACTGCTCACACCAGATTCCACTATGGAGGTGTTTATACCACACACCACATTTAGTGTCATAATGGGGAATAACTATATCCAACTGCCAAGCCACTGAAAATCATGGCCCAGTCAAGTGGACATACTGTTAGGCAGAAACATGGCTGGCCAGGTGGGTGAACAACTGAGCTGGAGGGAATTATAAGAACTGGTCAAGCAAGAAGGTGTCTGACCAGAGCCCATACCAAACCCCAGCACATAGCCCTTGCTTACGAAAGACCCCAGCACATAACCCTTGCTTACAAAAGACCCCAGCACCTGACTCTTACTCACCAAAGCCCCCAACCATTTCCTGCCCACTATGTTAATGAGTGCTTCAACTCTGCTTCCTACCCCCATGCTAATGGGGTACTTTAACCTTATTGGTTTCTATAACACATACCCTGCTCTCACTCCAGTCCTCTAAGAACCAGGAAGAAAATCACTATAAAAAACCCTTTCTTTCACCTGGGCAGTGCGACTTCTCTGGCCCCTCTCAGAGACCCGTGAACCTCGCCCGGGCCCCTCTCAGGGACCCGTAAACCTCTCCTGGGAGCGCAGAATAAAAACTTCTCTTTAACCCCACTTTTGTGCGTCCTCTTCTTCTTACTGCGACCTTACACATACAACCTTAACTGCCACATACTCTGACGACAATTATGTTAAAAGGGAAGACTTATGGAACTAATGGTAAGAATGTATACTTAAAATATACTTGAGAATTTTGCTGCATTTCCATTTGCAAAAACATGAAACAAGATCCAAACCTCACACCACACACAAAAACTAACTCCAGATGGATCTTAAATGTGAAACCTAAAATTTTAACGTTCCTCAAGGAAAAAATAGGGACAGATTTAGGGGCCCTAATTTATGGCATATATAGACTGTCAAGCATAGACAAAAATGCACAAACAGCAGAAGATAAACTAGATGAGTGGGATCTTCTAACAACTAAATTTTTATGTATTTCCAAAAACTTCTCCAAAAGGGTAAAAAGAGAATCTACAGATGGGGAAAAAATATTCGGCAATGACATATCTGACAAGGGAATTATCTCTAGAATTTATAGAAAACTCTAACACCTCAACAACAAAAAGACAAATAATCCAGTTAAAAAATGGGCAGACGACATGAATAGACACTTCACCAAAGAGAATATTCAGGTGGACAACAAACACATGAAGAAATGTTCATGATCATTAGCCATTGTTGTTGTTGTTATGTATCGTCAAATTGGACCGACTCATAACGACCCTTCTTTGGGTTTCTGAGGCGGTATCACTGTGGTAATAGATTGCCCAACCTTCCTTCCGAGGAGTGACCATTAAAGAGATGCAAATCAAGACAACAAGGAGATACCATCTTGCGCCAGCACTAATAGCAAAGTTCAACAAGACAGGAAATAACAAATTCTGGTGAGGATGTGGAGAGATTGGGACTCATACACTGCTGGTGGGACTGTCTAATCATACAACCACTGTGGAAAGCAGTATGGCGATTCCTTAAAAAGTTGGAATTAGAAATACCATTTGATCCAGCAATCCCATTACCAGGTATATAGCCTAAAGACATGAGAGCCAGGACAAGAACAGATGTATACACACCCATGTTCATCACAGCACTATTTGCAATAGCCAAAAGATGGCAATCTAGGTGCCCATCAACAGAAGAATGGATAACCAAACAATACCCTGTACACACAGTGGAATTCTATGCAGCACTGAAGAATAATGCAGATTCTGCAAAAACCACATAACGTGTAGGAACTTGGATGACATTATGCTGAGTGAAATAAGTCAATCACAGAAGGACAAGTATTTATTAGTTCATTATTGTAAAAAGTCAAGGAACAGTTTCTATAAGGAGGGAAATTGTCTTTGTTTGTTACCAGGGGTGAGAGGGGAGGGGAGAGAACACTGCAAAAATAAAAAAAATTAAAATAAATAAAATATACTTGAGAGTTTTGAACTTTAAGATTTTATATTTGTCTTAGATATTCTGCAGTTTTATTGTGAGGTGTCTGTGTATAGACTTCTTTTTATTTATCCTACTCATACTTCTTTAATATGAGGATTCATGTATCTTGGAGAGATTTTTTCCTTCATGAGCTTTATAATCTTTGAGTGTGAGATTATCTTTAGTGGGACTTGTTTTTTCTGTAAAAATCCCTAATGGCCTGGATTGTGGGAGATTCTCTCCAGAATGATCCCTCTTTTGCATCTGTCAAGCACCTCAGTAATAGCACCAGTTTTCCATCCATTTCTTTTAGAGTGCTTTGTACCACTAACGAACTGTGTGTTTGTGCTCCACATATAAGGTGAGGAGCAAGCCTGGGCTTTCAATTTCCTAATAGACTTGTTCTCCTACCCCCCCTCCCCCAAAACAAACAAACAAACAAACAAAAACCAAAAAAAAAAAAACAAGAAAAACTCAAATTCCTCTCATTCCTTATCTCTTCATTCTTTCCCCTTATGGATGTTAACACTCAAGCATCTAGTAATCATTATGTCTAATCTCTCCCCATACTAGGATTGGGATATCTCCCAGGGTATTTTGGTGAAGGAAGTGTCAGGAAGAAGTACTACTATGCAAAAAGGATTTAGTTTGTGTTTTGAATATCATGATTGAAATCACCATTCTGGACAAGTGATCATTGTGTTGATTTAAACCAGTGTGGGACCCCAAAAGTTGAGTAAGCATTACATCACAACATAGTACAGTTATTAAAAGATTTTTCTGACTTTGTATTTCCCTGTCACTTTACGGGCTGCAATGACTATCTTAAGGGTACCCAGTCTGAACATACGGTAGTACTTCGAGAAGCTCGACACATACCAAAGGAGAATCCTATGCAGATTAACCTGGTAGGCTCAGAATCAGGCTTAGAAAAAACTAGAGACAGTTAGGAAAAGAGTGCCTTCCTTAAGCTGGTGACAAATTTAAGGTTTTTGTTCATGAACATATGATATTGTTGCATTCATTAGCTTGGGAGCCAGGTGCCAAGGCGGGCTTGAATCTCACCTCCACGTTTTACAAATCCTTTGACCTTAATTTGGGTAATTAACTTCTCTGTGCTTTAGCACCTCATCTATGAAATGGAGATTATAATATGACCTACCTCAAGAGCTATTATAATGATTATATAAATTAATATATAATAAGTACTAAAAAATGCCTGGTACTTGTTAAGATGATGTATCTTTTGTTATATATATTTGTACAACAATTTTTTTAAAAAGAATGCCTAATACAAAGCAGGCATATGTGTTATTTCATATTTTGATGAGAATAAGGGAGATGATGATGTTTGAAAGCAGGAGTCATAAATCTAATGGCATTCATGTTCAAATGCTTTTAAAACACAGTGTGACGTAAACAAAGCACTTCTGTGGGCTTGGGTTAGTCAATGGGCCACTTCTTTATGATCTCCATTAAGGATAGATATACAAAATTAATGGAGAGTCATTACAGTTGATGATAGTGCAATTAAAGTGAAACAAAACCAAATGAAAGTCAACAAGTTTAGGAATAGTAGCATCCCTTAAAAGATCATGCCTATCAATCAGTGTATATTTATTGAAATTTAATATATACCTAATATGAATCATTGGGTTACATAGTTGGATTTGTTATTCAAATGACACAAAGAAGCCAAAATGATCAATTCAGTTACTTATGTGGGTTTTTTCACAACTTTTTGGCCCACAAACACATGTAATTTGAAGAGTTTGTCCATGGCTCTTTCTAGCACCTTACAGGCATCCTCTGAACATGGCTATGAGTGGCATCAACAGTTGATGGTTAAAATTAAGTTTTCATATATTTTTAAAGTATGTGATGGTGGGGAAGGTGTTTCATGTGATCTTATTTATTTATTTTTTCCTTTCTGCATTATTAAAATACGGCATTTCTTTAAAGGTATAGTGTAGAGCAGAAATGAGAAAACTCCAGATAATCTTTCATATTAGTGAACACTCTTCTTTTATTACATGAGCTATTAGGGAGAAATTCTTGACTATTTTAATTTAAAGAGGATTTCTCATTAATTCTTTCCATATACAGATCACTTACTGTGTTAAGTTAGCCTGATATTAGAAATGTTTAATTGTTAACCATAATCAAGTCAGTAGTATTTCATGCTATTATGAGTTTTTCAAATGGCTTCACTAACTGTGAATTTTAGAACAACTAAATGATCTGAAAGAAAAAGAAAGCAAAGAAGAATTACCTTTATGTGCTTGACTGGAGTCTGAGGCTAATGATAAGGAATAAAGGCCCTCAGTGTGGTAGGTGACGATAATGGTAAGATAGTAGTTGTGAGGGAGGTGGAGAGGGTATAGGGTGGTAGTAGGCTGGTGTTTGGGCACCGTAAGACTTATCATTTGTTTGCCCACATTTCTTCTTTTAGGTTTTAGCAGATTATCTGTTTTTAGTTCCTACTGAGATGCAATGAGGCTGTTGAGTTCAGTAACTGATTTATGGTATCAAAGTTCAAATGCAGCTCCCTGATTACTCGCTTTTTCTTAAGTCTGACATTTTATTACATGGACAGTAACCTCAGCCTGAGTGCTGGTTTAATTCAGGATCTTATCTCACAGAAGCCTTCACTGTGGACAAAGTGAAAACATTTGTTTGGGATAAACAGTTTTCTCTTCTGCTCCATCTTTCCATGGCTTTTATGATATCTTAAAGGCATTCTTTACCAACACCAGGCAGTTCTATTTAAAATTACTTTAGTGACTCTCAGATATGTTTGCATCATTGCTGAACTAAGGGGACAGCCTCCTACTTTAGCAGATGTTCTTGTGTATTAAATAAGTTTGGTTAGAGAAGTGGCAACTCTGGCTCTATTGTTACAATTTTAAACATTAGCCTTCATGAAGAGTGCCTTTCCAAAAAATGTAATGGTCAATGAATCTGAAGCTTAAAACTAAAAACTTGAATTATTCCTTTTTATCTAGTTTAGGGAGGTAGTGGGAGCTCTGGTGGCACAGTGCCTAAGGCATTTGACTGCTAACCAGAAGGCTGGTAGTTCAAACCCACCAGCTACTTCTCAGAAGGAAGGTTGGGCAATCTACTTCCGTAGTGATGCTGCCTCAGAAACCCAAGGAAGGGTTGCTATGTGTTGGATCCGACTCTACGGCAGAAGGTTTGATTTGGTTTTGGTTTAGGGAGGCAGTGGTGGTTCAGTGTTCGAATTCTCATTTTCTGTGCAGGACATCTGGGTTTAATTCCTAGCCAATGCACCTCAATCACAGCTGCCACCTGTCTGTAAGTGGAGGCTTGTGTACTGCTATGATGCTGAACAGGTTTCAGCAGAGCTTCTAGGCTAAGATGGACTAGACAGCATGGCCTGGTGATCTGCTTTTGAAAATCAGCCAATGAAAATCCTGTTGATCAGCAGTTCATATATAACCAATCATGCTTATATTGCATGTTTGGGCAACATTTTGTTCCTTTGTGCATGAGGTTGCTGAGTCGAGTGCCAACATGATGTCACCTAACAACAACATCTAGTTTAGAAGTGTATTGGAGAATATAGTTACTCATCTCCTGGCTGAGTGAGAACAAAAGTGCAGCAGGAGCTTTATTACATTTTTTGCAGCTTGGATCCAAACACAAAATGGACTCCGACTACTTTTCCCCTTATTTCCAAGTCTACATCTTATGACCTTGTATGGGAAGTGGGCCTATCCCATATAGAAAAATAAGCAGGTGGTTCCAGTAAAAAGTATTTACTCTGATTGTCTCCTCTGAGGGTGAAGCAGAAGCTTGAAGTATCTAGTGGAAACCTGATTAGTGGGAGATCAAATCTTCCTCAATGTAAAGACTGTTGAATTCATACCACTTGTTGGGTAAGCTAAAGTCATAATCCTAAAATCTTGGCATCTATTGGTGTAGTGCAATGGATTTCTCTTTATATATAGTCTTTCTGGCCTTGAATTTATTATTCTTCTGGAAATTAATTGGTTGGACCAAAGGCTACCCTGTGGTTGGTCTATTTTATGCATCTTGCAGGAATTGATCAACTTACTGTGCAAATTGGGTATGTAAAACCACCCAATAGGAATGAATGAATGAACCTCCTAAGAGGTTTTCAGAGAGAGACAAAGGGAGAGAGAGAAAATGGGAACCTCCTAAAAGAGCTACAATATGGGCCAAGGACTGTAACACTGAAGATGGGAAGAGATGGTATGAGATCGTGAGAAGTGACTAAGAGACCAGTGGCAGAGAAACAGCAGCAGCAGTACAAGCAACGAGAGCCATGGGACCAGCATATGGCTGTGTACTAGCCACAGAGTGAGAGAGCAGATCACCTCTGGGGAAGAGGTTTGCTGACAGAGTGGAGTACATCTTAGCACTTGGTGGAGCCAAAAGAACTGTAACATGCAAGCAGGGCAGAGGCTAGGCCCAGTGAGGCCCAGCAGCAAAGGCTTGAATGGGGCCTGGCTGGGAGAAGGTCCATCTGCCAGTATGGTTGAGAAGTAGCTGAGAGCTTTACTGGTTGGAAGTTATCCTAATTGACGAAGTCAATCCTGTTTCCTTAGTTGTCTCCAGTTATTTGCAAATTGATCGTGATCCCGTGTTGTAACCTGTTACTTCCAAGTTGATACTGATCTCAAGTTGTAACCTGTTACTTTCTCACTTAATTGTAAGTACAGTTTGTGAGTTCTTGAAACCTTGCAGTGAACTACTGAACTCAAATACAGGAAGTAGAGTACTGAGAAGAGGGGAGTACTTGGTGTTAGAGCTGATGGAGTGGTACAGCAACCTCGAGAAGTTGGACATTTGGGACATCTTTAACCTCTGCCTTATAGGGACCAGCTATGTGCTGATTCTTATAAAGAAATTATTCATTTAGTAGGGTGTTTATGGCATACTACCTTTCTCCTTGAAAACTATTCCATCACGCTTAGGTTGAATAAGAATTGGGTTAGGATTTTAGTTAATAAGTTTAGTGGCTTCCTAGTCTATTCCTATTTTTCTTCATCTGTCAAATGGAATTTATGAAATCACCCTTAAGGATTATCCTTAAATAGCTGTGGTGCAGTGAATTATTTATTATGGCTCTTCTAGTCATGGTCTTTGTGACTGGCTGGGATTATGCAAATGTGAGGTGCTTGTGGCCCACCAGGGTTATTGGTTAGCTTGTTAATAATATAAATAAGGTACAAGGGTGGGACCATGGAAATAAAGTGCATGGAACCCTTACATGGGGATTGGTCGGTTTTGTCATCTACTAGGGTTAAAATGAGCCATCCCAGAGGCAGAAAGCAGACTGTCACTATCATAAAGAAAGAAGAGCCAGGAGTGGAGTGTGTCTTTTGGGCCGGAGAGCCCTGTGTTGAATCTTCTCAACCCAGGAGACAGAGAATGAGCTGTAAAACTTTGCTGAAATGATGAGAGACAGTGAGAAGCAGCAGCAGAGTAATGATAACCGCAGAACCTGGCAGCAGAGACCAGCTGGAGCCAGAGTGGTGAGCTTTCCATCACATAGAGTGAAAAATCTGAGTGCCCTCAGGCAAGAGGCTTGCTGGTGGAATAAGGTGCTTCCCTTGGCACCTGTCATCAGAGCTAAAAGAGTTTTGTAACACTTTCCTAAGCAGGGCAGAGACCCAGGTGAGAGGCTGAGGGTCAAAGAGAGGCATGCCTGTGAGTATACTAATGGGAGGCTGTTCTGATCAAAGAATTATATCCAGAGCATTCCTAAATCAGCCCATTACTTCCCTAATAAACCCATAATTATGAATATTGTCTGTGAATTCTGTGTGGCCATTGCAATGAATTATTGAAAACAGCAGAGAAGTAGAGAGTGCTGTTGGGAGAGATGGTTGGTGTCAGAATTGGTAAAAATGCTGGAGGGTAGAGGTGCATTTGACCTCCATTTCATAGGAATCAGCCTTGATCTGTTGACCTTGATCCTTCTTCCCCCTTGTGAAGTTAGAGGTCATACACTGCAACCATGCCCTTTTTTACAATAACCTTAATAATAATAAGGACAACAAATCTATTTATATACCTTATTTCTATGTACAGAATATATTTGAGGGAGTGGTATATTTCAAAGAGAAAATGACACTGAATAGGTATCATGGTTTTCACAATTGCCTAATGTGAAAAACAGAGTATTTATAACAACAGAGTATTTATAACTCTCTGGGAAGTAGTGATGCTCAAGCTGTGAAGCAAGAAAATTGGTTTATTTTTTTAGTTCTACTGTAGACATGGAAACTAGTATTCCTAGTTACTGTTTCATTTTTATGTTTAAAAAAAAAAAAGTAAAAGGCCCAATTCTTGGATTGAGGATTGGGGACATTGGGAGAGTCTACCACACAAGAAAGATAGGAAGCTAGCCAATCCAAGATAAACAGTTAATTACATACAATCATTTTTCCCTTTGAATGAAAATAATTAATTATTCTATTTAGTTGTATATTTATTACCCAAATATTAACTACACACAGAGAGTTGTAGAAACAATGAACATGTCAGCTAGCCACCTACCTAGTGTTAACTCAAGAATTTGAAAATATTTCTCCTTCTTCCTAAAGTCAATTCTAACTCATTGCAATTCCCATTGGGTTACTAAGGCTTTTTGGAAGTAGAGTGCCTCATCTTCCTCTTGTGGAGCAGCTGGTGGGTTTGAACTGCCAACCTTCTGTTTAGCATCCAGATGGGTACACCTTTGTTGTTGTTGTTGTTAAGTGCCGTCGAGTCATTTCCGACTCATAGTGACCCCATGCACAGCAGAACGAAACACTGCCTGATCCCGCGCCAGCCCCACAATCCCTGCTATACTTGAGCCCATCATTGCAGCCACCGTATCAATCCATCTCGTTGAAGGCCTCCCCCTCTTTCGTCGACCCTCCACCCTACCAAGCATGACATCCTTCTCCAGGGAATGGTCCCTTCTTACAACATGACCAAAATAAGTGAGACAAAGTCTGGCCATTCTTGCTTCCAAGGAGCATTCTGGCTGCACTTCCTCCAGGACAGATCTGTTAGTTCTTTTAGCAGTCCATGGTATTTTCAGCATTCTTCGCCAGCACCACAACTCAAAAGCATCAACTCTTCTTTGGTCTTCCTTATTCATTGTCCAGCTCTCACATGCATTCAAGGCGATTGGAAATATCATGGCTTGTGTCAGGTGCACCTTAGTCCTCAAGGAGATATCCTTGCTCCCCAGCACTTGAAACAGTTCCTTCACAGTTGACTTTCCCAATGCTACACGTCGTCTAATGTCCTGACTGCTGCTTCTGTTGGCATCGATTGTAGAACCATCAGATATTAGCCCCCCATTGCTCAAGTATTCTAGGAAGAAAGAGAAATATTTTCAAATTCTTGAATTAACACAAAGTAGGTGACTTTGTGTTAACTCAAGAATTTGAAAATATTTCTCTTTCTTCCTAGAATATTTGAGCAATGGGGGGCTAATATCTGATATATATATTTTTTTTTCTAAAGTTTTTTCCTTGAAAAATGCAAATATCTTTTGGAGAGATACTTTACTAGGGCTATTGTTTGCACTGGTAGCATAGTGCCTAATGCACTTGACTGCTAACCAGAAGTTTGGTGGTTCAAACCCACCAGCCACTCTTCAGAAGGAGGGTTAGGCAATCTATTTCCATAGTGATACCGCCTCAGAAACCCAAGGAGGGGTCGCTATGAGTTGAGTCTGACTCGAGGACACATAACAACAACAACATTTTTTGCACACAACAACAACAACAACATTATTTGCATATTATTTTTAATGAATTTGTCAGATAATGTTGAGAGTCTATTTTGATGGAGCAGAGTTAGGAAGAATTTGAGCTCACTGGGTCTGGGACACAGTACCTAAGGCAGTTGACTGCTAACCAGAAGGCTGGTGGTTTAAACCCACCAGCCACTCATTAGAAGGAAAATTGGGCAATCTACTTCTGTAGTGATACTGCTTCAGAAATCCAAGGAGAGGTCTCTATGAGTCAGATCTGACTCGAGGGCAGTGAGTTTAGTGAGTGAGGGTATCTAGAAATGGGAGGTACTGATGATACCTGAGTTTGTAAGACTGAATAGACTAAGTATATGCTTGACACCTTTGGCAGTTTTACAAAGGACTATTCATGTCTGGGTGGTGTGAATGGTTAACATGCTTGGTTGCTAACAGAAGGTTGGAAGGTTGAGTGTATTTAGATTCAGCTCAGAAGAAAGGTCTGACAAATTACTTCTGAAAAAAACAAAAACAAAAAACAGCCATTGAAAACCCTATGGAGCACAGTTCTACTCTGACATTCATGAAATCACCATGAAGTCAGAATTGACTTGATGGCAACTGTTTTTTATTTTCCTTTATTCTTGCCCTCACAATTTCAACACATGCCAAACTTTTAGCTCTATCAACATCAGGTATATAGCTGATAAATGCTACTTTGACATACTACCAAAAACCAAAAAACCAAACTCAACTGCCATCGAGTTGGTCCCAACTCATAGCGACCCTTCCTTGGCTTTCCAAGGCAGTATCTCTATGGAAGTAGATTGCCTTGCCTTTCTTCCAAGGAGTAGATGGTGGGTTTGAACCACCAGCATTCTGGTTAGCAGTCAAGTGCCTTAGGCACTACACCACCAGAGTTCCTTGACATACTACAGGAATATGGTAATGTTGTATATATGGGGAAAGGAAAGTTAGTTTTAGTTTAGCCTGCAATGAAACATGAGGAAGGGAAGTTCAGCAAGGGGGGCTTTGCATATATTGTCTATTCCATGATCCTATGATTGTGGGTACTGTGTTGAAAAAAAATTCTTATTTTCTTTTATAAATAAGGAGATTAAAATAGTACTAGGTGTAGAGTAGCATATATGCCTTATATATTATTTGGTATTTATATAGAATATTTGATATGCTACTCAAAGAAATGAAAGGAACTCTGGTGGTGCAGTGCTTAAGGCATTTGATTGCTAACCAGAAGGCTGGTGATTCAAACCCACCAGGCACTCCTTGAAAGGAAGGTTAGACAATTTACTTCCATAGTGATAACACTTCGGAAACCCAGGGAGGGGTCGCTATGAGTTGGATCCGAATCCATGGCAGTGCGTTGCATTAACGGCTAATGATTGTGAACATTTCTTCATATATTTGTTGGATGCCTAAATATCTTCTTTGGTGAATCATCTGTTCATATCTTCTGCCCATTTTTAAATTGGATTGTTTGTCCTTTTGACGTAAAGGTGTTGGAGTTTTTTTATAAATTTTAGAGATAAATCCTTTGTCTGACTTATCAACAATATTCAATAATGTCATTGCTGAGTATTTTTTCCCATTCTGTGGGTTCTCTTTTTATTCTTTTGGAAAAGTCTTTTGATGCACACAAGAATTTAATTTTTAGAATGTCCTGTTCATCTAGTTTATCTTCTGCTGTTTGTGCAGCTTGGGTTATGCATGATAGTCTATTTATGCCATAAATTAGGGTCCCTAAGTTTGCCCCTATTTTTTCCTTAATGAACTTCATACTTTTATGTTTCACATTTTAGTCTTTGATCCTTCTGGAGTTAGTATTTGTGTATGGTGTGAGGTATAGATCTTATTTCATTTTTCTGCAAATGGATATTCAGTTTTGCCAGCACCATTTGTAAAAAAGACTATCACTTCCCCATTGAATGGATTTCAGCTCTTTGTCAAAGATCAGCTGACTATAGGTCTATGGATTGATATTTGGGTTCTTAATTCTGCTCCACTGATCTATGTATCTGTTGTTGTACCAGTATCAGGCTGTTTTGACAACTGTAGCTGTGTAGTAGGTTTTGGGATCTAGGAGTATGAGAACACTTACTTTGTTCTTCTTCAGTAGAGTTTTGCTTATCTGAGGTCACTTTCCTTTTCATATAAAATTAGTGATTGGTATTGCCATGTCTTCAAAGAATGTTGATTGAATCTGGATTGGGATTACATTGAAGGTACAGATTGCTTTGGGTAGTACTGGTATTGTTCAATCTTCCTATCCATGAACATGATATGTTCTTTTGTTTTGTAGCTATCTTATAGTTTCTTGAATTAGTGTTTTGTAGTTTTCTTTGTATATGTCTTAGTGCACCTGGTAAGATTTATTTCCAAGTACTTTATGTTTTTTGATAGTTATTGTAAATGATATTGATTTCCTTATTTCCTTTTCAGCTATCTCTTTGCTGGTGTAGAGGAATCCAACTGATTTTTGTATGTTAATCTTATATCTTGCCACTAAGCTAAATCTTTCAATAAGTTTCAGTAGTTTTCTTGCTGAATCTCTCGGT
>NW_006921827.1:2823269-2849977 GCF_000298275.1 Orycteropus afer afer | reverse complement strand
CATCATTGCCCTGGCTAGGACTTCCAGTACAATGTTGAATATAAGTGATGTTAGAGGGCATCCTTATCTTGTTCCCATTTATAAGTGGAATGGTTTCAGTCTCTCTCCATTGAGAATAATTTTGGCTGTTGGTTTTATATATATGCCCTTTATTATCTTGAGAAATTTCTCTTCTATTCCTATTTTTTCTGAGAGTTTTTGTCAGAATTGCATGTTGGGTTTTATCAAATGCCTTTTCTAGATCTATTGATATGATCATGTGATTCTTTTCCTTTTACTTATGTGATGGATTACATTGGTTGCTTTTCTAATGTTGAACCATCCTTGAACACCTGATATGAAGCCCAAGGACAGGTGTATTATTTTTTTTTATGTTATTGTAGTCTATTGGCTAGGATGTTCTCTGTGTTTGTATCCTGGTCCCTTGTTTCTACTACTTTATCTTTTATTGTGTGTGTGTGTGTGTGTACTGTGATGGTCTGCTGTCTCTGAGACATTGTGGTGGTGTTGTATTTATGTTTTATTTGTTGCTGTATGTTGATAAGGTTTTTGCAAGTTTTGTTTTGTAATCTTTATTTTATTTTGTTATATCTGTATGAGCATGTTACTGCACTCCTCTACTCGCTAGTTTTTAGCACTTAGGCACTCACCACTTGTCTTCTGGTGGTGTGATAGAGAGTGAGAGTGTGTCCACAGATCTCTGTTAGCTATTCATAAAGAGCAGTTGAGGGTGTGTTGAGTTGATATTGGCTGCCATCTATTGTTGGTCAGTTTGTGCAAAAGCAATTGGTGGCCCTCACTCAGTGGGTGGGGCTGCAAGAGGTGCAGTTATGGTGGGAACAGTTGCTGTCTCCCACTTAGACAAAAACAATAAAAAAAACCACCAAATTAACAAAAACTAGTGAACACCATGTAAACAAATAGGAACAATCACACAAAAAAAGAAATGCGATAAATAAGAAGAAAAAATTTCAAAATATATTAAAAAAGGACAAAGGAAAGATAATGAGAAAAAGAGAAAAGAGAAAAAGCTACAGTATCTGTGGAGGGAGAAATGAGAGAAAAGAGCAAGAGTAAAAGAGCAGGGAAAAGTGCAAAAAGAAAAGGAAGGGAAGGGAAGACACAAAAGAAAGAGAAAAGAAGGGAACGAGGAAAAGGGAAGAGAAAAAAAGAAGGGGGGGAAAAAAGAGTCAAGGACAGGAAAAAGAAAAAAAAAAAGGAAGAAGGCAGGAAGGTAAAATAAAAAGAATAATTTTAAAACAAAGACAAAACTGTGAGGGGTGAGGAACGGCACCCAGGCTCTGCCAGTGCTCATCAGGATGGAACCCTATAGGTCAAGAAGGTGGGTGGAGGTAGGGGGATGGACACACTCCCATTCACCAAGGGGGTGAGGGGCACAAGTGTAACAAGGGGAACATCCTACCTCTCCAGTCATCAGTTTCTAGTGCAGTTGCCCACGCTGTCCTTGGCAGGTAGACCACACTCGTAGGTCGCAGTCCTGGTAAGAACGCCAACTACGCACATTCAAAATATCTGCCTTAGTCCTTGGAAACATCCAAAATAGCTGTGTATTCAGGACAGCCACTGGCAATCCAGAGGTCCGCCTGTTCCCTTCGTCACTGTTCTCCTTTCTGGTCAGTCAGGTACCAATGCAGTCCTTGCCCATGCAATCTTGGTAAGCAGAGCTGATTCTTAGGTTCCTTTTGAGAAATATTCAAAATGGCTGTGCGCTCAAGACAGCTGGCAGTTCGCAGCTCTATTTGTTTCCTTACTCAGTGCTTCATTCAGGTTCTTCTACTAATTAGTATTTAATCCACTTTATCCTTCCCTTCAAAGCTCAGGGTTCCAGCGCTGTCTTCTCTATCAGTTTCAATTGGTTTCTCATTGCTCTGTTACAGAGGGTCTGTGTCACTTATCTGCCTATTCCACCCACTTGCTGGAACTCCCTGAGGAGCTTTATGAAATGTACTGCAGAACTGCCTGCCCCAGTGTTGAACTGGGTGCAGCAACAATGGTTGTAGGTGATGCTGAGATAATTGAAGGTGTGCACAAGAGGTGTCTGATACAATATTCTTATAGAATTTTGTCTGTACATTGTACTGATATGAGCGTGCTTTTGTTTTAAACAAACACACAAACATATGGTCATGTGCTTTTTGTCTTAAGGAAATAACAAAATATGGCTAACAATACTTTATAGAAGTATAGAAGTATGTCATTCTTTTAAACAGTTTTTTGAGGACCCCATTGTGGTGATGTATCAATATGTGAAAGAATATTTCCTAGTAACAGACATTTGTTTCTATTTTATTTTTTTGTTACTGCAAACACTGAAATAATAAATATCCTTAAGCATATATCTTTGCATTTGTGTTATCATTATTTTTTCCTTAACTTTTACCAGTGTAATAGTTAATTTTTCATACAGGCCTTGTAAATTTCTTTTTATAATCTTTTCTATGCGGTAGCTTAAAATTTGCTCTGGTGAGAATATTTACAGTACGGAAACTGGGAAACACTAAATATCAGGTGTTATTTATTTATTTATTCCCTCCTCTAGACAGTGAGTTGTTGAACATTTACTGCCGGGTCCTTTGGAGCCAATGTTAGTATGAATAACACTTAGACATTTGTTTCTGCCAGGAGCTGAGGGCAGGCACTGTGGCCTCATTGCTTGTATGTACTGAATAGAGTACTGACCCAATTTCCACAATTACTCTGCCATCATTTTCATGACCAACTTCTCATCATGACCACTAGTGCTCTTGAGTCTGGATGTGGGAAGCAGATCTACTCTTGAAGTCTTCTTTATGGTGAGTTGAAGGTTGCTTAGCTATGCTTTTTTGTTTCCTGTTAGCATGAGCTCATATGCCTTATATTTTACATTAATTCTTGATAGTGACCTTCATTTCAGTGATGTATTTCAGTGCTGTATTATTTTTGCTTTTCTTTTTTCACTTTACTGTGACTTTTAGTGAATGGAGAGGCAAATTCATTGCTTCAGTACAAAATCTTGAATAGAAAGACCCCAGTTACTTCTCTTTACTGTTTTTGCCTTTTCCTAGCCTCTCTGTTTCTGTTCAGATACTCATCATTTTTAGGGTGTTCTTTACTGGCCTTTTCTCTCTTTTTCATTTTGCCTCTCAGATCCATAATCCCTACTGATACTTCTAAAATGCTAAGGTCAAACTCTTTGGTATGTGACTGTCCTGGCTCAGTGAAGAAATCCAAATTTCTTTATGTGGCTCTTGGTTTTCCATTATGTGGCCTCTTCTGCCTTTCCAGAAAGTCTTGCTCCACAGTGCTCCCTCTCTGTTTTTCTTCTACCATTCAGCTAAGTTAAACTACAGATAGATCTTTGCAGTCACATCTCTGTCTTTTTCTCCACATTAGAAGAATATATTCTTCTTCTAAGTCTCCCCTCGATTGCCTAGTCCTTCATGAAATCTTGTCTATTTATTCAGGCAAGAAAACATTTCTCGTGATATCACCAATGTAATTATTCTATCAAAATACAAATTATATTTTATTGTATCGATTATTTGATATGCATGTCTATTTGAAGATGCTCAATTCCTTTAAGACGTTTTTCTTTTTATTTTATCATCATTGATATTCATTCAGTCAGTCAACACATATTTATTGAAAGATTATTATATATCAAACACTATACTTTGTATTGAAGATAAAATGGTGGTCCTGACTTCCCAGTTTTCAGTTTAGGGGAAAAAGAGCTCTGGTGGCACAGTGGTTAAGGAATTTGGCTGCTAACCAAAAGGTTGATGGTTTGAATCCACCAGCTGCTCTGTGGAAGAAAGATGAGACAATCTGCTTCCGTAAAGATTTATATAGTCTCGAAAACCCCATGGGGCAATTCTACCCTGTCCTCTAGGTTTGCTCTGAATTGGGATTGACTAAATGGCAGTGGGTTTAGGGGAAACAGATTAAACTAAAGTATCACAGAAAGAAATTTAGTATTACAAATGTAATCACTGAGACAAAGGAGAGGGAATGATGTCTCGACAGCATATACTACGGTAATTGACTCACTCAGAAAGGTCAGCTAAGAGCTTGCTAATGAAGTTGTACTTGATCTGAGATTTGAAGGATGATTAGGAATTGATTCAGACACTGGATATGGGAAGCAGAGTGTTTTAGACAGAGCAGATTAACATTCTCAAAGACCTGGGAGCAGGGGGGGGTACTTGCCAAGTTTGATAATTTGAGAGAACTTCCTTGTGATTGAAGTATTGAGTGAGGGAAATGTGGCCTGAATGATGCTGGTAGAGGCCACGCTGTAAAGAGCATTGTGGCCAAGATAAGCATTTTGGTCTCTGTCCTAAGAGCCTTGGGAAACCTTAGCCTCAACATCCAGTGTGGGAAATAGTTGGAGCATATAAGGCTAACATGGGTGGACAAGTTAGGAGGCAATTGCAGTTGTTCAGGAAAGAGTCACCCAGTACTCAGGTCAAAGGAATGTTTGCAAATGTTGACTGAAGAAATGAATTAACTAAATGCCAAAGGTAATATTGTATCTTGTAAGCATTAACAAAGAAAAAATACCATTAATCTGGAGGGCAATCTGTGAAATTGATGAGCAAAACCAATATAAAGAATAAAAGAAGCAATTTGCTACAGATTAGCAAGATATAGGATAAAAAATATTTGTTAACTTAAAACACTCAGTTATAACAAAGAGAACATTTATGCAACATATGATTATTATGCTTAGTTAGGTAATTAATTTTAATAATTTAATACATCCATTAATTAGCTAATGAGTTTTACTGTTAATAACATGTAAACAGCTCAGTAGAAATGTATTAATTTAGAACATCAGGTTATGTAGAAGCTTCCTTAAGGAAACACTCAGTGCCTACCAAATATATTATTAAATATACTGGTTAATAAGGTCATTCATATAGAGGCAATGATCTGTCAGGCCTTTAGTTTACTCATTAATATGTTCTTGCAGAATATATGAAGCAATTTGAAGTTAATAGCAGTAGTTCTTTAATGGAGAGTCAAAACCTGCTTAGGATTCCAGAGCGGGTGTAAGGATGAACAGAGTCAGATCAAAAAGAGCTAGAACGTATTTTATAATTTGGTGAGCCCTAGTATGGAGCTAAAAGCTCAGTGCCTAAGGCATCTGACAGCTAGCCAGAAGGTTAGAGGTTCAAATCCACCACCCACTCCGCAGAAGGAAGACTGGGCAAGCTACTTCTGTGAAGATTTACTACCTCAGAAACTCAACTGGCATCACTATGAATCAGAATCAACTCAATAGAAGTGGGTTTTTGCTTTAGTATGGAGCTGGGGGCACTTACTTATCTATGCCAAGAAGTTTGGAAGACAGCTACCTGGCCAGATGACTGAAGAAATCCGTATTTGTACGTATTGCAAAGAAAAGTGATTCCACAGAATGTGGAAATTATTAAACAATACCATTAACATTACACACAAGTAAAATTTTGCTGAAGATAACTGAAAAAAAGTTGCAGCAACATATTGCCAGCAAACTTCCAGAAATCCAAGCTGAATTCAGAAGAGGACGTGGAATGAGGGATATCATTGCTAACGTCACATGGATCTTGGCTGGAAGCAAATAACTTTAGAAAGATGTTTACTTGTGTTTTATTGGCTATGCAAAGGCATTTAACTGAGTGGATCATAACAAATTATGGATAACATTGAGAAGAATGGGAATTCCAGAACAATGTATTTGGTAGGCACTGAGCATTTCCTTAAGGGAGCTTCTACATAACCTGATGTTCTAAATTAATAAATTTCTACTGAGTAAAAATAACATTTACCATGTTATTACTGGTAAAACTCATTAGATAGTTAACTCTTAATTGTGCTCATGATACATAAAATTCTTGTTCCTCATCCTACATTGGTGAGTAGTGACTGGGGTCTTAAAAGCTTTCAAGTGGCCATTTCAGATGCAGCTAATGGTCTCCTATCATTGGAAGTGAAGAAGAGTACAAAAAACATGGGCATTTGGAAGCAATCAGCCCTAGGACATGATGGACCTTGAGACCAGAACTAGATTGTGCCTGGGTACCAATGCCAACCACTCAGGAAAGGATCAAATCTGGAGATCCTGGATTGAATGGGAGGAAAAACATGGAACAAAATCCAAAAACTCAATAATGACCAGAATTATGGGTCACAGGGAATCTGATGAGACCCCCCCCCCCAATACTATGGTCCTGGGATACATTCTGGGCCTGGAATAAAACTCACTTCCAGGGTCTGGCTCTCAGCCCTATAGTAAACAAGATGTACATGCAGACCACTCAACCCAGGATGACACACCCAGATACTCTATGGAAATGCATCCCTTGGAGCAATCAACGACGGAGCACCAGAGGGGCAACATTTGCATGGAGGAAATGCAGGACACACAGGAGTTCATAACTGTGTGGGGCACGTGAGGGGATGGTTACTGGGCAGTGAGGGGAGTAGACTGGGTTAGGACTGGGGATAAAAAACAAAATAAAACAGAACAAAACAAAAAATTGTGCTAATGAGGAACCTGTGCATAGACCAGGAGGCTGTCGTTCGAACAAAACAAGGGGATACTGCATGGTTTAAAATCAGAAAAGGAGTGTGCCAGGGTTATATCTTTTCACCATTCTTATTCAATCTATAAACTGAGCAAATAATCTGAGAAGCTGGACTATGTGAAAAAGAACACAGCATCAGGAGCTGAGGAAGACTCATTAACAACCTGTGATATGCAAATGACATAACCTTGTTTGCTGAAAATGAAGATGATTTGAAGCACATACTGATAAAGACCAAAGACTATAGTCTGCAGTATGTATTACAACTCAATGTAAAGAAAACGAAAATCCTCTTAACTGGACTAATAAGCAGCATCATGATAAATGGAGAAAAGATTGAAATTGTCAAAGATTTCATATTACTTTGTTCCACAATCAACACCTATGGAAACAGGAGTCAAGACATCAGACAACGTATTGCACTGGGCAAATCTGCTACAAAAGACCTCTTTAAAATGCTGAAGAGCAAAGATGTCTCTTTGAAGACTAAGGTGCACCTAACCCAAGCTATGGTGTTTTCAATTGCCTCATATGAATATGAAAGCTGGACAATGAATAAGGAAGAATGAAGAAGAGTTGATGCTTTTGAATTGTAGAGTTGGCAAAGAATACTGAAAGTGCCATGGACGCCAGAAGAACTAGCATATCTGTCCTGGGAGAAGTGCAGCTGGAATGTTCCTTGGAAGCGAGAATGGCCAGACTTCATCTCACGTATTTTGGTCATGTTGTCAGAAGGGAGCATTTCTTGGAGAAGGAAGTCAGCCCAAAAGGGGAAGACCCTCGATGAGATGGATTGACACAGTGGCTGCAGTGATGGGTTCAGGTATAGCAGGGATTGTGAGACTGGTGCAGGACCAGGCAGTGTTTCATTCTGTTGTATGTAGGGTCTCTATGAGTCAGAGCTGATTAGAAGGCACCTAACACCAAGAAGTATGGCACAGTCCATAAGACATCTACTAAGATGACTTGATTTTAAGGACAAATGAGTAGGAAAACTTTTTGAAAAATTACCTGTTTGATTATAGTAAAAAATAAGAAAGAAGGATGATTGGGTAAAGAAATGCTAAACACAGTGGATGCAGAGGCATATCTACAGAAAATAGCACCTATAGCAAGCACTGAAATTGCACCCCTGTCCAAACTCTGACACTCATCTTTCAGATAAGTTTTCAATAACATCAGCTCAAGAGAACAAGTCAAGCTTGTTATCTTTTATTTAACACATTATGGCATTACATGAAAATTATAACTGTACCTTCCTTGCTGTCACTGATGAAAATTGGTCTATGATGTGCTCAAAGTCATTTTTTTTTCAGTCTCTTTCTACATTTAGTAGAACAAGATTACACAGTTTGCCTTAACGCATGGAGGCTCTCAGATACAAAAAGGTTGGCTGTTGGTTGCCTTTAGAATGATGATCAGGACTAAGGATTCCTAGAAGTGCCATATACTCAAAAGGTCCACTGGCCTTTCTTCAGTCCCGGTGTCCAGAAGCACCAAGTCTTTCTAATAGTCTCTTTGTACTTTATCCTGGGCAGACATGGATACCTGTCATTCATTAGACCTTGTTTGAGACACTAGACTGCCCAACAGCATCATGTGGCACTTGGTCCCATGAGACTGCCATTATTGCACCAGAAATGCAAGGATCTCATTTTGAAGTGGCAGTTTATGTTGACTTATAGGAAAAGAGAAGGACCCTGGATGGCCCAAATGGTTTTCTCTTGGACACTAACTAAAAATTTGGTGGTTCAAAGACATCCAGTGGCACCAAGGAAGAAAGGCCTGATGATTTGTTTCCATAGAGATTACAGCAAAGGAAACCCTATGGAGCTCAGTTCTATTCTTATAACACATGGGGTTGCCATGAGTTGAAATTGTCTAGTGACAATGGGTTTGTTTTAACAGGAAAAGGAAGTTGTTAGCTATCAGTCAACACTCTTCTTTAGGCAGTTCTTTGTCATAGAATTGCAGACTTTCACTATAGGAAGCATCTACAGAGAACAGCTTATTAAACTATCCTAATTTATTACTAAGGAAATTGAGGCCTTGCTATTGTTAGTTGCTGTGGAGAGAATTCCAACACAATATGACCCTATACACATGTGCAGAGTGGAACTACTCCACAGGGTTTTTAAGGCTGTCACCTTTTGGAAGCAGGTCTCCAGGCCTGTTTTCTGAGGTACGTCTGGGTGAATTGAACAGCCAACCCTTCTGTTAGTTTTCACACAATTAACAATCTGTGTCATCCAGAGATAATTGAGATCTAGCAAAGGCCAAGTATCTTTCTTAATCATAAGGCAAGCAGAAGGCAGAACATGATGAAAGTGAATTTTTAACCTCTCTACTTTCCTATGGAAATGGAAAAACAAACAAACAAACAAACAAACAAACAAAAAACACCTGGAAACAAAAGGAAAGTGCTGGGTTCAGCAGGAGTGTGACTCTGAGTAACTGCCATGTTTCAGTAGGATGCTCTCTCTCAGGTGAAATTTTGTCATACTTTCCATAGGAGGCAGCAGGATTGTCCCTGGGGCCAATAAATGGGCTTTCTGGATGTGAGGGAAATAGTCCTCTGTAACTGAAAAAGCCCACTAAAGTCAAAAGAATTTGTGTCTTTGCAAAGATGTTAAAAACCAAGCATAAAAGGAATACACTTATGCCTGAAGAGTTGAAAGGAATGTAGTGGTGTTACCTGTAACCTTTCTTGCATATCCATATAGCTCAAAATAATACAAATGTCAGCATAAATAAATTACCTTGAGTCAAAAGCTACCATAAAAGCTACCAGCACATAAATGCAAATATAGCACAGAAAATGCTCAATGCAAATCCCAAATTCTCTTCTTTATCTGTCACACAAAGTGAGGCAAACTTCTATCCATATATCAGAAAAGAAACAAACAAAGCAAGTTGTAGTTATATAAATTATTCACATTTCTTCCTTGATATGTCATCCACGGATCCTTACATTGGGTACTAGAAGCAAATGATAAGAGACAATAAGTACTACAGCTGAAAAAATGCTATCAACTCTTGTTCATTTTTGTGTATGGGTAGTTCAGTTCTTTTGCTTTTACACTTTTTTTGTTGCCTTTAAACTTTTCTCGTCAAAAGTGACATCCTCCAGTTCAACTTCCCATTTTATCTTTGTTTGCATTTTATTTTTATGACTTTTTAGTGATTGCTTCTCATTTCTTTTGGTTGGACTAGATCCTCCTTGATAGAAGCAAGGACCTGAACAAGCACTCAAAGCAACAAATTTCCTTGATTATCAGTAACTCACGGCAGGTTGCAATCCTTCAAAATGGAGATAAAGAGGAAAAGCAAGCTGGATACATGAATATTTGATTGGTTAATCTGATAATATTTCAAGCAGGCTGCTACTGTCTTGACCTTCTTTTGCTGCTTGTCCTCTGCATATCAATTTGTTTAGGGTCTCATGAGGATGGAAGCACAGTGGTCAACAAAGTCTCAAGCAGAGAGAGTCTAATATGGATCATAATGATTATAACTGATATTTGCCTATATTTTGATAATGGTTAAAATGCATATTCCATACTATCTTCAGAATAAACTTAATAAATACCTTGGCATGGTTGCTACTTTTGTTGTTGTTATTATTGTCATCATTTATTATCTCAAATAGAAATCAAGATAATGATATTAAAGGAAGCTAAGCTTTAGTTAAGTGTATAACATGGCCAGTCTCCCACACTTTGTAAGTAAGTGGCAAAGCACAAACTTGAACCCAAGTCTTTGAACTCCAGATCATTTTTCCTTTCTTCCCTATTGGCAAACCTGAATGACCACTAATGAGATTAGAACTAGTCTCTTTACCAAAACTAATCCAAAATTATAAGTTTGTAACATTCTTCGGGTTTTAAGCATTCAATTATGATGATTCTGTTCCTAATGGTATGTAAGTATTGCTTCCAGTTCTAGCATAATCCATAATACAATCTTACAATACATATCTCAGCCTTCTTTTTCCTTCTAATATTTATTCACCCTGATGGGCAAAATTATGGTGTTAAACTTTCTCTTTCAGTGTCCTTTGTTAAGCAGAGTTTTCTCTGTGGGATACCATCTTTCAATACTTTTTAGGCAGTTTCTTTTTTCTCAGTAGTGAGCAACTGTGCTAAGGGATGTGTCAAGTTTATTTTATCTTCTTTGAGTATTTGAAGCTCTAGTAAAAAGACCAACTACCCAGAGGCATTACCCTTTCTGGTAGAGTCCTGTGCTGCCAGCTTAGATGAATGAAGCCCATCTCAAAGCACCTTTACTGCGACTCTCATGAAAAGAATTTTACAATTTTAAAGACTTTTGAAATTTATTTTAAAGCTTTCTTTGTAAAATCATTCAAGTTTTATTGTTATCAAAGAAATACATGTATATGATAAAGAATAAAAAGATATTTTATAATAAATAAGTTTTTTGCTCTTCCTTTATCCTATCCCCAGTCTTACTTACCAGAGGCAACCAAGCAGTTTTAATTGTTTTTGATTTAAATTCTTCTAGTTAGCTCTGTAATGACAGTTGTTGTGTGCTATTGAGTTGATTCTGACACACAGCAACCCTATGGGAGAGAGTAGAACTGCCCCATATAGTTTCCGAGTCTGTAATCATTACAGGAGCGATTGCCAGGTCTTTTCTTCCTCATAGTCACTGGTGGATTTAAACTGCTGACCTTTTGGTTAGCAGACAAACATATAACCAATGTGCCAAAAGGCTTCTTTCCATAAAGATGTGATAATGGTAAATAATATGCTCATGCCTTTACTTTTGACTTACAATCATTAGAGAATAGCTATTGACATTTACTGTATTCAGAAGTAGAAGGATTTATCTCCTTTGTACTACTCCCACCTCTTTGCCCTGTTTCCCCCATTTCTTCTAAGCCATAAGTATTACAAATTTGTTTTACAGGTTTTCCTTATCGTTTACAATAATATCCTTTTATATCTATTTTTTAATGCACTTTCTGCAGTTTCTTTTGAATCCCCTGGTATGTGAGATGAAATTTTTAGAGCTGCTAACTTTTTTTCCACACATCTTCCCACCACTCTACTTCTGAAAGCCATCCCTCTACTTCTATATTTTTTAATGTGAAAACATTTACATTTTTTTTCTGCAAGTACAATTAATCATATGCATATCTGAAGATTATCTGAAAAACAATAAAAAGTCTTTATATCAATATAGCTATGTAAATGCAAGTTAAAATTTCCTTCCCTGTGGATTTCATATCATTGCTCCATGCCACTTGAAGGAGAATGTAGCATCAAGGCCAAATAGAATATGTTTTTGAAAATAAACGTGTTCGGCATATGTTCAAGTTTAGTCAATTGTTTAGTGACACTATCTGTTGTATGTGACTCCCTCCTGTCTGGACAGCATTCCTCTTGATGCCTGGCAACCTGCTGCTTCAATTTAGCCCTACTGATTTCCTTTCAGACCTCCAGTATCCTTGTCATTCAGGGACTTTCCTTAGCAGCATTTCTAGGCTAGGTCCATTGCTATCCAAGTCCAATGTCTTCCTATCTTTATTTTCTTCTTTCTTTGCTTGAGTATATCTTTTCTTTAAGTACTTTGCACAGAGAAGATAGATGGAAGGAAAAGTTTTAGGATTCTTTTAATTCTGAAAATGTCTTGGTTTTATCATTCCTTCCCCTGATTGACTGTTTGGTTGGGTATTGTATTAGTTTCCTAGGACTACCATAACAGATGGGAGCTCTGGTAGCATAGTGCCTAAGGCACTTGACTGCTAACCAGAAGGCTGGTGATTCAAATCCACCAGGCACTCCTTGGAAGGAAGGTTGGGCAATCTACTTCTGTAGTGATACTGCCTCGGAAACCCAAGGAGGAGGGGTCGCTATGAGTTGGGTCCGACTCTACTGCACATAACAACAACAAAACAACAACCATAACAAATTACCACAACCTGAGTAGCTTAAAACAGAAGAAATTTAGTCTCTTACAGTTTATGAGGCCAGAAGTCAAAAAACAAGGTGTCAATTGAGTTGGTCATTCTAGAGCCTCTGAAGGAGAAACTATCTCATGCCTTTCTCCTAAATTCTGTTGGTTGCTGGCATTCCTATTCCTTGGTTTAGAGACATATTACTCCAACCTTTGCCTCCATATTTCCTTCACCTTCTTCTTTGTATGTGTCTGTGTTCTCACCTTCTCTTGTAAAAACAACTGTCATTAGAGTTAGAGCCCACCCTAAATCTAATATGATTTCATCTTGAGATCCTTAATGAATCACATCTCCCATGACCTCATTTCCAAAATAAGATTACATTCTAAGGTTATAAGTGGAGAGGAATTGTTTTGGGATACTATTAAACCTATTATAAGTATTTTATGTTTTAAATAATTTTCAGCGTGGCTGATGAGGTTTGATATCAATATGATTATAATTTCTTACAGAAATTCCCCTCCTTTTTAAAATTATTATTATTATTTTAATACTAGACACTTTTAAGATTTTTTTTACTATGGGTATCCTAAAATTTCTACTTAGATCCACAGTCAACTCCCATGGAAGCAGCAGTTAAGAAATTATACAATATATTCCGCTGGGCAAAGCTGCTGCAAAAGATCTCTTCAAAATGTTGAAAAGCAAAGATGTCATTTTGAGGATTAAGGTATAACTGACTTAAGCCATGGTATTATCAGTCACCTCATGTACATGTGAAAGTTGGACAATGAATAAGGAAGACTGAAGAAGAATCAATGCCTTTGAATTATAGTACTGGAAAAGAATACTGAATATACCCTGAACTACCAGAAGAATGAACAAGTCTGTCTTGGAAGAAGTACAGCCAGAATGTTTCTTAGAAGTGAAGACAGTGAGACTTCATCTCATGTACTTTGGACATGTTATCAGGAGGAACCAGTCCCTGGAGAAGGACATTATGCTTAGTAAAGTAGACAGCCAGCGAAAAAGAGGAAAACCTTCAATGAGATGGACTGACACAGTGGCTGCCACAATGAGCTCAAACAAAGCAACAATTGTGAGCATGGTACAGGACCAGGCAGTGTTTCATTCTGTTGTACTGTAGGGGCAGGTTGGAAATGACTTGCCAGCACCTAAAAGCAACAACATTTTAAATTTCAGACAGATGTGTTTATGTATTCACGGACTTCTCTCTTACTTACCTAGCTCCCAAGGGGCTCTTCTAATCTGAAAGCCCATATCTCTTAAATGGTGATATTTTTTCTTCAACTGTGTCTTTGGTTATTTTGAACTCTTTGTTTGTCTGAAACTTAAATGATCTATTCATGATAAAGATGAAAGGCAACATTTATTGAGCTAATAGTTAATATGTAATTTATTCTGCTGTTGTGTAAGCCTGTCTGTTTCCCATGCATTTTTTTTTCACCCACATGGAAGCTCTGTGTGTGTGTATTGAGTTTGAGGGGTAGCTTGCTCTTTAGACTTACGTGGGCAGGTACCAACAAGGGACTCCTTGAGTGGCTAGATGAATATTTTGCTCTGGATATACCAACTTCTAACTTGGAAGTTTAGCTCTCTTTGGGTATTTAACTGAATTTCAATAGAGAAGAGCTCAACCTTGCCCAGTACTTAGCCACGTCATTGCAAAAGTAACTGAGGAGACAGTAACTAACAGAATTGTCCCCGTACTAAATCCCCTTATGTTTCCCATTCTCACTCCTAGTCTCTACCTGCCAACTCCCAGCTTTGGGTCTCATGTTGTTGTTGTTGTTAAGTGCCGTCGAGTCGTTTCCAACTCATAGTGACCCCATGCACAGCAGAACGAAACACTGCCCGATCCCGCGCCAGCCCCACAATCCCTGCTATACTTGAGCCCATCATCACAGCCACCATATCAATCCATCTCCTTGAAAGCCTCCCCCTCTTTCATTGGCCCTCCACCCTACCAAGCATGACATCCTTCTCCAGGGAATGGTCCCTTCTTACAACATGACCAAAATAGGTGAGACGAAGTCTGGCCATTCTTGCTTCCAAGGAGCATTCTGGCTGCACTTCCTCCAGGACAGATCTGTTAGTTCTTTTAGCAGTCCACGGTCTCATAGATTCAACTATTAGGATCATTTTTCACCTTTAGCTGCACCAAGAACCTTTTCCAGTTTTATTCATCAACCTTCTTGAATCTACTTTGCGACTCTTAGAAATCTGTTGAAATCCTCTGTGGACTGATAATCACCCCCCTCCATTTTTGCATTGCTACTGTTCTGTTCACTTTGTATCTTTATGATGTCATTTCACCATAGTCTTTGGTGGAAAAGGAGGTGAACACGGATGCTTAATCTATTTACTTGAACCCTTAATCTTATTTATTTATATTTTTTCTTATTTATCTAAATGATATATGAATAATTCTTATGGTAAAAATTAAGACAATACACAATTATATAGAATAAAAAAATTAAAATTTCCCCTTTTCTCTCTATTCTCATGTTCTCACTATCAGCCACCCTTTCTCATACGTAACTCCATTCCCACCCACTCATCTCCTTGTATATAACCACTGTTAATAGTTTGATATACACCTTAGTGGAGTTTTTAAAATGCATTTTGGATCAAATATAATAATAAAAGTTTATTCTCTTCATAATAAATGGGATTATATCCCATATATTATTTGTGCAGCTTGCTTTTTGTAATAACTATTAAGTAATTTTTTTTTCCTGTACCCTACAAAACCAAACTCAATGTCATCAAGTTGAACCCAAGTCATAGAGACCCCTCCTTGGGTTTCTGAGGCATATTTTATGGATGTAGATTGCCCAACCTTCCTTCTGAGGAGTGGCTGGTGGGTTTGAACTGCCAGTTTTCTGGTTAGCAGTCAAATGCCTTAGGCACTATGCTACCAGAGCTCCTAGCTATAATTAAATAAACTTTCTAAAATTAATCTCTAATAAATTTAGATAGATTGGATTCTTTCCCTGAAAGATAGCTATTTTGGGTATCATACATCTAATGCTAATTGATAAATGTCTGACAATTATTTCATAATTTAGAATCTACTTGTTTTTAATTAAATTATTCCTTTTTCACAATGAATTGTATGAAAAGTAGAAATTCTAGGCTTTTTTTTAGAGCAAAGTATTGCAGCTTTTATTATCTTTATTTTGTAAAAAATAAAATTAAAATATAAAATATAAATATAAAAAATGAAAAATATAAACATAAAATAAAAATAAAACCCAGGAACAGAGCCCATGGATTTTGTGACTTCTGGGGTTGTGTTGTCTTAGCCCTGTCATATTGCTTTGGTTACTGAAGACGTAAGTACCAATAAATATGAAGATCTTTTGGCTTGAATAAAATAAAGCTCATTGGTAAGAAGAAATTTATATGAAAAATATATCTGGTAGCTCTAGGCACATGCACAGTTAAATTTTTTTAGTACCTTATAAACAAAGATAATTTGGAAAGTAGGTATAAGTCTTTTCTAGGAAGATTTTTGTGACAGTTTATCTCCCCCAGTGTAGATAGAGGAGCTCTGGTGGTGTAGTGCCTAAGGCATCTGACTGCTAACCAGGAAGCTGGCTGTTCAAACCCACCAGCCACTTCTCTGAAAGAAGATTGGACATTCTACTTCTGTGGAGATACTGCCTGGAAAACCCAAGAAGGGGTCGCTATGAGTCGGATTTGACTCAATGGCAGTGAGTTTTTTTTTTTTTTTTTTGAGTGTAGATAGATAACAACTCTCTTTTATAAACTTTATTGTTGTACTTTTGATTCTAAGTTGTAATTTCTTTATGTGTTAGTTATCTGGTGCTGCTATAACTGAAATACCACAAATGAGTGGTGTTACCAAACTACAATTTATTTTTTCTCAGTTTAGGATGTTAGAAGTCTGAATTCAGGGCACCAGCTTTTGGGGAAGGCTTTCTCTCTGTCAGCTCTAGGGAAAGAACTTTGTTTCTTCAGCTTTTATCTCCTGTTTCCTTGGAGATCTCCATGTTGTGTGACATCTATCTTCCCCCATATCTGCTTATTTCTCTGCCCTAATCTCCTTTTTCTTTTTTTATATCTCAAAGGGAATTGGCTGAAAACACCTTACACTGATACATTATCTTAACATAACAAAGAAAACCCATTCCCAAATGTGATTTCAACCACAGTTGTAGGCATTAGGATTTATAACACATATTTTTTGGGGATGCAATTCAATCCGTAACAGTTTACATGCCCCTCTTCCCTATTGGTATCTTCACAGATCCTTGATTTCAGGGACTTTGTCTTACTATGCCTGAGTCCAGCACATAGCACAGTAAGTGACATGTATAACCAAAAGAAACCCCACAGCCATCAAGTCAATTCTGACTTACAGTGATCCCCATTGGGTTTCCAAGGCTGTAACTCTTTATGGAAGTAGATTGCCTCATCTTTCTCCTGCAGACCAGCTGGTGGGTTTGAACCACTGACCTTCTGGTTAGCAGCCAGATGCCTTACCCACTATGCCACCAAAGCTCCTAACGTGGCATGTATAGGTGCTTGCTAAATGGTTCTTGAATGAGTTGACACTATTACCATGCTAAATGCCTTAGATTTAGCCCCTACGGATAACTGTAGCCCAGGATGAATTTTAGTTCCTTGAATAATAAGAGGGAAGAGATTCTAAGTAATTCTCATGATAATCATGAGATAAAACAGTATAATACTTGTTCTTTAAAGCAAGCTAGAAAAAAAGGTCACATTTGTTTTTTCATATCTCTGTATTTGTGGACAGAATACAGCACCATTTTAAAACTTGAGCAAAGATAAACATACTACTCAATGAAAATATTTAATTCTATTTTGAAGTGAGTATATTTTGTACATCTCCCTAATGTTGCTAAGCAAAACTCTTACCTTTTGTTTATTTTGAAACAGCTATCAGACTCAGTGTTCAATGAACTGAAGCACCAAGCTGGAATTTAGTAACATTTTGTTTTAACTGTTTTTATTTCTACAATAACTTTCTATCTATAGTAAAAGAGAGAGTTTTTTGTTTTGTTTTGTTTATGGTGCTGCCACAAGTTTTTCTTTAATCATAAATTATGTTTAAAATGGGCCAATTTAAAGAAATATAATAACTAAATGGGAGTATTATTGTTGTTGTCCTTTCCTTTCCTTGGGTTTCTGAGGCAGTATCACTACGGAAGTAGATTGCCTAACCTTTCTTCTGAGGTGAGTTATAGTAAGGAGGTAAATATACATCACAATTGGTATAATAGTATATGAGTGGCTAAAATTTGAGCACATTGGCTTATAGCATAAGGCATCTAATTTTAGCTACTCATCAACCATGACCACAGCTGGAAGTCTGAATCAGTAGGCTTGGTGTGATCACTAGGTGAGCTATATGTGAACTGCTGGCCTAGAGTGAGGTGGAGCCTTGTGGAAGACATGTGTAGCTTTAGAAAGCCCAGGACAATGACAGCCAGGCTGTTCACAGCAGACTTTTCAAGAGTATTAATTTCTTCATCTCTCATTTACTTTCATTTTTCTACAGTTTGCCTTCCATCCATATAAAAACCAAAAAACCAAACTCACTTCCATCAAGTAGGATCTGACTCATAGCGACCCCTCCTTGGGTTTCTGAGGTGGTATCACTATGGAAGTAGATTGCCCAACCTCCCTTCCAAGGGTGGGTTTGAACCTCCAGCCTTTTGGTTAGCAGTCAAATGCCTTTGGCACTATGCCACCAGAACTCTACCAATATAACTCTCACATGTTAAGTAGTGACCTTCTTCAGGAGACATTCATCAATAATTATCGTACTTTACCTTTCACTAGCTTTCAATGTTATATTATCTTTTTGCCATTCCTTACACAATATTTCCTTTGGTTTTATTGTTGGTTTTTTTAAGTCTTCTGATTTCAAGAAGGCAGAAAAGACTTAAAAGTCACCGTTGCAGGCTGATCCTCATCTGACAAGCCACTAAATGGGTTCCTCAAAGCTGGCTTCTAGGCTCTCTCTTGAACTCTCTCACCAGGCAATTAATCCACGTTCAAGGCTCATTTCTCACCTATATATATATGCAGAGCACTCACAAATAAGCATTTCTAGCCAACTTTTTCTCTGGACTACAGATTCATCTACCCAGCTGTCTTCTTGACAATTTCACCTCAAAGGCATCTGACTCATGTCCAAATCACCTCATCAGTTGTCATCCTTCCCACTTCCTGACTGCTCTATCAAACTTAGTCCTTCCCTTGCATTTTATATCTCAGTAAGGGTGGCGCAGTGCCTAAGGCATTTGACCGCTAACTAGAAGGCTGGTGGTTCATATCCACTAGCCCCTCCCTGAAAGGAAGATTGGGCAAAACAAAGAGGGGTTCTTATGAGTTGGATCCCACTCGAGAGCAGTGAGTTTGGTTTGGTTTTGGTTTAAAGGGGAGCTCTGGTAGCATAGTGCCTAAGGCACTTAATTGCTAACCAGAAGGCTGGTGGAAGGTTGGGCAATCTACTTCCATAGTGATAGGCCTTGGAAACCCAAGGAGGGGTCACTATGAGTTGGGTCTGACTCAATGGCACATAACAACAACAACAACAACAAAGTTCCACACATTAACAAAACCAGAAACCTAAGAATTACTTAACACCCTCTGCACCTTTATGGCTGTCTAATATTCAGTCCTTGCCAATGTTTTATAAGCTTTACTATTTAAATATCACCAACAGTTATCTCTCCACTGTTGGATAATTATGATGTCCATTACTTTGTTCAAGCTACCATCTTCTCTCCTAGACACTGCAGTGGCTTAGGTGCTATCTTCCTCCTTCTCTACTGTTGCTCCTTCATTCTTTTGTTCACACTGGACTAAGAGGTTTCACTTCTATTGTTTGAAAATCTTTCCGTATCTTTTCCTTGCTCTTAGAACAAAGATTCAAATCCTTAATGTAAACTTTATGGCCCTCTAGGATCAGACTCCTCCCTTCCCTGTAAGCCTCATCCCATTCCACACTTCTGTCTGCTTCCTCACCGAACTTTGTGCTAATTAGTCTCCCTCTGAACAGGCCTATGATGTTACATTTGTCACCTCCCACACCACATTCTACCTACTCCCAACATCTTCTCCTTAAATTCACATCTCTACTTCAGGGAGTGTCACTGCCTCAGAGAAACCATATCTCTCCTACTTGACTATTGAAAACTCCCATGTGATAAGCTAACAAGGCACTGTAAACATTCCTTCATGGCATTTAATCATTATGATAATTCCACCACTGTTTTTGTCTTTGGAATCCCTGAATGGTGCAAATAGTTAATAGGCTTGGTTCTTGACAATTGGAGTCCACACAGAGATGCTTGGGAAGAAAGGCTTGGACATCTATTTTCATGCAACCACTGTACAAAACCCTATGGCACTTTAAAAGTTTGAAATAGAAATAACATGTGATTTAGCAATCCCACTACTAGGTATATATTTGTAATAGTTAAGGTTGTGTGTCAACTTGGCTGGGCCAGGTTGAGTGGCTGGGCAGCTGGTGGTAGTTATTCCCCATGAAGAGACTGGCAATCAACTCCATGGTGGGCTCTATCACAAGCAGCTGAGTAGTTGCTTTAGGGATGTGGTCTGCTTCCCCTATGTAAGAAACAACTTTGGGAATGGCCTCTAGCTTATGGCACGCTTGAACCCTGCATGTAGCCAAGTCATTGTTCAGCAGCCTGCCATTCTCTGCTGATCTTGGGACTTTTAATGGACTTGAATTCATGGCTTGCCACATGGTTTGGTAATATCAGGACTGTACCTTGTTACTTGTTGCCCTTGGGTTTGTCAGCCTCAGCAGCCAGCAGCTGAGTGAAGAATGACAATACATTGTAACAGAGAAATTAGCACAAAATTATCAAGGCAGAAGGAGACACTGGGAGGAGCGCAAGAGTTAAAGTCAACAAAGTAAATACTATTACACACAAAATCTTGCAGTAACAGTAATAATAATAATCTATGGGTGAATACTTAGCTAGACACATAAGCTGAACAGGTGTGGGAAGACGAATGGGACTACACCCATGAATATATAGAGATTTGACAGAGGATATTTCTACATATGTATTTACATGTGGTGCAAATACATATATGAAAATAATAGAGGCTACAGAGGGCAAAGGTATAAAAACTTCTTAGCCATAACCAAATATCTTGCGGGAATGAATTGCTGGGCATGGGGGCTCAGAACCATAGTCTTATAGGACTTCAGGATCAATTGGCATAACATAGTCCACAAAGACAATGTTCTAAATCCTACTTTGGTATGTAGTGACTGAGGTCTTAAAAGCTAATGAGCAGTCATCTGAGGTGTGACTATTTTGTCTGAAGCAAAGAAGAGAGAAGAAAATAAAAGACAAATGTATACAATTGTCCAAAGGACTTCATAACCCTGAGACCAAAAGAACTAGATGGTGCCTGGCCACCGCTGCCAATAGCTCTGAAAAGGGATCACAATAGAAGGCCCTGACAGAATGGAACAAACTCAAAATCATAAAAAGGCCATGCTTACTGGTCTGATAGAAACTGGTGGAATCCCTCAGATTATGGCTTTTATATACTGATCTAGCTGGGAACTGAACCCAATCCGGTGTCTCAACTTTCAGCCAAGTGATACACAGGCCTATAAGTTGAAGAATATCATGAGGGAGATATGCACTTCTTAGGATAACCAACCATATGAGATTGATTGGGCAACATCTGCCCAGAAATAAAGCTTATAAGGTAGGAAAGGATGAGAAAGAAGGGCACATGGAAATGGTAACCCTGGGGTGGAAGTGAGAAGAGTGCTGTTATATTGTGGGGATTGCAATTTATGTCACAAAATAAAATGTGTATGAATGTCGAGTGGAAAACTGGTTTTCTTGTAAACTTTGAGTGACCTCATTATAGAAAGTTAAAAAAACAAAACAAAACAAACAACCCTATTGAACACAGTTCTACTGTAACACATATGGGGTTGCTATGAGTAGGAGCAACTTTGCAGCAACTGTTTTGTTTTTTGGTTTTATTAGTTTATCTTCTCAGCTAGACTATGCATCCCAAGAGTAGTTCCCATGTTTTCTTTTATTCACTTGAGTCCTCACTTTTTAGGAAAGTCCATGCCATATGGTAGGTATGTAATAAAGAGGTCTGCAATAAATAAATAAAGGAAGATGATGAGGTTGGGAAGAGTGAGAAGGTAGTAAGATATGAACAAGCAAAAGGAAAAAGATCTTTGCCACTTCTGTTATTTAGCTATGGTTCATCCTGGTAAGAATGAGTGACTTCTCTGTCTGTTGTTGTTGTTGTTATGTGCCATTGAGTCAGCCCCGACTCATAGCGACTCCTCCTTGGGTTTCCAAGGCGGTATCACTATGAAAGTAGATTGCCCAACCTTCCTTCCGAGGAGTGGTTGGTAGGTTTGAACTGCCAGCCTTCTGGTTAGCAGTCAAGTGCCTTGGACACTATGCTACCAGAGCTTCTACTTCTCTGTCTACTGAACTGGAATTGGAGATACTAGAAAGAGTGAGATTAACAGTATCTAGTGCAATGTTTTTTGGTTTTTTTTTTTTTTTTAATTTTATTTTGTACTTCTTTCAGGGTGTAGGTATTTTGATCAGAGAATACACTTCTAAGAAATTGTTAATTGTGGGACTTGAAATAAAGAAGCCTCATTTGGTAAAAAAATATTGTCACTGCTTGGGAAGACTTTGCTAGGATGGGAATTCTTAAAGGCCATTTTTGTATTCAAATTAAAAGTTTTTCATATTATAAACTAGATCTTTTGTAAGGTACTTGCCGAAAAGTGAATCTCTGCTCATTTAAAAAGCATCCATTTGTGTGCAAGTAAAATTGCCTGTCATAGTTTGAAAGGATTATTTATGGTTTCTAAACATTTCTCTCCCAATTCAGCTCTATATTGCCTTTACAAAATAGAAAGTTAATTCCATTAGAATGTTCTATTGTCCAATATATATACACCCTGTTATATTGTATTGTAACGTGATTACATTCAATTGCTCCACATGCTATATTAGAAAATGACAAAGTATATAAAATAGTTTTTATAGTTTCTTTACAATGAACTAGTGACTGTGACTGTTAATAATCATCTCAAAATATAATCACCAAGAATAGTAATGTTTTGCGTTGATCCAAGGAGAAAATAGTTCATAATAGTGTCAAAAAGAATAATAATAATAATAAAGATTGTACAATATACTCTCCAGAGGTAAAGACTTGCATTGTAGAAGATGGAAGGGTAGAGATTAAATGACATACCACTGTATTTGTATTAGAAATGGTTATTTGGTTTATATTAAATTGTGTCAATTTGATGTTAAATGCATAGTATGTAAATAGTATGTTGTATGAATAGATCCCCACCTCCAGCTAAAAAGTTCTGTAATTCCTGAACTTATTTCTGTATTTAGATAGCAAGGAGCAGACTGGGATCTGACAAAATGGTCTCAAAGATGCCAAATACCTAAGCAATTATGATACAAAGATGCAAACAGACTGAAATGTACCTGTCATACTTCAGAAATTGGCTCTGTTGCGCTGTTTGGCCAAATGCTTGCTTCATTGGAGGAGACACCATCTGCTTCAGGCATTGCTCACACTGATGAAATGGATGAGCTCTAATTAAGAGGATTTATTACATAGACTGTTATCAAGCAAAAAAAAAAAAAAAATTCTGAGAAATTTGACACTATATATGAATACTCACAGTCAAACATTTGAAGGGAAAGGCACATATTAAGTTCTAAAAATTTTTTAAAATTTTATTTTTTAAAAGCAAATTTCTATATTTTAGGCAAGAGTCATTTGTAGGAATTTAAATACCTGTATCTTAGTGCAGAGGTGTTCTTGGATGGTGCAAATGGTTAAGGGCTCAACTATGAGCCAGCGATTGGCAGTTTGAAGCCACCCAGAAGCACCTTGACCATAGGACTGGAGATCTGCTTCTGAAAGGTCACAGCCTTGAAAACCCGGTGGAACCCAGTGAGTGTTAGCCCACACACACGGTGGTTTTGGGAGTTGGAATCAATTTGATGGCAACCAACAATAGCAGTTTATGTACAAATAGTTAAGCACATGGCAAGTAATTGATAAGTTTGATGTTCAAATCTACCCAGAGGTGCCTCTGAAGAAAGGCGTGGTAGCATACTTTACATCAGTTACATCTTCATCTCCCTCTGTTTTCTTTCACTACTTACTGACTTGAAGTGTAATGACAGGTTATATATAAATATTTTGTGAAATGATGTAGGCTGGTGTGTTCTTTGGCCATGCATTTTGAATTAGAATACAAGGGGTCCCCTAGACCTTTTCCTCTCTGCATGACCAAGTGCATGACCTCTCCGCATGACCAGTTTCCTGCGTGTTGTCAGCCTATAAACTAATAAGGGGTTTGCAGTGGTTATTAACTGCTAGGAATGAAGTCACTGACTGAGACTGCAAGTTTTGATCTTATCTTTCCATTGTATTCTGAGAGCCACACAATGTAACTAAAGGACTGTCATCTTTGGTTACATTTCTTCTGAGAGCTTCAAGCAAAAACAATCTTTGCTGTTAGAGAAGAAAGCTTTATTTTCAGGAAAAAGGCTCAACCGTCACACAGTCTTGGATTATCAAAAAACTTCTCATGTGAAGACAAGTTTCATTAAGACGTCATGATAACTCATCTTAACTCTCTGGGGATTTTGACAATTATTCCTCAATTTTAATGACAGTGGAGATATGTTGTGATCAAAAGATTTTAAAAGCATTATTGCTTGGTTTCCCAAGGAACTGAACATGCTCTGTGTATTACCTTAGATTTGTTTTTGTAATAAAATGGCAGTTTTGTATGTTTGATTATTACTTGCATTTTCTCTTAAACCATATAAACTATTGGTATATATTAGTATTAATTATTATATGTAATTTATTTTTGAAAAGAGTATATGTATTATAGGAAAACAATATATAATTCAAGGAAATCAATCGCAAATTCATCTGGGGTCAATTTTTTTTCTAAAAACTATTCTGAAAATGGCAAGTGCAGAGGTCATGACTGATTTATTCATTTATGTATCTTCACAGCCTGAGACATGCTATGTTGCTCAATAAATATTTGTTGTTTGGTTACTTAAATGAATAAGAATATACAACAATTACTGATTAATTGATTACTATTATTTAATAGATTTTATATGAAATGAAAGCACTTTTTGACTGTACTTGCTTAATGTAAGTAGTATGCTGTGCATATATAAAAGACAGGGTCCTGCCAACTGTATCAGATGGAAGAGAAGAGGAAAAAGGCAAAGCAATAAAATTACTTAGTGTGATTGAACTGAAGGAAAATTCACATCCATTGACATCAAGTACAGACTGCTTGAAAGATTCTGAAGATGCTTTATGTACAGGTACAGACATACCTCGAAGAATTTGCAAGTTCAGTTCCAGACTACCACAACAAAGCAATTATCGCAATAACATGATTCACCTGACCTTTTTAGTTTCCCAGCATGTATAAAGCCTATGTTTACACTAAGCTGTATTCAGAATTGACTCCACGGCAGTGGGTTTTGTTTTTTGGTTTGATAGTCTATTGAGTGTGCTGTAGCCTTATGAATAAGTTTGAAATATTGTAAGCATTACCAAAATGTGACATAAAAACATGAAGTGAGCACATGCTGTTGGAAAAATGGCACCGATATACTTGCTTGAAACAAGGTTGCTGGAAACCTTCACTTTGTTAAACATGCGCTATCTGCAAAACACAATAAAGCAAGGCATATCTGCACTTTGTGAAATGATGCATTTATGAAAAGTTTACTGTTAGTTGAAAATATTTTTAAATACCCAATGAAAAATTACTATATAAAACCATCCCTACTGAAAAATTCAATTTGAAACTAATGATAATGATGAAATTTATTCTTTATGTAACTCTAGATTTTATCCATCTGAAAAGTGTAAAATGCAGAACAGTAGTAAAAGAACAACACAGTATTACTTATGATAAAATCAAAGATTCCTTTTATGTGGCCATAAAATATGTGCCATTGTGGAGATCTTATACAACACTGTCAAATTCTCATTTTGCTTTATAAGTGGAATTGAAATTTTGTAATGTGAGGCAAAAATAAGTCTAATTTCATCAGCCTTCTGTTAGGTCGCTTCACACCTTGTTTTTCTCCCAAGCATCTTGAAACTAAAGTCAAGTTGGGTCTACTCTTTGTGAAATCTATATATAAAAATACATAAAGGGGTCCTTGAATTCCCAACTGTGTTAAGGGCTTTTTTTGAGAATGAACCACTAATGAGAAATGTTCTCAATTCATTATAGATAAGACTGGAGTTACTTCTCTCTCTCTGGTTCTGATGATAGTCCTTAACCCATGAAACTAAGGAAATAATATTTACCATTGCCTGGTAGGATGCCTGGCACATTGTTGCTGTTAGGTGCTATCAGTCATCTCTGACTCATAGCAACCTTTTGTGCAGCAGAACAAAACACTGCCTGGTCTTGTGCCAGCCTCACGATCCTTGCTATATCTGAGTCCATCATTGCCGTCACTGTGTCTATACATCTTGTTAAGGGTTTTGCCCTTCTTTGTTGACCCTCCACCTTACCAAGCATGATATCCTTCTCCAGGGAATGGTTCCGTCTGACAACATGATCAAAATAGGTGAGACAAAGTCTGGCCATTCTCGCTTCCAGGGAGCATTCTGGTGGCACTTCTTCCAGGACAGATTTGTTAGTCCTTTGAGCAGACCATGACACTCTTAGCATTCTTCTCCAACACCACAATTCAAAAGCATCAACTCTTTGGTCTTCCTTAATCATTGTTCAGATCTCACATGCATAAGAGGTGATTGAAAATACCATAGCTTAGGTTAGGCACACCTTACTCTTCAAGGTAAGGTACTTGTTACCCTCCTGAGAGGGACCGGGTCTCCGGGAGCAAGGTAAGCACGGGTGGGTTTGTGCTTACTCACTGATCTGCACTGAACACTTTCCCTTGTTACCCTCCCGAGAGGGACCAGGTCTCCAGGAGCAAGGTAAACATGGGCGTAGCACAGAGTAGCAGGCTGGAAGAGCAGGAGAAAGGGGTAAAACCCAGGAAGCCAAAGAGAAGAGCAATCAGCCGAAGGGATTAGGTGAGGAGGGGAAACTCAGGGAC
>NW_006921827.1:2798398-2800494 GCF_000298275.1 Orycteropus afer afer | reverse complement strand
GTCTACATGTCACCACAGTAGGACAAACCGACAGACAAGTTTGTCCTGCTGTTGGAGACCTCTCGTATCACCCCCACCTGGCTGACTGTTCCTCTGTCTGGCTTCCTGACTTTTAATCCCCTTCCTCCTGCTCTTCTGGCCTGCTTCTTTGAGGGTCCCTGAGTTGTCTCTCCTTACCTGTATCCCTGGGGCTTACTGCTCTTCTGTCCGGGTTCAAGGCTCTTATCCCCTTTCTCCTGCTCTTCCGGCCTGCTACTCTGGTGTCCCTGCATTGTCTCTCCTCACCTGTAACCCTGGGGCTGATGCATTAGTGAGGTGAAATGGACTGGTTTCAGTCACTTTGAATCAGACAACCACGTGATCTTCTATGCCGGAAATGACAAACTGAAGAGGAATATCATGGCATTCATCATCACAAAGGATGTTTCAAGATCTGTCTTGAAGTACCATGCTGTCAGTGATAGGATAATATTCATTTGTCTAAAAGGAAAACCCATTAATACTACTATTATTCAAATTTACACATCAACCACCAAAGCAAAGATGAAGAAGCTGAAGATTTTTATCAAATTCTACAGTCTGAAATTGACCAAAAATGCAATCAAGTTGTGTTATTTACCACCTGTCATTGGAATGCAAAAGTTGGAAACAAAGAAGAATCACAGGTAGTTAGAAAATTTGGCTTCAGTGACAGAAATAATGCTGGGGATTGCATGATAGATTTTTGCAAGACCAATGACTTATTCATTACAAATATCTTTTTTCAACAACATAAGTGGTGGCTGTAATGTGAACTTCACCAGACAGAGTACACAGGAATCGGATCGACTATATCTGTGACAAGAGGAGATGGAGGAGCTCAATATCATCAGCCATCTAAAGAATAGATTTGATGCATTGAACACCAATGATCAAAAACCAGAAGAATTGTGGGATAACATCAAGATTATCATCCATGAAGAAATCAAGAGGTCATTAAAAATATGAGAAAGAAAGAAAAGACCAAAATGGATGTCAGAAGAGACTCTGCACTTGCCCTTGAGGGAAGAATTGCTAAAGCAAATGGAAGAAATGACAAGATAAAAGAGCTGAACAGAAGATTTCAAAGAGCTGCTCTAGCTGATAAAGTCAATTACTCTAATGAAATGTGCAAAGACGTGGAGTAAAAGAACCAAAGGGAAGAACATGCTTGGCATTTCTCAAGCTGAAAGAACTGAGGAAAAAAAGTAAGCCTCAAGTTGCAATATTGAAGGATTCTATGGGCAAAATATTGAATGATGTAGGAAGCACCAAAAGAAGATGGAAGGAATACACAGAGTCATTGTACCAAAAAGAACTCGTCGATCTTCATTCATTTCAGGAGGTGGCATATGATCAAGAACCAATGGTATTGAAGGAAGAAGTCGAAGCTACACTGAAAGAATTGGCAAAGAACAAGGCTCCAGGAATTGACAGAATACTCATTGAGATGTTTCAACAAGTGGATGTCCCACTAGAGGCACTCACTCAGTTATGCCAAGAGATTTGGGAGACAGCTACCTGGCCAACTGACTGGAAGAGATCCATATTGGTACCTATTCCAAAGCAAGGTGATCCCACAGAATGTGTAAGTTATCAAACAATATCATTAATATCGCACACAAGTAAAATCTTACTGAAGATAATTTAAAAACGGTTGCAGCAATATATTGACAGGGAACTTCCAGAAATGCAAACTGGATTCAGAAGGGAACATGGAATGAGGGATATCATTGTTGATGTCAGATGCATCATGACTCAAAGCAAAGAACACAAGAAAGATGTTTACTTGTGTTTTATTGACTATGCAAAAGCATTTGGTTTTGAGGATCATAAAAATTGTGGATAACATTGAGAAGAATGGGAATTCCAGGACACTTAATTGTACTCACAAGGAATCTGTACATAGACCAGGAGGCTGTCATTCTAACAGAAAAAGAGAACACTGCATGGTTTAAAATCAAGAAGGGAGTGCATCAAGGTTGGATTCTTTCACCATACTTATTCAATCTGTATGCTGAGCAAATAATCCAAGAAAGTAGACTATATGAAGAAGGACATGGCATTAAGATTGGAGA
>NW_006921827.1:2781246-2797858 GCF_000298275.1 Orycteropus afer afer | reverse complement strand
AAGGGACCATTCGCTGGAGAAGGATGTCATGCTTGGTAAGGTGGAGGGTTGACGAAAGAGGAGAATGCCCTCAAAGAGATGGATTGACCTGGTGGTGGTGGTGATGGGCTCTGTATAGCTAGAATCATGGAGCTGGCTCAGGACCGGGTGATGTTTCATTCTACTGTGCATAGGGTCACTGAGTTGGAGATGACTCGACAGCATGTAACAACAACAACAACGCTTAGCCTACACCCTCATAATAACGTGTAAGCTACCACAGGATGACAGACTGACAGACAAGTTTGTCTTTTAGTTATTCCTAACCCCTCTGCATCGGCCTACATTGGGCAATGGCCTTAAAATAGAGGTAGGTTCCTACAAGCAGCCCCTGAGCCCTGACCCACTACCTCAGGCCCCAGCCTTATTATACAGCCACCCCAAGTGAAAAGCAGCCTCCAAGCCCTGCGCCTGCGTACCTCAATCTCTGGCCTTAATAAAGAGCCTCCCCCAAGTGAAAAGCAGCCTTCTAGCCCCGGGTCAGCCTACCTCAGGCCCGGCCTTAATATAGAGCCACTCCCAGCAAAAAGCAAAAAGCAGCTTCCAAGCCCCTGACTTGCCTACTTCAGGCCCCAAACTTAATATAGAGCCACCCCCAAGGGAAAAGCGGCCCCCAACCATTGGGCCTTGGCCTTAAAATAGAGTCGCACCCAAGAGAAAAGCAGCCTCCAAGTCCCGGGCCTGCCTACCTCAGGCCGTGGCCTTAATATAGAGTCACTCTCAAGCTAAAAGCAGCCTCCAAGCCCCAGGCCCACTGACCTCAGGCCCTGGCCTTAATATAGAGCCACCCCCAAGTGAAAGGCAGCCTCCAAGCTCTGGGCTCTCCTTCCTCAAGCCCTGACCTTAATAAAGAGCGCCCCCACAAGAAAAGCAGCTCCTAGCCCCAGGCCTGCTTACCTCAGGCCCTGACTTTAATATAGAGCCACACCCAAGTAAAAACCCGCCTCCAAACCTCAGGCCCTGCCTGACATATAGTAGACACTTAACAAACAATTGTGGAAACCATCAATATTGCTCCATCCAAATCCTGAAAGGTTTTTTTTTTTTTTTTTTTTTTTGTTTATCTTACCATGGCATGATTGCAAAGTCTACATTGTGATGCCTACATCCTGGTTTAAAGGCCTCGTTACTTATACAAGTTAATATTTATGAGGTTTTGGAAAGATTACTTTGTTGTTAGTTGCCATAGAGTCAGTCAGAACTGACTGGCTCTTTGCACAATGAAATGAAACACTACCTGGTCCTATGCCATATTCACAATTGTTGCCATGCTTGAATTCATCATTGCAGCCATTGTGTCAATCCATTTTCTTGAGGTTCTTCCCCTTTTTCACTGACTCTCTACTTTACTAAGCATGATATCCTTCTTCAGGGACTAGTACCTTCTGACATGACCAAAGTATGAGGGAGGAATGATCCTTCAAGGATCATTCCAGCTGGACTTCCTCCAAGACAGATTTGTTCATTTCTCTGGCTGTCCATGGAATTTTCAGTATTCTTCGCCAACACCACAGCTCAAATGCATCAATTCTTCTCCCATCATCCTTGTTCATTCTCCAGATTTCATATGCATATGAGGCTGTTGAAAATATCATGGCTTGGGTCAGGTGCACCTCAGTCTTCAAAGTGACGTCTTTTCTCCCCAACACTTTAAAGAAGTCTTTTGCAGAATATCTGCCCAGGGTAATATGACATCCTATTTCTTGGCTGCTGCTTCTATGAGTGTTGATTGTGGATTCAAATAAAACGAAATCATTGACAATTTCAATCTTGTCTCCATTTATCATGATGTTGCTTACTGGTCCACTAGGGAGTGAAGATAGAAAAGTTAATTGATATTTTACTTTAAAGGAACTACAAAGCAACATATTAGCAAATTGAAATCGAGATTGTAGAATATAAAGTAAACGATTAAGTGACTGTCAACAGCTGTGAAAGGACTGGGATTTTTATCCTACCTTCAAGCTAACAAATCAGACTGCCACTGACTTCATGGATACTTATGCCTCTCGACTCAATCTTCCTGTTTAGATGATTTGTGGACCAACTCTCCCGAACCAACTTTTTAATTGTGTATTGAGTTTGACTGCCTAATAGTGATAATGAATTTCCAGAGTGGACATAAAGCCTTTGAAAGGTTTGGTTCAGCTAAGCCTGGAACACAGCATGATCTATACAGGCACTGGCAATACTTCGTAACATACTTTTTTTAGCCCTCTCGTACAATTTGGGGAGGTTTATGGCTGAGGATCAAACACCACATTTTTTTTTTAATCCTCTTATTGCTAGTGTATATTGCTTGCTTCAAGATTTGGAACGAGCAATTGACTATTGCTTATCATTTTGTCTTTCTGTTCCATTTCCAGTGGGTAAAGATATCTATCTTAAAACAGAACTATTGTCTTTTTACCCATCATCTCTCTCTTTGGCATTGTTGTTGTTGTTGTTATGTGCTGTCTAGTCGGACCCAACTCATAGCGACCCCTCCCTGGGTTTCCAAGGTGGTATCACTATGGAAGTAGATTGCCTAACCTTCCTTCTGAGTAGTGTCTGGTTGGTTTGAACCGCCAGCCTTCTGGTTAGCAGTCAAGTGCCTTAGGCACTATGCTACCAGAGCTCCTAAAGAGAATTAATAAAGCATGAAACCAGTACATCACTGCACCAATTCATAACTTGAGGTGATTTTAGAGCTGTGACTTTTTAGGCCAGTGTCATTTTCTCATCTCTTTTATTAGTATACATCAACAGTTCCACTTCCTAATTTGGGGTGATGGTCTTTGTGCATTTCATTTATTGCAATTTTTGTATCAGCTGATATCTCCCAGTGGTAAGAAAGTGTGCTGAAAAACAGTCATTTTGATGTTAACATCCACCTGTAGTAGATTAAGAAAATGTGCTCTTATTTATTTAAAGGAAAAATATATCTTCTCTTAACTACATTTCCTCCCAAGATTGGAAAGTGCAGCTGTTTTTGTTATTAAAAAAAAAAAAAATTCCCATGATTTCAAAATCAAACATCAACCACTTATTGATAAAGATCAAAGATTACAGCCTGAGTATGGATTTAACCTCAAAATAAAGAAACAAAAACCCTTACAACTGGACCAATAAGCAACATCATGATAAAAAGAGAAAATATTGAAGTTGCCAAGGATTTCATTGAATCCACAATCAATGCCTATGGAAGCAGCAGTCAACAAATTAAACACCATATTGCAATTGGACTTTGCAATTATTGCAATTATTGACTATGCAAGGCATTTGATTGTGTGGATCATGACAAATTATGGATAACATTGAGAAGAATGGGAATCCCTGGGCACTTGATTGTACTCATGAGGAATCTGTACCTTGACCAGGAGGCTGTCGTTCGAACAGAACAAGGGGACACTACATGGTTTAAAATCAAGAAGGGAGTGCGTCAGGGTTGTATTCTTTCTCCACACTTATTCAATCTATATGCTGAGCAAATAATCCGAGAAGCTGGACTATATGAAGAAAAACGTGGTATCAGGATTGGAGGAAGAATCATTAACAACCTGAGATATGCAGACGATACAACTTTGCTTGCTGAAAGTGAGGATGACTTAAGGCACCTACTGATGAAGGTTGAAGAATACAGTCTGCAGTATGGATTACATCTCAACATAAAGAAAACAAAAATCCTCACAACTGGACCAATGAGCAGCATCACAATCAATGGAGAGAAGATTGAGGTTGTCAAGGAATTCACATTGCTTGGTTCTACAATCGATGCCAACGGAAGCAGCAGTCAGGACATTAGACGACGTGTAGCATTGGGAAAGTCAACTGCGAAGGAACTGTTTCAAGTGCTGAGGAGCAAGGATATCTCCTTGAGGACTAAGGTGCGCCTGACACAAGCCATGATATTTCCAATCACCTGTATGCATGTGAGAGCTGGACAATGAATAGGGAAGACCGAAGAAGAGTTGATGCTTTTGAGTTGTGGTGCTGGCGAAGAATGCTGAAAGTACCATGGACTGCTAAAAGAACTAACAGATCTGTCCTGGAGGAAGTGCAGCCAGAATGCTCCTTGGAAGCGAGAATGGCCAGACTTCGTCTCACCTATTTTGGTCATGTTGTAAGAAGGGACCATTCCCTGGAGAAGGATGTCATGCTTGGTAGGGTGGAGGGTCGACGAAAGAGGGGGAGGCCTTCAACGAGATGGATTGATACAGTGGCTGCGATGATGGGCTCGAGTATAGCAGGGATTGTGGGGCTGGTGCGGGATCGGGCAGTGTTTCGTTCTGCTGTGCATGGGGTCGCTATGAGTCGGAAACGACTCGACGGCACTTAACAACAACAACATTGCAATTGGACAAATTTGAGGCAAAAGATCTCTTTAAAGCATTACATAGTAAAGATGTCACATCAAGGACTAAAGTGTACCTGACATAAGCTATGTTGTTGTTGCTGTTATGTGCCGTCGAGTCGGCCCCGACTCATAGAGACCCCTCCTTGGGTTTCTGAGACAGTATCACTACAGAAGTAGGATTGCCCAACCTTCCTTCTGAGGAGTGGCTGGTGGGTTTGAACCGCCAGCCTTCTGGTTAGCAGTCAAGTGCTTTAGCCACTATGCTACCAGAGCTCCTAGTATTTTTCAATTGGCTCATATATATGCAAATTCTGAACAATGAGCAAGAAGGGCCAAAAAAGAATTGATGCATGTAAATTATTGTGTGGGCAAAAAATATTGAATGTATCATGGATTGCCAGAAGACCAAACATATTTCTCTTGGAAGAAGTAGTCAGAATGCTCTATAGAATAAAGAATGGCTTCAGTATGGACCAATCCCTGGATAAAGACATCATGTTTGGTAAAGTAGATGGTCAGAGAAAAAGAAGACCCTCAATGACATGGCTTGACACAATGGTTGCAACATGGGCTCACACACAGCAATGATTGTGAGGATGGCTTAGGACTGGGCAGTGTTTTGTTCTGTTATGCATAGGGTCACTATTAGTTGAAAGTGATTCAACAGCACATAACAACATAGCATTACAACAAACCTTCTTGGCAAATCATGTAGATAGTTGTTAGTGCCACCCTATGACAGGAGAAAGGATTAAGTAATATTTTACAGCGTCACCCTGTCTTAACGTGTTAAGAGTGAGATGAAGGCAAAATGTTGATTTTTTTCTATTTACCACCCAGAGTAGATGCTACTTTCTCTATTCAGTTATTACACTCCATAAATATTTTTACTAATAAAAGTTTAGCACCTTGAGGAATTCATAGCTCAGTAATGAGTGAATGCCTCAAATGAATGATGTTTGATTTAAGACAGTTGTGTCACCAATTATCAAAGTTGAGGTCTATGTCAATTAAACTCACATAGCATCATCAGTACATCTGTTTAATCTGGCATTTTATTCTGTGATTTAATCTAATTTTCAAAGCTTCATGTTGGTGAATTTTATTTTTAACAAAAATTTAATACTTTATATTAACATTTATGGCCTACAGTTAATTGTATGATTATAATGACATGTTTAACTACATGGCATATTCAAATTTTCCTTTTTAAAATAGTCATTGATCATTTACTACAAAATTTTTATTGTCTGGTTTGGTTTTGTTAGGTTTTTGCCTCTTTCACATAACAGTTTCAATGTGTTTCCTTGACAACATTGTTACTAAGAATGTCCCTGAAGAAAATCTTTCAAAATTATATTTCTGTTTTTTCCTAGATTATATAAAGTTGTAATTTATGAGTAATTCACTTTCAGTAAATAATTTTTAAGCTGTTCAGGTAGTGCTGTTGCTGTGAAAGTATCTGTCAAGTAAAGGCATTCTTGAATTTGAAGTTTAAATGATTAGATGTTACTCATAAAACTCAAAGACCTAATCAGGAAAAGATTTTTTAAAAAAAGCTGATAGGATGTCTGATTAGTGTATTAAACATATAAAATTTCAATAGAATCTTCAAGCTGAAAATGGTATATGTTCTTAGAAGAATATTGCTTAATTTTAGCTCTTTAAAATTTTTCTAGAGCTTTGAACTTTTGTAATTACTATGCTGTCTGCATTCTTCTAGGCTTTATTTTACTTAATATTCTTTATTCATGAACAGGTGCTCACTTGTTTTCACTACTATATAACATTCCATCCACGATTTATATATTCACCTATTGTAGGCAGTTAGCTTGTTTCCTGATCAATGTTACTATGAACATTCTTTACCTCCTTTCCCATATACACTTACAATATTTTCATTGATTATATTCATGGGAATATAATTCTTGGATTTATAATTTTTTTATAAGACAATGTCAAATTGAGGTCCGATCTGATTATACTAATTTTCTTTAAAAGCTGTCTATAAGAAATCAATTGATAAAAAAGACCAGACTTACTGGTCTGATGGAGACTGGTATAACCTCTCAGACTATGGCCCTTAGTCACTCTTCAAGCCTAGAGCTGAACTCGCCTCTGTGGTTCAGCTTCCAGGCAAACAATAGATAGGCCTATGGGGTGCCAGAAAGCTGGCGCTTCAAACCCATCAGCCACTTCTCGGAAGGAAGGTTGGGCAATCTACTTCCCTAGTGATACCACCTTGGAAACCCAGGGAGGGGTGACTATGAGTCAGGTATAACTCAACAGCACATAACAACAACAACAAATGGGGTGAACAATCAAACCAGAGAGGTGAGTACACCTTAGAACAATCAATTATACAAGACCTAAAAGCCAACATTTGCTCAAGGATGAAGTTTAGAAGCTAAGAATGGATAGGAAAGAAGGACAAGTGGAAATGATAACGACAAGGAGGAAGTGGGAGGAGTGCTGTTCAATTGTAGGGACTACATTTAATGTTATGAAACAAAACGTGTATGAAGAGTTGAATGGAAAACCAATTTGCTACGTAAACTTTCATTCAAATTACAATAAAAGTCAAAAAGAAGTTCTATTGAATTTCACACACTCTAATGCTTCTTTTGTCAGACTTTTTGATTTTTTTCTATTTAGTGGATATATATGATACAGTGACTGTGATTTGCAATCTCTGATTATTAAAGTTGGCAATTCTTCACTTCTTTGACCATATGTGTTTCCTCTTCTGTGGAATACCTGTTCCTGTCCTTTGCTTACATTTTCCATTGGATTCTTTTCTGTTATTTTCTTGGAGTTCATTATGCTTATCCTTGACATGGAACCTTTGAGTTTTATGTGTGTAAACATCTTTTCCCAAATATACCTTATATTTTCATTTTCTAAAGATGTCTTGATAAACAAAAGTTCTTAACTGAAGATAGTGCTTATCTGGTAAAGAAATTTGTTTTTATGAAGGGACAATTTGGCTAATTAGGAAAAAATCATTAATCACTTGTATATTAGATGATTATGAAGTATCAGTTCATCTTTTTTTGCAACATTTACTTAAATTCTGATTTCTCTAGAAATGGGTAATGGGTACAAACAAACCTATAAATATTTCCATGTGTTTATTGATGGAATGGCTGATAAAAGTCCAACTCCCAATGCATCCCAGGTCCACTGCTGATTCCTACCCAAAGAAAAGAGATTTTTTTTTTTTTTTGCTACTGGATAAGGCTCACATCAAGATAGAATTTCAGCAAACACGCTTAATAGGCATGGGTGGGTGGAATAATTTTGCTGCTTTTATTGTATTTCTTAGCAAGTTCTATAGATGGTTTTCAAAGGCAGCTAAGTCCATGTGGGCTACAAATAAGTAGTACAAATTTTATGCCTGGCATACAAATGCAGTGCTGAATCAGCTGCCCCAAATTCCATTTCTATTTATATTGTTCTCAAAGGCATTCAGGGCCAATTGTGCAGAGAAATGTGGAGAGGCTAACTTATCAGAATCACATTATGTTGCATAAGCCCAAGATAAAACTACCCCCAGCCCAGCCCACTGACTCATAGGAACCCTTAAAGCACTAATTAAACTGACTTTGATAATGGTATTTTTTTTTTTTTTTTAATTGTTTAACTTTCAGAGGCCAAAAACCTAGTTTTACTCATAGGAGGTTGGAGAAATTTATTAAAGAACAAATAAAAGAACGGATGTTCTTATTATATAGTGAAGAGTACAAAAAGCCAGCAAAATTATATTGAATCCAAAGTTTAAAATGGTAATTAAAATAGACTGCCTTAGAAACTGTTTCTAGAATGGCTTTATATGAAATTGAACAAGAAATATCTTGGTTTTAAAATATGCTTTGCTTTGGTATTATTATTAAAGCAAGGATTTTTTTGAAGAATGAAAGAAAATTAAATTGGAAGTGGTAAATTAAGCTGAAGGGAGAAAAACTTTTCCTAAGGAGAAAGGTCAAAATCTTAGAGGTCAGACTAGCTATATATGACAGAGAAAAGAAAACATGCACTGACCTAACTACTCTTAAAAAGGGCTTTAAAAGAGGGAATTGCTTTATTTTAGGACCAGAGAGGATGATTGAGGCCTGAAGAAATATAGCTGTAGCGCAGTAGCAAGATCACAAGTAGAATATTGGAATTATTGTCCTTAAGGATCCCACATCCAAGAAACTCTTGAAAGATGTCCTTTTAAAGTTGCAGATAGGGACTCTTTAATGAGAGACAACTATATAGATACTGAACTTTTGGACATATTTGAAAGTCGGTCTGAAGTGCTGAACAAGATACTAAATTTCAAGGTAGTACAGTTATTCAAAGCAGGGAAAAGAAACTTGTGCAATAAGGTCTGAAAGGGAAAGTGCATGGGAGACAATACAGAAACAAAGGGAACAACCTTAATAGATCTAATCCAGCATAGATTGAATGTTTGTCTCATGGGAGAATGATTGGCATTATTTAACTCAGGAAGTGAAAGTGGACATTATTTGTTTGAATAATGGCATTTTTGGCAGTCCCAAAACTCAGTGACTACATCCTTCTCATGATGGGACACCCAAGAAACAAAATTAACATCAGAAAGTGGATGATTATATCAGCAAAGCAAATAACTGTGCCTAAAATCTAAGAGAAAGGAGAAAGCAAAGTGGATACTCAGATCTTGAGAATAGTCATTTGGTAGTAGAGTAGGAAGGGAAATCAATTTACGAATGAAGTTAAATTGAAAACTCATATGAAGTTTCTTGAAAGGAATAGGAGAGCAGCAGATAGGAATAAACCATTAGAGGCATTCTTTCCCATTGTAGAAAACTATGTAGCAGAAAGAAGTGTTGCTTAAGAACTAGAATGTTCAAAAGCTGAGGAAAAATAGGGCCTCAGAAAAAGGCTGACTCTAGCAGAAAGAAAAGCGAGTCAACCCTCCTTAACAGGCATGTCTCATAAGCCTGAGGTGTTCCAGAATAAACGGCAATAGTCCTCTGTGGAATAGGTCTGCATCCTGTACATATTTTGCTCTGCATTGCCACCCTGTGAAGGGTGGGAGAACGGCAGGAAATTGAGGCCAAAAGGAAATATAAAATTGGAATGTTTTGACTATTCTGGATAGGAAAAAAAAAAAAAAAGGAACATCAATAAGATCTAGTCATTGGAGCTGTGACCAGTGCAAATTTAAAAAATACCAGGGGTTCCTCCCACTTTGATGAAGGAGAAAGAATGCAAAAATGGATTCCTCTCCTCTCTGTATTGCCTAAACATTGTAGACTATGGACAAGGACATAGAACCTCTGGGATTCTGATGAAGCAGAAATTAAAGTTTTTCTGCATCCATTAACCTACTTGTATGGCTTTTTCGAACATCTACATACTGATTTCTGGTTATTGAGGGGGATTTAAATTTTTTTGTTGTTGTTGCTAGAGAAACTCACTTTGGTTGTGGGATTAGCAAACTTTTTTTTAAATTGGGGCTAGGATAATTTTATGTGTCCTATTAACTTGTGCTTTCTTAGGGTGGGGCTCATGAAGTAAGAACTAAATTCTGCTATCTAAATCATTGTGAGGGGATGATACTCATTCTAGTGGAAGAAAATCCAGACTGCAAACCAGTTACTTAGGTCTTCACTAGACTATACAGAAAGAATTTGGAGAAAAATAGAGTTTAATCTTTATTTTCTTTGGAACTGAAAATTATTTTAAAAGTCAAGGTGACTTACAAGTAGGGATTTAATTTCTTCTTGTAAACCTCATAATGAAAGAGTATTTATATTCAAATTTAGGTCATTATTTTGTTATTGACACTATATTATTGCAGAGTAGTTATTTATTTATTTTTATTCTATTGTGTAATCTCTATTGAGCCATGATAAACAGTGTGGCTGGATACCAATTTGAATGGGAAACAAAATACAACATAAAATTTTAGCCTAGGGCATAATAGAAGTTCGGAATAAATTTACTTAGTGTACTCTTTCTATCCAACTCATATCCTTCATGGAGAAAAGCTAAATTGGCCACAATGCTTGGTATTTGGGGAGTAGTCTGAAGAACAAAAGAATTGTCTGTCCTGAATGAATCATCTTGCCTGAGAGATCAGGAACATTCTTGATTGATTATTTGCTTGATTGTTTCACTAAATGCATTAAGACAGCAGAAAAAAAGGAATGCATATTTGTGTGGAACTCTTATTTTTCTACTCCTCATATTCCCATGTTGGGGAAATAATATGCAATCCAACCCCTAGGATGGAAATATCGGAAATATACTTTCACCTTTATCGGAAATATACTTTCATACTACATGCCTTTCTCATTCCCAACCAACGTCCAAGGGGTGACTTCTGGAATAGTTGCATTGGGAAAGGCACTGAGCATAATCACTTTTGCTCCTTCTGGATTCCCCATTTTTAAAGATAGCCTGAGTATGGCATACACTAGAGGGAAGTTTACCAAGGTAGGCTCTGTCTGTGCAGATTTGGAGGTGGTTAAGTTCATATCAAGGAAGTCTGGTCATACAATGTGTAATCTCTTGGCTGCTAACTGAAAGTTTGACAGTTTGAACTCACCCAGATCCACAGGAGAAAGACTTGGTGATCTTGTATCAAAAAGTTTATAGCCAAGAAAAACCTGTGGGGCAGTTCTACTCAGTCACATAAGGTCTTTGTGAGTTGGAATTGATTCATCAGCACCCAGAAACAACAAGTTCAAATCAGGTAGGCTACTGATCCAAACAGTGTACTTCAGTTCAATGTTATCAATAAAGAAATTGAATTTTTATATTAAACTCTGACCCCCTAGTATTATATTTCAACTCTGGGAGGCTGTAGGCTGAAGAGTATGATTAATTATTGTTTCCAAAATCACAACAGATACTTAAATGTTCCAATTGACGTGAGACATACTCTTTACCATGCTTCAGGGCTTCAGAGACAAACAAGAAATACTTGGGTAGTCAAAAGCAGAGCATCAATGGTAACTAATGACTATGTCCACTTTTTTCTAATGCAACAATTATTGTCTCAAATGCTGAAATGTACCAAGTAGATGAAAATGAAAAGCAATATAGAGTATGATATGTTTGTTCATTGTGTGAGTGGTGGTGATGTTTGGGGGGTTGGTGAATTATGTGAATTAGAGAGCACATGGCTTTACAAAAGTGGAAGTTGTTATGCATCACTAGCAGACTGTAGCTATGAAGGAAGGATTAGATAGTCTCACCTTTAAGGGAAGGTGGAGATAAAGGTTTCTTAGAAAATTTCCCAGTTTTTAAAGGTTGGCTTAAATTTAGTGGGAAAACTTGTTTCTTGATCAATTTAAGCAGGCTTATAGGTTATCTGTGGCTATGAAGTTATCTAGTGGAACTTATCTTTCTCTAAGCTTTTTGGGGACCAGCTCCTCAATGCACTTAAACTTGAATTTCTTTAGTAGTAGTTCACCCCAATTGCTGAAGGCATTTCAGTTTCTTGTCTGCTTGCTGTATTTAAACTTCTACTCTACCTCTTTCATTACCACTGATTTAAGAATTTATTACATACTGCCCTAACCAAATGTAGTGTTTATGACTCGAGTGTTCATGGGACTTGATTAGATCCAGGAAGCACATATGGTGAAATGTACCATCTCAACATTTTGTCAATTATGCCAGTGTACTTGTGCCAAGGAAAGTGATTTCTCTCTCCTAAAGACATATGAGCCAGAAAGAAGTTCTTTGATTTCTTGTTTTATGTGACATTCTGTCTGCAATTAGCAGACTTCCAGATGTTCATGAATTTTATATTCATCTTATATAGTCATTTATGTTTCCCACCAGAAAGCAGAGTAGTTTATGTTCCAGAAACTCAATCAAAAAATATTTCTTCCAACTTGAATTTGTAATGACTAAATATTGCATGATGTAACTTCCAATTATAAATGTTCTATGAGATTAGAGGACTTTTATTTTTATCTGGGTAAGTTTTAATTTTACCCATATTAATTTAACAAACATTTGAAAATATTTCCTTCAATTTGGAGCTACTTGTATTTTTCATATTTTTTGTTGATATGATTTCTTCTGCTAACTTCCTAAAACTTTATTTGTAACTTTTAATTTCCTTTTTTTTAAAAAAATAACTGTGTTGTTGTATGTTGCTGTGAAAGTGACTGTATGTTGTTGTATGCTGGTAAGTCGATTCCTGCTCATAATGATCCTACATAACAGAGTAGAAATACCTCCATACCATTTCCTGTTTACAGGAGCAGACGGCCAGATATTTTCTTCTGAGGAGCTGCTGAGTGGCTTCCAACCATCAACTTTCCAGTTAGCAGTGAGCTCTTAACCATTTTGACACCAGGGGTCTTTTTAATTTTATTTTTCACTGCACTATGAGATCCTCGGAAGGAAGATGGGGCAATCTACTTCTCTAGTGATACTGCCTCAGAAACCCAAGGAGGGATCACTATGAGCTGGGTCCGACTCCACGGCACATAACAACAACAACACATGAGATCTTTGAGAGGCTCTGGCAAAACTCAGAGCAGTAACTTCTTACCTTGGTGCTAAAACAATTTGTTTCATTGGTGTTAATTCATTCTCCCTTGATATTCAGTAAAAATATATTTATATGTTAATTATTTAGCTGGTTTTCCATTACATAAAAAGTGAATATTGGCTGACCAAACTTGTGTTAAGCAGAAATCAGTTCATCATGAGATAAAGTCAGGGAAGCAGCGAGATGTACATCATTGCCTTGTATGTTAAGTATGTGATTAACTTTTCAAGAAACTACTAATATCATTTTGCAATGTACTGTTTTATATCCTACCAGCAATATGTGGATGTTAAATTTCTCCATATCTTTGCCAATAATTAGAATTATCATTCTTTTTCATTATAGTCTTATCGCAGTTTCCATTCATATATCCCTAATGATTAATGATGTTGAGCATCTTTTCATGTGTTTGTCATTTCTTTATCTTCTTTCGAGAAGTATATGTTGTTGTTGTTGTTAGGTGCCATTGAGTCATGCTGACTCTTTTTTTTAATGCATTTTATTGAAATATGATTTATGTACAGTGAAATACACAAAACTAAAGAGACATGGGTCAATACATTTTTTTTTTTTTTGTGCAGGGTTCTCTCCCCTCCCTCACACCCCTGGCAACCAACAAAGAAAGTTTCCCTCCATATATAAACCTTTCCTTGACCCTCCACAACAAGGAACAATATTGTATTTGTCCTTCTGTGATAGACTTATTTCAGTCAGCATAATGACCTCCAAGTGCATCCATATTATCCAGTGTTTTGTAGACTCTACATTATTCTTTAGTGCTGCATAGCATTCCAGTATGTGTGTGGACCATAGTTTGGTCATTCACTCTTCTGCTGATGGGCACGTAGGTTGTTTCCATCATTTTGCTATTGTAAATGGTGCTGTGATGAACATGAGCGTGCATGCTCTCACCTCTCTAGGATATATACCTAGCAATGAGATTGCTGGGTCAAATGGTATTTCCAATTCCAACTTTCTAAGGAATCACTATATTGCTTTCCACAGTGGTTGTGTCACTTCACAGTCACACAAGCAGTGTATGAGAGTCCCAATCTCTCCACAGCCCCACCAGCATTTGTTATTTTCTGTCTCATTGAACCTTGCCATCAGTTCTGGGGTGAGATGGTATATCTCATTGTTGTTTTGATTTACCTCTCTCTGATGGCCAATGATTGTGAACATCTTTTCATGTATTAACTGACCATTTGAATACCCTCCTTGGTGAAGTGTCTATGCATGTCTTCTGCCCATTTTTCAATTGGTTTGTTAATTCCTTTGGTGTAGAGGCACTGGAGTTTTCCATCAGTCTTAGAGATAAGTCCCTTGTCAAATATGTAATTATCAGCAAATATGAATTTGTTGCTGTCATTTTTGTCATGTGCTTTTTCATTGTGTCGATTTCTTTCTTCCATATAATTTTCTATGCTGAGCTCGTTTTGTTTATGAATCATGTTATTACTTCCTTCATTGCTATTGTTTTACTATTTGCTGAATATTTATGCTGGTCCTCTTTTTTATTTTGATGTGAAGGTTTATCATTTTTCTTTGAGGTGACCCTCTGATTTATAGTTTTTTTCTCAAGTTTAGAACAGTCCATTCCATCTTGTAGTTGTCTTAACTTCCCTACCATCTAGAAGTTCTGCAATGACACAGATTTTTTCCCTCTTTTTGGTTTGTGGTTGTCCTCATTTGTTGGTTGGTGTCTCTGGTTCCCTGTTTATAATTTTGTAGGCTTATTTACTTTGGATACTTCCATAGGTGGGTTGGTTTCTGGGTTATATCATCATATGTGTTAATGGTCAGTTGCTGGCTGTTGTTGCTTCTCTGTCCAAAGGACTCCCTTTAGCATCTCTTGTAAGGGTAGTCTGGTTTCAACAAATTCCTTTAACTTCTGCTTATCTGGAAATGTCCTGATTTCACCATCATATCTGAAGGACAGTTTTGCTGGGTACATAATTCTTGGTTGGAAATTTTTGTCTTTCAGTGTTTTATATATACCTTCCCACTGTCTTCTCACCTGCATGGTTTCTGTTGAGAAATTCAAACTTAGTCTTATTGGTTGCCTTTTGTAGGTAACTTTTCTTTTTTCCAGTGCTGCTTCCATGACTCTTTCTTTGTCTTTGGTTTTGGTGAGTTTGATGATGATATGTCTTGGTGTTTTTCTTTTGGGGTCTATCCTATTTGGGGTTTGTTGGACTTCCTGAATGGATATATTCTCATCTTTCATCATATCAGGGAAGTTCTCCTCCAACAAATCTTGGACAATTTTCTCAGTGGTTTCATTTTTCTCTTCTCTTCTGGCATTCCAATGAAACGTAGGTTATTCCTTTTGATGGTATCCCACATGAACCTTAGGCTTTCTTCATTTTATTTTGATCTTTTTTCTGATTGATCCCTTTCCAAAGAATTATTCAGGTGTTTGTCTTCAATCTCATTAATTCTGTCTCCCATTGCATCAATTCTACTCCTTTGCCCCTTCAACGTGTTATCTATTTCTGACAATTTAGTATCAATCTTCTGGATTTCTATTTGTAGATTTAGAATCATTTCTAATTTTTCATTTATTTTGTCATTTTGTTCTTGTATTTTCTTCCCAAATTCTTCTAGTGTTTCTTCTGTGTTTTCCTTGGTCTGTCTCTCAATCCTTTAAAGATACCTAAATATAATCCTTTTGAATTCCTTATCAGGGAGTTCCAATACTGCGTCTTCTTCAGGGATGTATTTTGGGTCTGTATCCTGGTTTCCTTGTTTCTTCTGTTTTATTTACTTCCCAATTACTTGGCATAGCTGAGTATATAGGTCCAGTTTGATGTTCTGTTGTCTCTGAGGCATTGTGACATGTTTGTGTTCATATTTAATTGGTGATTATATGTTGGAGGGACTTGCCCACAATTTTCATTTGCTTTGTTTTGTTTGTATGTTATCTGTACAGGCAGGATACTGTGTTGTGCTCCTCTATTCACTAGTTGACAGCACTTATACACTCACCACCTGTCTCCTTTCTTTTGTCAGCATTTCATACGTCCTTGCCGACCCTGGCAAACAGAGCCTGTTCTTAGGTCCCTGGAATCTGAATGAGAATGCTATCACTTTAAAATCCAAAGTTAATGCCACTTGTAAATATCCAAAATGGCTGCCACTTGTAAACATTCAAAATGGCTGCACCCTCAGTCACTTTAAATATCTAAAATGACTGGCACATGTAAACAATCAAAATGGCTGCACCCTGTGGACAGCAGAAAGTCCACAGCTCAGGTTGTCTCCCTCCTTGTTGTTTCCTTGCCTAGTCACAGGCCACCAGAGCAGTTGTCCCTGCAGCCCTTGGTGACCAGGACTGATCTCTAGGTCAATTCTCAGGTCCCAACACCACTTGAAAATATTCAGGCTGTTGGTCTCATCAGCATATTTGACAGTCTGCAGCTCCGACCATCTCTGTACTCACTGTTTTCATTCAGGTTTGTCCAATAGTTGGTGCCTAATCCACTTCTGTATAGTTCCTGTCAAAGATCAGGGTTTCAGGATTATTTTCTGTATCTCTGTCATTTGGTTTTTCTTTGTTGAAGAGGGTCTGTGTCACTTGTGTGCCTATTCCTCCATCTTTCTGTGTCTGACTCTTAATGACCCTATGCATAGCAGAATGAAACACTGCCTGGTCCTATGCCAGCTCCATGATCCTTGCTATTCTTTTTTTT
>NW_006921827.1:2750885-2763283 GCF_000298275.1 Orycteropus afer afer | reverse complement strand
ACTTCCTCCAGGAGAGATCTATTAGTTTTTCAGCAGTCCATGGTACTTTCAGCATTCTTCACCAGCACCACAACTCAAAAGCATCAATTCTTCTTCAGTCTTCCTTATTCATTGTCCAGTTCTCACATGCTTAAGAGGCGATTGAAAATATCATGGTTTGTGTCAGGTGCACTTTAGTCCTCAAGGAGACATCATTGCTCCTCAGCACTGAAAAGAGGTCCCTTGAAGCCAAGTTGCCCAGTGCTATATGTTATCTGATGTCCTGACTGCTGCTTCCATTGGTGCTGGTTGTAGAACCAAGCAATGTGATGTCTGACAATTTCAGTCTTTTCTCCATTTATTGTGATGCTGCTTATAGGTCCAGTTGTGAGGATTTTGTTTTCTTTATATTTAGATGTGTTCCATATTGCAGACTGTATTCTTGAATCTTCATCAGTAAGTTCTTCAAGTCATCTCACTTTCAGCAAGCAAAGTTGTGTCCTCAGTGTATCACAGGTTGTTAATGATTCTTCCTCAAATCTTGATACCACATTCTTCTTCATAGAGTCTAGTTTCTCAGATTATTTCCTCACCATAGATTGAATAAGTATGGGGAAAGGATACAACCTCAATACACTTCTTTCTTGATTTTAAACCATTCAGTGTCCTCTTGTTCTGTTCGAATGATAGCCTCCTGGTCTATGAACAGGTTCCTCATGAGTACAATTAAGTGTTTGGAATTCCCATTCTTTTCAATGTTATTCACAATTTATGATCCAGACAATCTAATGCCTATGGATAGTCAATAAAACACAAGTAAAGATCTTTTGGGTATTCTTTGCTTTGAGCCAAGATCCATCTGACAGCAGCTATGATAACCCTTGATCCACGTTCTCTTCTGAATCCAGCTTGAACCTCTGGAAGTTCTCTGTCGATATACTGCTGCAACCATTTTTGAATTATCTTCAGTAAGATCTTATTTGTGTGTGATATTGATGATATTGTTCGATAATTTCCACATTATGTGGGATCACCTTTCTTTGGAATGAGTACTGATATGGATCTCTTCCAGTCAGTTGGTCAGGTAGCTGTCTTCCAAATTTCTTGGCATAGCCCAGTGAGTGCCTTCAGTGGGTGTTCTATCAATTTCTGGAGGCTTGTTCCTCACCAGTTCCTTCAGTGCAGCTTTGACTTCTTCCTTCAGTACCATTGGTTCTTGATCATATGGCACTTCCTGAAATGGAGGAACATCGACGAGTTCATTTTGCCACATTGACTCTGTGTATTCCTTCCATCTTCTTTTGATGTTTCTTACATCATTCAATATTTTGCCCTTAGAATTTTCAATATTGCTTCTCGAGGCTTAAAATTTTCCTCAATTCTTTCAGATTAAGAAATGCCAAGTGTATTCTTCCCTTTTAATTTTCTAACTCCAAGTCTTTGCACATTTCATTATAGTAATTGGCTTTGTCTGCTTGAACTGTTCTTTGAAATCTTCTGTTCAGCTCTTTTATCTTATCATTTCTTCCATTTGCTTTAGCTACTGTCCATTCAAGGGCAAGTTTCAGAGACTCTTCTGTCATCCATTTTGGTCTTCTCTTCTTATCTTTTTATTGACCTCTTGCTTTCTTCAAGGATGATGTTCTTGATGTCATCCCACAGTTCTTCTGGTTTTTGGTCATTGATGTTCAATGCATCAAATCTATTCTTAGATGGTCTCTAAATTCAGGATAGATATATTCAAAATCATATTTTGGCTCTTGTGGACTTGTTTTAATTGTCTTTAACTTCAAGTTGAACTTGTATAGGAGCAGTTGATGGTCTGTTTCCAAATCAGCTCTTGGCCTGGTTTTGGCTGAAGATATTGATATTTTCCAGTGCCTTTTGCCACAGATATGGTCAATCTGATTCTTGTGTATTCCCTCTGGATAAGTCCATGTGTATAGCCACCATCTGTGTTGTTGAAAAAAGGTATTTGCAATAAATAAGTTGTTGGTCTTGCAAAATTCTATCATGTGATTTCCAGCATTATTTCTGTCACCAAGGCCAAATTTTCAAACTACTGGTGATTCTTCTTTATTTCCAACTTTTGCATTCTAGTCATCAGTGATAATTAACACATCTTGATTGCACATTCATTCAATTTCAGACTGCAGATGCTGATAAAAATCTTCAATTTCCTCATCTGTGGCTTTGGTGGTTGTGCATAAATTTGAATAACAGTCATATTAACGGGTCTTCCTTGTAGGCGTATGGATATTATCCTATCACTGACAGCATTGTACTTCAGGACAGATCTTGAAACATCCTTTTTGATGATGAATGGCATGCCATTCCTCTTCAAATTGCCATTCCCAGCATGGTAGATCATATAGTTGTCTGATTCAAAATGGCCCAAGCCAGTCCAGTTCAGCTCACTAATGCCTAGGATATAAATCTTTATGCATTCCATTTCATTTTTGACAACTTCCAAATTTCCTAGATTCATAGTTCATACATTGAAATACATAGTCATTTGTATATCTTCTTTGGAGAAATGTATTAATTTTCAGAATGGGTTATTTGTCTTCTAATTATTGAGTTATAATAGTTCTTCATATATTCAGATGGATCTTGGCTAAAAGCAGAGTATACCAGAAAGATGTTTACCTATGTTTTAGTGACTAGGCAAAGGGATTCAACTATGTGGACCTTAACAAATTATGGATAACATTGTAAAGGATGGGAATTCCAGAACACTTAATTGTGCTCATGTTGAACATGTACATAGATCAAGAACCCATCATTCAAACAAAACAAGGGAATACTGAATGTTTAAAATCAGGAAACATGTGTCACCATACTTATCAATCTGTATGCTGAACAAATAGTCCAAGAAGAAGAACACGGCATCAGGATTGAAGGAAGACTCATTAGCAACCTGAGATATGCAGATGACACAGCCTTGCTTGGTAAAGCGAAGAGGACTTGAAGCACTTATTGATGAAGACCAAAGATTACAGCCTTCAGTACTGATTACACCTTAACATAAGGAAAACAAAAATCCTCAAAACTGGACCAATAAACAACATCATGAGAAATGGAGAAAAGATTGAAGTTGCCAAGGATTTCATTTTACTTAGATCCATCGACAATCAATGCCCATGGAAGCAGCAGTCAGGAAATCAAATGATGTATTGCATGGGGCAAATCTGCAGCAAAAAATCTCTTTAAAATGCTAAAAAGCAAAAAAGACTAAGGTACACCCAACCCAAGCCATGCATTGTGTTTTCAATTGCATCATATGCATGTGAAAACTGGACAGTGAATGAGGAAGATCACAGAAGAATTAATGGATTTGAATTTGTTGTCAAAGAATACTGAATATACATACTATGGACTGGGGGAACTCCAGGAGTTCTGGTGCCTAAGGCATTTGACTGCTAACCAGGAGGCTGGTGGTTTGAACCCACCAGCCACTCCTCAGAAGGAAGATGGGGCAATCTGCTTCCTTAGAGTTACCACTTTAGAAACTCAAATAGGGGTCACCATTAGTCAAATTGACTTGACAGCAGTGAGTTTGGTTTGGTTTTGGTTTGCCAGAAGAACAAACAAATCTGTTTTGGATGAAGTACAGACAGCCAGAATGCTCCTTAAAAGAGAGGATGGCAAGACTTCATTTTGCACAATTTGAACATTATCAGGAAGCACCAGTTCCTAGGGAAGGACATCAGACTTGGCAAAATAGAAGGTCAGGGAAAAAGAGTCAGACCCTCAAAGAGATGGATTGACACAAGAGCTGCGAAAATTGACTTAAACTTGCCAATTATTGTGAGACATGGTGTAGACTGGTTAGTGTTTTGTTCCATTATATACAGGATTGGTAAGAGTCAGAAGCAACTCAAGGTCACCTAACGACAACACTATATATTCTGGGCATAAGTCTTTTCCCAGATAGATTATTTACAAATATTTCTTCCAATTTGTCTGTGGTTTGCCATTTCATTTTTCTAATGATGTTTTTTGAAGAGTACGCTCTGGTAGCGTAGTGCCTAAGGCACTTGACTGCTAACCAGAAGGCTGGCGGTTCAAACTCACCAGCCACTTCTCAGAAGGAAGGTTGGGCAATCTACTTCCATAGTGATACCGCCTTGGAAACCCAAGGAGGGGTCACTATGAGTCAGGTCCGACTCGACAGCACATAACAACAACAACAAGTATTTTTACCTTTGATGGAATTCAGTTTACAAATTCTTTTTTTCTTTTATGAACTGTGCTTTGATGGCCATGGTTTAAAACATCTTTGTGCATACAATGGTTACAAAACTTTTTCCTGTTTTCCCCTAGAAGTTTTATAATTTTATCTGTTATTTTATGCCTATGATCCATTTTAAGTAATTTATTTACTTATTTATTTACAAAGTGTAAGGTAAATTTCAAATTTTTTCTTTCTTATTTGCATGTACATGGCCAATTGTCCAAGCACCATGCTTTGAAAAGATTATTTCTCCCCAGTAAATCACCTTGGTATCTTTAGTAAAAATTAATTGAACGTAAGTATATGGGGTGATGGCTTTATGGAACTGTGATCCGTTTTGAGTTGTATATGGTGTGAGCTAAGTGTCTGTTAATTATTTTGCATATGGATATCTAATTGTTTCAGCACCAATTCTTAAAAGTAATTCTTTCTCCCTTGTATTACTTTGGTATCTTTATGGAAAATCAATTGACTATAATACAAGTTTATTTTTGGATGTTCTATTCCATTGATCGATATATTTATCCTTACACCAATGTCACACTGCCTTTATTACTGTGGCTGCAGAAGACATTACCTCAAACTGTCTACATATTTCTCTTTCCCCAAATCTTTGTATCGTGAATTTTTTGAAGATGTTCCATTAAGTTATTAGTTTGCTGGCAGTTTTTTTTTTTTTTAAATCAGGTATAAGTAATTATTAATTTAAGAAAATATATTTTAGGCTATTTAGATATTCTGTTTCTTCTTAGTCATTTTTATAATTTGTGTCTTTAAAGGTGTTTCTTGAATTTAAATTTTTGGGAGAATTTTATGACACTATTTTCTTTTTAATGTCTGTGGAACTTTCAGTATGCTTCCTTTTTCATGTCATGTAATGGTAATCTGTATTTTTTTCCCCTTAATTTAGCCAGAGGTTTAATAATTTTATTGAAGTTTTTTTTTTTTTTAATACTTTAAGTTTTTGTTTTATTTATTTACTTTGCTCTTTCACTAATTTATACAGTTCTCATGATAAGAGGAAAAATTCAGTAATAGTGAGAAAACAATAACACTGATTACCATACTTATTCTGTTGTTGTTGTTATGTGCCATTGAGTTGGATCTGACTCATGGCGACCCCTCCTTGGGTTTCTGAGGCAGTATCACTACGGAAGTAGATTGCCCCATCTTCCTTCCGAGGAGTGGCTGGTGGGTTTGAACCACCAGCCTTCTGATTAGCAGTCAAGTGCCTGAGGCACTATGCTACCAGAGCTCCCATAGTTATACTATACACTCCAAAAAAATCAAACTCACTGCCCTTGAGTCAGATTTGATTCATAGTGATCCCTTCTTGGGTTTCTGAGACAGTATCACTACAGAAGTAGATTTCCCAACCTTCCTTCCGAGGAGTGGCTGGTGGGTTTGAAGTGCCAGACTTCTGGTTAGCAGTCAAATGCCTTAGGCTCTTTGCCACCAGAGCTCCTTACTACATACTAGATGGAGCAAAAGCATGAAATCTGAGCCCTTTTGCTGTCTTATCTCCTGCAATGTTTTTGTTGATGTTAGGTTCTATCAAGTCAGCTCTGACTCATTAGGACCCTATGTACAACAGAATGAAACAATGCCTGGTCTTGTGCCATTTGCACAATCCTTGCAATGTTTGAGCCCATCATTATAGCCACTGTGTCAATCTATTTTCTTCAGGGCCTTCCCATTTTTCACTGACCCTCTACTTTACTGAGCATGATATCCTTCTCCAGGGAATGGTCCCTTCTGACAACACGACTAAGGTAGGTGAGACAAAGTTTGGCCATTCTTGCTTCCAAGGAGCATTCCAGCTATACTTCTTACAGGACAGATTTGTTCATTCTTCTGGTAGCCCATGGTATTTTCAGTATTCTTCACCAGCACCACAATTCAAGGACATCAACTCTTCTGTCATCTTCCTTATTCATTGTCCAGCTTTCACATGCATAGGAGGCAAGTGAAAATACCAGTGCTTGGGTCAGGCACATCTTAATCTTCAAAGTGACATCTTTGATTCTTAACACTTTAAAGAAGTCTTGCAGATTTTTCCAATTCAGTGTGATGCCTGATTCCCACTGCTGCATCCATGGGTATTGATGCTGTATCCAAGTAAAATGAAATTCCTGACAACTTCAATCTTTTCTTCACTTATTATGATGTTGTTTTTTGATCCAGTTGTGAGGATTTTTATTTTCTTCATATTGATGTGTAATCCATACTGAAGGCTGAAGTCTTTGACCCTCATTAGTAAGTGCTTCAGGTTATCTTTATTTTCAGCAAAGTTGTGTCCTCTGTATATCTCAGGATTTTAATGAGTCTTCCTCCAATCCTGATGCCATACTCTTCTTCATATAGTCCAGCTTCTCAGATTATTTGCTCAGCATGCAGATTAAATAAATATGGTGAAAGGATACAACCCTGACATACATCCTTCCTGATCTGAAATCATGCAGTATCTCTTTGTTCTGTTTGTACGACAGCCTCTTGGTTGATGTACAGGTTCCTGTATTTCCATTCTTTGCAATGTTATCCACAAAGTCGAATGCCTTTGCATAGTTAATAAAACACAGATAAACCTCTTTCTGGTGTTCTTTGCTTTCAGCCAAGATCCATCTGACATCAGCAATGATAGCCCTTGTTCCACATCCTCTCCTGAATCCAGCTTGCATTTCGAGAAGTTCCCTGTGGATAAATTGCTTCTATTGTTTTTGAATTATCTTCAGCAAAATGTTACTTGCTTATGATATTAATGATATTGTTCAATAATTTTTACATTCTCTTGGATCACCATTCTTCAGAATAGGGACAAATATAGATCTTTTCCAGTCAGTTGGCCAACTGGCTGTCTTCCAATTTTTTTGGCATAAATGAATAAATGCCACCAGAGCAGCATTCATTTGTTGAAACATCTCAATGGGTGTTCTATCAATTCCTGGAGCCTTGTTTTTCACCAATTCCTTCAGTGCAACCTCGACTTCTTCCTTCAATTGCATTGGTTCTTGATCATATGCTACCTTCTGAAATAATAGGTCATCGACTCTTTCTTTTTGAGACAGTGACTCTGTGTATTCCTTCCATCCTCTTTTGATACTTCCCGTGTTGTTCAATGTTTCACCTATAGAATCCTTCAATATTGTAATGTAAGGCTTGATTCTTTTCTTTAGTTCTTCGGTTCTTTCAAGTTTGGTCTTCCCAAGATGCTCTTTGATATCTTCTGTTCAGCTCTTTTTATTTCTTCCATTAGCTACTCTGCATTCAACAGTAAGTTTTACAGTCTCTTCTGACATCCAATTTGGTCTTTTCTTCTTTTCCTGTCCTTTTAATGGCATTTAACTTTCTTCACATGTCATGTTCTTGTCTCAGTGCACAACTCGTCTAGTCTTTGGTCACTAGTGTTCAATGAATCACATCTATTCTTCAGATGGTCTCTAAATTCAAGAGGGATATAATCAAGGTCATATTTTGGCTCTTGTGGACTTATTTCATTTTTCTTTAGCTTCAACTTGAACTTGCAATGAGCAATGGATGGTCTGTTCCACAGTCAGCTCATGGCCTTGTTTTGACTAATGTTATCAAGCTTCTCCATCTCCTTTCAGCAGATGTAGTCAATCTGATTTCTATGTGTTCCATCTGGTGAGGTCCACATGCACAGCTGTCATTTATGTTGTTGAAAAAAGGTTTTTGTAATGAATAAGTCATTGGTCTTATGAAATTCTAACATGTGATATACACCATTATTTCTATCACCAGCGCCATATTTTCCAACTACTGATTCTTCACTGTTTCCAACTTTCACATTCCAATCACCAGTGATAATTAGCACATCTTCATTGCATGTTTGATCAATTTCAGACTGCAGAAGTTGGTAAAAATCTGTAATTTCATCATCCTTGGCTTTAGTAGTTGGTGCGTAAATTTATATAGTAGTATTAAATGGTCTGCCTTGTAGGGTTATGAATATTATCACTGACAACATCATACTTCAGGATAGATCTTGAGATGTTTTTTTCAACAATGAATGAAACACCATTCCTCTTCAATTTGCCATTCTTAGTGTAGTAGATCATCTGACTGTCTGATTCAAAATGGCCAATAGTAGTCCATTTCAGCTCACTAATGCCTAGGATATCAATCTTTATCTGTTCAATTTCATTTTTCCAATTTTTCCTAGATTCATACATCATATATTCCATGCTCTAATTATTAATGAATATTTGCAGCTGTTTCTTCCTATTTTGAGTTGTACCCCATCAGCAAGTGTCATTCATGTTGACTATTTTAGGGAGGCAGCTCTTCCCCAGTCACATATGGAGTGCATTCTAACCTGAGAGGCTCATCTTCTGTCACTATATCAGACAATGTTTCATGGCTCTCCATATTGTGGTACCTAATGCTACTCTGACAGGAATACACCTGGCTTTAACATATGGGAGTTTATTCTATTATAGTTTTGGAGGCTAGAAGTCCAAGTTTAAAATGCCAGACTCTAGGGGCTGGGTGAAAACCTCTCAACCTTAGGCTTCAGCTCTGACTCTTGCTCCCGGCCACAGAAGCTGGAGGTTTCATTCACTCAGGCAGATGCTGGCTGCAGAGGCTGACAAACCCCAGGTCAACAAGTAAAAAGGCACAGTCCTGATATTACCAAACAACATGGCAAGCCATTGATTCAAGTCTATTAAAAGTCCCAAGATGGGCATAGCAGGGCATTCTGGTGAATGATGACTTGGTTATATGCAGGGTCCGAGTGTGCCAAAAAGCTAGAGACCATTCCCAAAGCTTCTCTTTATATATGAGAAGCAGACCACATCCCTAAGGCAGCTATTCAGCTGCTCCCAGTATATTCCACCATGGAGTTGATAACCAGTCTTATGGGGAATACTACATTCAGCTGGTCAACCACTCAACCAGGCCCAGCCAAGTTGACATATAACCTTAACTACAACAGGTAATATATCAGATAGTGTTTCACTGTTATCTGTAAGGTTTTCAGTGGCCAGTTTTTTTTTTTTTTTTCTTTTATTAGTGGATGGTCCTATCCTTCTTCCCAGTTTGTCTTTGTCTGGAAGCTCTGTTAAAACCTGTCCACCATGGGTGACTGTGTTGGTATTTGAAATACTGGTGGCATAGGCTCCAATCTCACAGCAACAAACAAGCTACTACAGTACAATAAACTGACAGACAAGTGGTGGACAAAGACCTTAGGGTCATGGTTTTATGGGTTATTTCATCCAAGTGGCCTAATTTTATTAATGTTTATTTTCTACTTTCTAGTTTGCTTTCCAGATTTCTGCTTTCATGGAAGATGTGGTAACCTACACAGGCTACTGCCATTAGGTGTCCTTTTGAAACTTGAATTTTAGAAAACTGGTGCCTGGGTGCCACTTTTGAGTCAAGCAATGATCCAGGTAAATAGGAAGGACTACTCTGTTCTGGATATTGTGGTCTTTTGACAAATTCAATCTGTTCTGAGAAACAGACCCTTAAAATCAGATTGAGAACTATGTTTAGGGTAAATGAATAATTATTTTAATTGGTCTTCAATGCAGTGCTGTATTAAATGCCTATCAAATGCTTATAATCAAATTGTCATCCCTTGCTATTCATAGAATTAGGTATTTTGAAGAAACTAAGTCCTCAGGGGAGACCAACCTCACATTTGAGTCAGTCTTTTGGAAAACCAAAGTGATCCTCCAATGTGGTCTTGTCCCGCACTTACCTTAATTTAAAATGACAGAATAGAGTGTCGCGTGGAAGAAGACACTCTTATAATGGAGTGTAATTTAATTTCTATGGAAATTCATGATGAGAAGTGGGGAAAATGTATGAGAACACACTAAAATGGAAACATTTAGCCTAACTAAAATGGCTGACACAAGATTTGGCTTGTACTCCATTTACCTTAGGCTCCACTTCTGCTTCTGAGAAAGTGACTCATAACTGTTGGTGGATAAACAAGGGAGGGCAGCATACCCTCAGGAAGAACACACAATATGTTTTGAGGAGTTTCACTAAAGACCCCTAACAAGATGGATGCCTTCTGTGTTATCTTGCTAATCATCTGTCTTTAACAACTTTTAACTTGAAGGTTTTCCTTTGGCTTTTAGTTGTTTAGGATATCTCATGTCTTAGGCCACGGGGACTTTAGATTGTCTTGTGAAAATGTAAACCAACAAGCACTGCCAATCCTTTGTAATATTTTTCAGAGTTGAGAAAGGCCTTTGATAAACTAGACTCTCCATGCCTGCTTGATTTTACTCTAACTTAGTATATATACTGGAGGAGACATCACTGAAAAGACTCATTAAACTCTGCTAAAAAAGACCAAAATTTGCCTTCCTCTCCAATATGTTCTCATCCAAATGGGAAGATGTTAAACTTAAGGTCACAGCTTATAGGAAATACAAAACTCATTTGGACTTGGCACTCATCTGGAAACTTAAATATGCAGCTGAAGTGCCCTGGTGGATAGAAGCAGACTACAGCTTTCACAACATTGCAGAAAAAGATGCCTCACATATTTTGTTGAATGCAAGCCTTTGAGGTCATTGGTCTTTGGTTAGATTTTTATTGCTTTTGAGGTTTCTTTATGTTGGCAACTTGGGATTATTGTCTGGTAAGAATTTTCCATACAGACTATCAATATATTTGCTGTTTCATATTCATTGCTTTTGTCTTATGTGCTTTTAGTGTCTGTGGACTAATAGCTTTCCTTGAATAAATGAATATTATTGAAATTATTGCTTTGTGACTAACCCTCATTGCTTTTGAAGTAGTTTCATTCTATCACTTAGGTTTTATTAGTTGATAAGACAAATTTGTATAGGTAAACCTTTCCATGTGTTTTAACTGAAAAACTTTCCTTTATATTCTTCTCATCAGTATTTTAATTTATACTATTAACTGGATTAATTAAACCCATTGTAATTGTTATTATTATTAGAATTATCAAATATTGTATGAAGGCCACTATTAATGTAATTTCTCAGAAAGCTAATATGCTGCCCATGAAACAAATAAAATCATTTATATAGACAAGAAATATTCTACAAAGGGACTGGAGCTTCCATTTTGAGGTTTGTAGCCTAAACACAGGCCAAGTAGTTTTTCCAATGTGGCTCCACTCCATACCTATTTTCATAAGACAATCACTGAAGAATGGGTGCTATAGTAAAGCACAGTGAAGAAATTAGATGGTGCCAAGCTATTATAAAAGATAGTCTGGACTCTTAAAATTTTGTCCTAAAACAAGTAGCCATGTAAAGGAGCCATCAACAAATCTATGCAGAATGCACCCCATGCTAAGTGTGATTGAAGGATTTTAAGTAAAATTCATGAACAAAAGGAGAGAATATATGAGAGCTTAAATTCTGAAGAACTTTATGCAAAGCTGTGGTCTATAACAGGAGTCGTAACTCCATTTTGAACTTGACATGAATTCAGACTCCATTTCATTTCTTTGTGTTACATCAATAATATGGTGATGCTTAGTCAAGTTCCAAGGCAAGCCCACAGAGGGGCAGTTTGGCCTCAGGAAGAATGTTGTTGAAAGCAAATTAACTAGTACGCAGAGAGATGGTAACACAAAGAACTAAAAACTTGTTCTTCTTACACAAGGAATTTACTTGGGCATGTCCTTAATAATTTACTGAAAATAGCTAATCCTGGAACCTTATTTAACCTTAATTATGTTATTGTTGTTCTTAAGTGCTATCGAGTTGTCTCAGACTCATAGTGAACCTATGCACAGCAGAATGAAAATACCACCCGGTCCTGCGCCAACGATCCTTGCTATATTTGAGCCTATCGCCTCTGCCACCATGTCAGTCCATCTCGTTGGGGCATTCCCCTATTTCTTCTACCCTCCAGCTTACCAAGCACGACATCATTCTCCAGAGAATGGTCCTTTCTGACAACATGACCAAAGTAGGTGAGATGAATCTGGCCATTATATGTAATTATGTACATAATTCCAATCATGATCCCTTCCCTGATTTAGCAGTCCCACCTCTGAAAGTGATGAATTGACTTACCGACAATCATGATCTTGTGATGATTTTCTTTAAACTGTATTGTATATGGGAGCTCTGGTAGCATAGTGCCTAAGGCACTTGACTACTAACCAGAAGGCTGGCGGTTCAAACCCACCAGCCACTCCTCGGAAGGAAGATGGGGC
>NW_006921827.1:2743448-2747120 GCF_000298275.1 Orycteropus afer afer | reverse complement strand
TCTCTTCCAGCCTGCTACTCTGTGCTACGCCTGTGCTTACCTTGCTCCCGGAGACCCGGTCCCTCTCAGGAGGGTAACAAGGGAAAGTGTTCAGTGCTGATCAGTGAGTAAGCACAAGCCCGCCCGTGCTTATCTTGCTCCTGGAGACCCGGTCCCTCTCAGGAGGGTAATAAGGGAAAGTGTTCAGTGCAGATCAGTGTGTAAGCACAAGGCAATTCAATAGAAGGTGGAAATTATTGAACAATATCATTAATATTACACACAAGTAAAATTTTGCCAATGATAATTCAGAAATGGTTGCAGAAGTATATTGATAACAAACTTCCAGAAATTCAACTGGATTCAGATGATTATGTGGAATGAGGAATATCATTGCTGATGTCTGATGGATCATGGATAAAAGCAAATAATACAAGAAACATGTCTACCTGTGTCTTAATGACTCAAAGGTATTTGACCGTGTAGATTATAACAAATTATGGATAATATTTGTGAAGAATGGGAATTTCCGAACAGTGAAATGTGCTTATGAGGAACCTGTACATAGACCAAAAGTCTGCCATGTGAACAGAACAAGGGGATACTGGATGGTTTAAAGTCAGGAAGGGTATGCACCAGTGTTGTATCTTTTCACCATACTTATTCAACCTGCATGCTGAGCAAATAACTCAAGAAGTGGCATGATATGAAGAAGAACTCAGAATCAGGATTGGAGGAAGAATCATTAACAATCTGCAATATACAGATTACGTAACCTTGCTTGCTGAAAGTGAAGATAATTTGAAGCACTTACTGATGAAGATCAAAGACTACATTCTTCAGTATGGATTACAACTCAACATAAAGAAAATGAAAATCCTCATAAGTAGACCAATTAGCAATATCATGATAAATGGCGAAAAGATTGAAGTTGTCAAAGATTTCGTTTTACTTGAAACCAGCTGTGGAAGCAGCAGTCAAGAAATCAGATCATGTATTATGCTGGGCAAATCTTCTGCAAAGGGCCTCTTTAAACTGTTCACAAACAAAGATGTCACTTTGAAGGTAAAAGTGCACTTAACCCAAGCCATGGTATTTTCAATCATCTCATGCATATGAAAGCTGGACAAGGAAGTCTGAAGAATTGATGCCTTTGAATTGTGTTGGTGAAGATTACTGAAAATACCATGGATTGCCAGAAGAATGAACAAATCTGTCCTGGAGGAAATGCAGCAAGAATGCTCCTTAGAAGTGAGAATGGCCAGACTTTATCTCCCTTACTTTAGTCAAGTTGTCATAAGAGACCATTCCCTGGAGAAGGATATCATGCTTGGTTAAGTAGAAGGTCAGTATAAAGGGGGTGGATCCTGACTAGATGGATTGACACAGTGGCTGCAATGATGGGATCAAGTGTAGCAAGGATTTTGAGGATGGAGCACAACTGGACAGTGTTTCATTCTGTTGTACATAGGGTCACTATGAGTCAGCGCTGCTTCAGTGGCATCTAATAACTGTATGAGTGATTCAGCAGATTATATCGACCTCTGTATTAGGTCTGTGCTGATGGTTTTCCTCATTTGGGTAATTGTTTTTTTGTCATTGCCTCAAAAGGTTTAATAAAAGGGTCTCTATAGAACATATCATCAAAAGGAGATGCAAGGAATATACAGAGTCATTGTACCAAAAATAATTGGTTGGTATTCATCCATTTCAGGAGGTGGCATATGATCAAGAACCAATGGTACTGAAGGAAGAAGTCAAAGCTGCACTGAAGGAATTGATGAAAAACAAGGCTCCAGGAATTGACAGAGTACCCACTGAGATGTTTCAACTAATGGATCCATATTTGCACCCATTCCAAAGAGAGGTAATCCCACAGAATGTGGAATTATCAACAATATCATTAATATCACATGCAAGTAAAATCCTGCCAAAGATAATTCAAAAAACAGTTGCAGCAGTTTATTGACAGAGAAATTCCAGAAATGCAAGTCAGATTCAGAAGAGGACATGGAATGAGGGATATCATTGCTGATGTCAGATGGATCTTGGCTCAAAGCAAAGAATACCAGACAGATGTTTACTTGTGTTTTATTGACTATGCAAAAGCATTTTATTGTGTGAATCATAACAAATTATGGATAACATTGAGAAGAATGGGAATTCCAGAATACTTTATTGTGCTCATGAAGTACCTGTACCTCCACAGACCAGGAGGCTGTCGTTTGAACAGAGCAAGGAGATACTGCATGGTTTAAAATCAGGAAAGGATTGTGTTAGGGTTGTATCCTTTCACCATACTTATTCAATCTGTGTGCTGCACAAATAATCTGAGAAGCTGTGCTATATAAAGATAAATATGATATCAGGATTGGAGGAAGACTCATTAACAACCTGCGATATGCAGATGACATGACTTTGCTTGCTGAAAGTAAAGATGACTTGAAGCCCATACTGGTGAAGATTAAAGACTACAGTGTGCAATATGGATTACATCTCACCATAAAGAAAGCATATCCTCCTAACTGGATCAATATGCAGCATCACAATAAATGAAGAAATGATTGAAATTGTCAAAGATTTCATATTACTTGGTTCCACCATCAACATCAATGGAAGCAGCAGTCAAGACATCAGATGACATATTGCATTAGGAAAACCTGCTGCAAAAGACCCCGTTAAAGTGCTGAAGGGGAACTCTGGTAGTGTAATGCCTAAGGCACTTGACTGCTAACCAGAAGGCTGGCGGTTCAAACCCATGAGCCACTCCTCAGAAGGAAGGTTGGGCAATCTACTTCTGTAGTGATACTGCCTCAGAAACCCAAGGAAGGGTCACGATGAGCTGGGTCTGACTCGATGGCACATAACAACAATAACAACAACAAAGTGCTGACGAGCGAAGAAATCTCTTTGAAGACTAAGGTGTGGCTAACTCAAGCCATGGTTTTTTCAACCACCTCATATGCATGTGAAAGTTGGACAATGAATAAAGAAAACCAAAGAAGAGTTGATGCTTTTGAGTTGTGGTGTTGGCAATGAATATTGAAAGTACCATGGGCTGTCAAAAGAACTAACAGATCTGTCTTGGAAGAAATGTGGCCGGAATGTTCCTTGGAAGAGAGAATGGCCAGACTTCTTCTCACCTACTTTGATCATGTTGTCGGAAGGGACCATTCCTTGCAGAAAGGTGTCATGCTTGGTAAAGTGGACAGTCAATGAAAAGGACGAAGGCCCTCAATGAGATGGATTGACACAGTGGCTGCAATGATGGGCTCAGGTATGGCAAGGATTGTGAGTCTGGCACAGGACTGGGCAGTGTTTCATTCTGTGGTACATAAGGTCACTGTGAGTTGGAGCTGACTCGATGGCACCTAACAACATAACAAAACAACATAGGACATATTTGAATCTGGCATCTTTTTCCCTAGCACAATATTGTCTTCCTACCTGGTTCTTCAGCCACCAATCCTTTTTTGCTCTAATAGTTATTCCATATTAAGTGGGATGTTCTCTTCCTCATGTAATTTTATATTACTTCCCAGATTAAACTACTTGAAGCCAGGGACTGTGTCATTTTAAATGCTGTTTTCCCAGAACCTAAAATAAACCAACATATATCAGGCTCTCAATAAATGCCTGATTATATGGAGTCTCCAGCATCTGCTAACAACTATTCCAACAGACCAAACACCT
>NW_006921827.1:2725473-2743208 GCF_000298275.1 Orycteropus afer afer | reverse complement strand
AAAAAACTGGCTACTGAAAACCTTATGAATAACAGTGAGACACTGACATATTACTAGAAAACTTCATGATGAGCCATGCAACATTGTCTGACATAGTGCCAGAAGATGAGCCCTTCAGGTTGGAAGATACTGAAAATATGACTAAGGAAGAGCTGTCTCCCCAAAGTAAAGTCAACCTTAATGACACGAATGGAGTAAAGCTTTCGTGACCTTCATTTGCTCATGAGACGTGACTCAAAATGGGAAGAAACAGCTTCAAACATTCATTAATATTGGAACATGGAATGTATGAAGTATGAATCTAGGAAAATTGGAGGTTGTCAAAAATAAAATGTAATGCATAAACACCAATATCCTAGGCATTAGTAAGCTAAAATTGATTGATATTGGCCATTTGGATATCAGACAATCAATCATACAGTCTACTATGCTGGGAATGACAAATTGAAGAGGAATGGTGTTGCATTCATCATCAAAAAGAACATTTTAAGATCTGTCCTGAAGTGCAATGCTGTCAGTGACAGGATAATATACATATGTTTACAAGGAATACCAGTTACTACTACTATTATTCAAATCTACACACCTACCACTAAAGCCAAAAATGAAGAAATTGAAGATTTTTACCAACTTCTGCAGCCTGAAATTGACCAAACATGCAACCAAGATGTATTGATAATTATTGGTGATTGGTATGTGAAAGTTGGAGACAAAAAGAATCACTAGTAATTGGAAAATATGCCCTTGGTTATAGAAATGACTCCAGAGACAGCATGATAGAATTTTGTAAGACTTATTCATTGCACACACCTTTTGAGCCAAATGGTAGAAAGGCCTATAAGGTGAACCATAACATCATGTTGTTGTTGTTGTTGTTATGTGCCATCGAGTCGGCCCCGACTCATAGTGACCCCTCCTTGGGTTTCCGAGGCAGTATCACTACGGAAGTAGGATTGCCAAACCTTCCTTCCGAGGAGTGGCAGGTGGGTTTGAACCGCCAGCTGTCTGGTTAGCAGGCAAGTGTCTTAGCCACTATGCTACCAGAGCTTCCATAACATCATGGAAGTATGTAATTATTAGAACAACCAACCATACAAGATCACAATGGCAGCATTTGCCCAGTGATAAAGCTCAGAAGGCAGAGAGGGATAGGAAGGAAGGACAAATGGAAATAGTAAACACAGGGAGAAAATGGAAAGAAAGTTATTACATCGTGGGTATTGTAATCAATGCCACTATCTTAGTTCTCCAGTGCTGCTATAACAGAAACACCACAAGTGGGTGGCTTTAACAAACAGGAATTTATTCTTTTATAGTTTAGGAGGCTAAAAGTTTGAATTCAGAGTGCCAGCTCTGGAGGCTGGGTGAAGGCCCCTCGACCTAGGGCTTTGGCTTTGCCTCATTTTCTAGGCTTACCAGAGCTGGAGGTTTCTTCTGACTCACACAGCTATTGGCAGTGTTAAACCAAGATTGGCAGGTATCACACAATCCCAAGATCAGCAAGCAACACAGCAGGCCACTGGTTCGAGTCCAGGAATAATTCCAAGATCAGTAGACAACACAGCAGGGCACTGGTTCAAGTCCAGGAACTAGAGATGAAGACTCAGGCAAATGCAGGATCCAAATATGCCAAAGAGCTAGCGACCTTCCTCAAAGCTTTTCCATATATGCTGGAAGCAAGCCACACCCTAAAGTCAACTACATAGCTGCTTATAGCAGATGCCATAGTGGAGGTGATTACAGTCTCATCATAGGGAATAACTACATTCAGTTGCCAAGCACTCAAAACCACAGCCTGGCCAAGTTGACACACAATCTTAACTACCACAGTCACAAAACAAAATGTGTATGAATTGTTCAATGGGAAATCAATTTGCTCTGTATACTTTCATGCAAATTATAATTTAAAAAAAAATGAGCTGATGGTATGTGCTGGTTGTCCAATATCAGGCAAAAACATAAGGAAAAACACTAACACATAATTTTTTTAAAAAACCAAAGAAAATCAGGCACTTCTCTTGATTTGACAGCCACTTTCAACATGTTTTCCTTTATAAGCAGAAAAAATATTTCATGACTTTCCATGAAGTTGCAGAGTTATCAGGTCTTAATTATCAGGACCAACCTTCCTTCCAAGAAGTGGCTGGTGGGTTTGAACCACCAGCCTTCTGGTTAGCAGTCAAGTGCCTTAGGCACTATGCTACCAGAGTATACTGAGTGAAAATTGAACCAAAGGAAGAAACTTAGGAGGCCCCAATATTTCATGGAGAAAACAGAAGAGAAAGCACTTGATAGAAGATGTAAGAAAAAGAAGCAGAAACAGGAGAATGTGCTCTTTCTTTTCTTGTCTTTTTTTATTGGGTGAATGTTTTCAGAACAAATTCATTTTCCATACAACAGTCCATACACATCTTATTTCATGATATTGATTGCAATTCCCATAACGTAATAGCTCTTTTCCCACTTTCTCCTTGTAGTTGCCTTTTCCCTGGGTCCTTCATTCCTATATATTCCTGCCTTTGTGCAAATATTGTCTTTCTGATCTCCCATAGTTGATCATGTGTTCTTTTAACAAAGACAGCAAAAGATCATATTTGCGTAAAATTTTAAATTCACAGCTTCGTTTCTGGAAAACCTCTATTGCCCTTTTGGTGGGTATGATCTTAATGCAGCAGGGATCTGGGAAAGTAAAGAAGACAAAGTTGCTACAATTGTGTTGTTGTTGCTGTTATGTGCTGTTGAGTCAGACCTGACTCATAGTGACCCCTCCTTAGGTTTCCAAGGTGGTTTCACTATGGAAGTAGATTGCCCAACCTTCCTTCTGAGGAGTGGCTGGTGAGTTTGAACCATCAGCCTTCTGGTTAGCAGTCAAGTGCCTTAGGCACTACACTACCAGAGCTGCTATGCTACAACTATGTTGTTGTTGTTGTTATGTGCCGTCGAGTCAAACTCGACTCATAGCGACCCCTCCTTGGGTTTCTGAGAAGTGTCACTACGGAAGTAGGATTGCCCAACCTTCCTTCTGAGGAGTGGCTGGTGGGTTTGAACCGCCAGCCGTCTGGTTAGCAAAATAAATCCATTTTTAAAGGTTTGCAAGAAAGGAAGCACTGACAGAATAGTCAGCATAACATGGATTGATAAACCCTATATTTATTCACATTACTGTGAGCACACCCATAGAGAAATCACATCCAAGTGCCTTGCTCAAGAAGTTTTCAAGCTCAAAGGTATTTTTTCTTATCAAGAACTCATACCATCACTTAGTTCCATCAACACTCTTCACATAAATCTCTCCCTATTCATCTTCATTTCCAGTGATGATGAAAATGTCAAAACTGTATCCTCATTATCAGGATTTAGTCTGCAAGTATGATATGATTGAGGTTTGTTCTTTTTGATCCATTCATGCTATTCTTAGTGCTTTTGGCTTTTATTTATAAGATAAAAATTATTTCCAAACATACACTCAGAGCCTCTATTTAAATACATGATATATTTTATGGCTTGAGCTCCCCTACAACATTATAACAGATTTCCTTTATGTTCACTGATGGCTCATATGCAACATAGTCACACATTAGCTCACTGAATCACAAACCTCGGGATTTCAATTTCAGTCACCTCATTGTCATGTTTGTTCTTCCATTTTCAGATTTAGGTATTCTTTGATAGAGAAGACAAAAGGAAAATAGGGTTTAAGAAGTTTGATGTTCTCTTTACCATCTGTTAACAATGTACCATCTGCTTTAAACACTGGTCTAATCAGCTTTTCCTTTGCTTTACAAATGAAGCTCTCTCTTTTTTCCTTATCTCTTGAATCATCTGTGATTGCTTTGTCAAAGTCTCTCTCTCTAACTACCTGTTCCTTCCCTCCCCTTCTGCCCCTTCCTCTTGACCTTTCCTTCCTGCTTTTCCCTCCCTCCACTCTCTGTCCTTCCTTACTTCCCATATTCTTTCCTTCCTTCCTAAGAAGCTCAGTCACTTGGATTACCATTTATTTAGTATCTTAGACAAAGTTATCATACTTATTTTTCTAAGTGCCTGTTTGTTTAAAGTCTAGGATACCTGATTATCTATGATTAGAGTTCTTTTCCTAAATTCTAGGAGGAAATGTTTGGGTTTATGGTAAGTTTTAAATATCCTTCTCTATCCATGATCACTTTCCAGAGGTCTAGATATATTTCTAAATGAAATTCACCATCTTTCCCCATTCCAACCAGTATGTGTATTGGGGGTAGGCAGAGGGGGGAAACACATGAGTTGAGCTGTCAGGAAGGTAGAAATCTGAACATCTCTGCTTTGTGTCCTAAATCATCAGTCTTGATTAATACCACTACCAACATCCTAACCTCCTCAAATTTAAATTCACATACTATTCTGGACTTTTCCTAGTCCTTAGTTCCTGCATTCAATTAGTCACAACTCTTACTGAATCTATAACCCTCTAGACTGACCTCTACCTTTTACTCCACTGCCACCCCTATTTCCTTAGTTCAAGCTCTCCAAGCCTGGGCAATTAAATGGCTTCAGACTGCAAAGTCTCTCCAGTCCCTTCATAATATGCTGTTCAATCAACTACCTCATCTCTCATCCCACATTCATCAATCTCATGATTATGCATATCATCACTGTTGATAACTTCCATACCTACCTAGATGATCTAGTTAGCACTAGCCTGTCATTTATTTGACCTCCTGCACTGTAATTTTTCTATTCATTTTATTCAGCTTTTAACTTCCATAATAATTACCAAACTCTCTACTGCCTTCATAATCTTAATTTCAAACAGTTCTTTTTCTTACTGCTACCTATCCTTTCAGCTTCCTTGTTCCAATATTTCCTCTCAAACAAGCTCCCAAAATTTTCAAAGTCTTTGATATTACTGCTTCTTCACTAGCCTTGATGACTTAATATTCCTTGTTACTAATGATATTATTCTGCTCAAAGATAATTTTTTAGTTCTATAATTAAACCAAAATCAAACCAAACTCACTGCCATTGAGTTGGATCTGACTCATGGCTACTCCTCCTTGGGTTTCCAAGGCAGTATCACTATGGAAATAGATTGCCCAATCTTCCTTCCGAGGAGTGGCTGGTATGTTTGAACCACCAACCTTCTAGTTAGCAGTCAAATGCCCTAGGCACTATACCACCAGAGAAAATAGTTGCAAACATTCATGTGGATTGTGGAATGTATGAAATAAGAATCTAATAAAACTGGAAATTATCAAAAACGAAATGCAATGCATAAACATCAATATCCTAGGCATTAGTGAGCTGAAATGGACTGATATTGGCCATTTGAAATCAGACAATCATAGGGTCTACTATGCTGGGATTGAAAAATGCAACAGGAATGGCTTCACGTTCATCATCAAAAAGAACATCTCAAGATCTATCCTGAAGTAGAATGCTTTTAGTTATATCGTAATATCCATATACCTACAAGGAAAACCAGTTAATACTACTATTATTCAAATTTATGCACCAAAGCAAAGATGAAAAAATTGAAGATTTTTACCAATTTCTGCAGTCTAAAATTGACCAAATATGTAATAAAGATGTATTGGTAATTACTGGTGATTGCAATGTGAAAGCTGGAAATGAAGAAGCATCAGTAGTTGGAAAATATGGCCTTGGTGATAGAAATGATGCCAGAGATCCTGTGATAGAATTTTGTAAGACCAATGATTTATTCATTGCAAATACTTATTTTTTTTGCAACAACATAAATGGCAGCCATATATATAGGCCTTGCCAGATGGAAACACAGAAATCAGACAGACCACATCTGTGGAAAGATGTGATGGAGCAGCTAAATATCTGTAGGCAAAACAAAGCCAGGGGCTGATGGTGGAACAGAATCAAGTTTAAGTTGAAGCTGAAGAAAATTAAAATAAGTCTGTGAGAGCCAAAATACAACCATGAGTATGTTCCACCTGAATTTAGAGACCATGTGAAGGAAAGATTTGATGCATTGAACACCAATGATTGAAGACCAGATGAGCTGTGGGATGATATCAAGGATATTATACATGAAGAAAGCAAACATTCATTAAAAAGACAGGAAAGGAAGAAAAGACAAAAATGGATGTCAGAAGAGGCTCTAAAACATTCCCTTGAGCAGAGAGAAGCTAAAGTGAAAGGAAGAAACGTTGAAATAAAAGAGCTGAAGAGAACATTTCAAAGGGCAAATCAAGAAGACAAAGTAAATTATTATAATGAAATGTGCAAAGACCTGGAGTTAGGAAACCAAAAGGGAGGAACACACTCAGCATTTCTCAAGAGGAAATAACTGAAGAAAAAATCCAAGCCTTGAATTTCAATATTGAAGGAGTCTATGGCCATAATATTAAATGACACAGGAAACATCAAAAGAAGATTGAAGTAATACACAGAATCAATGTACCACAAAGAAATGTTTGATGTTCAGCCATTTCAGGAGGTAGTACATGTTCAAGAACCAATGGTATTGAAAGAAGAAATACAAGATGCACTGAAGGAGTTGGTGAAAAGCAAGGTTCCAAGAATTGAAGGAATACACCTTGACATGTTTCAACACACTGATGCAGTGCTGAAGGCACTTACTTGTTTATGCCAGGAAATTTGGAAGACAACTACCTGGGCCACTGATTGGAAATGATACATATTTGTGACCATTCCAAATAAAGGTGATCCAACAGAAGGTGGAAATTATCGAAAAATATCATTAATATTACATGCAAGTAAAATTTTGCTGAAGATAATTCAAAAATGGTTGCAGCAGTATATTGATGAGGAACTTCCAGAAATTCAAGCTAGATTCAGAAGAAGATGTGGAATGAAGGATAATGTTGTTGATGTCAGATGGATCTTAGCTAAAAGCAAACAATACCAGAAAGATATTTACTTGTTTTTTTATTGACTATGCAAAGGCATTTGACTGTGTGGACCATGACAAATTATGGATAACATTGAAAAGAATGGGAATTCCAGAATAGTTAATTGTGCTCATCAGGAATCTGTACATAGCTCAAGGGACAGTCATTCTAACAGAACCAGAAAATACTGTATGGTTTAAAATCAGGTGTGTGCCAGTGTTGTATCCTTTCACCAAATTTATTCAATCTAAATATTATTTGCTGAGCATATAATCTGAGAAGCTAAACTATATGAAGAAGAATGGGGAATCAGAATTGGAGGAAGACTTATTAACAATATGCAATATTCAGATGACACAACCCTGTTTGCTGAAGGTGATGATGACTGGAAGTACTTACTAATAAAGATCCAAGATTACAATCTTCAGTATGGATTACACTTCAACATTAAAAAAAAAAAAAAAAATTCTCACAACTCGACCAATAAGCAACATTATGATAAAAGGAGAAAAGATTGAAGATATCAAAAATTTTGTTTTACCTGGATTCACAAAACCGACTCAGTCAAGAACCAGGCATCTTATTGCATTGGACAAATGTGTTGCAAAAGACCTCTTTAAAATCAAAGAGCAAAGATGTCACTTTGAAGACTGAAGTATGTCTACCCCTAGCCATGGTGTTTTCAATCACCTCATATGCACATGAAAGCTGGACAATGAATAAGGAAGACTGAAGAAGAATTGATACTTTTGAATTGTGGTGTTGGTGAAGAATACTGAAAATACCATGGGCTGCAAGAAGAATGAACAAATCTGTCTTGGGAGTGCAGCCAGAGTGCTCCTTAGAAATCAGAACAGCTAGACTTTGTCTCACCTACTTTTAGTCATATTTTCAGAAAAGACCAGTCCTTGGAGAAAGATATCATGCTTGGTAAAGTGGAGGGTCGGAGAAAGGGGAAAACTCTTAATGAGATGGATTCACACAGTGGCTGTAATGATAGGCTCAATATAGCAAGGATTTTGAAGATGGCACAGGACTGGGCAATGTTTCATTCTGTTGCACACACAGCTGCTATGAGTCGGATCTGACTCGATGGCACCTTAGCACAACAAAAACATAGAAACAAAGAAGATTTATTTATTTAAATCAGTGGGCCTTTACTGAGCATCTCAGAATCCCAAATTGCAAAGAATGAATAAGCTTTATTATTGTTCATCCTTTTGAGTCCTACAGAAATAAAAGGACATTATTTTAAACCAAGAGGAAGCATTAAAGATTATAGTTTGACACAGTGGCTGCAATGATGGGGTTAGATATAGCAAATATATTGTGACACAGGACTGGGCAGTGTTTTGTTCTGTTGTACACAGGGTCAGTATGAGTTGCAGTCGACTCGTTGGCACCTAACAACAACAACAACAACAACAACATGTCTACAGGCAGGATTTGGACCATACTTGCCCAATCCATTGTCATGTACATATCCTATGTCTAGAACAGAGCCAGGGAAGAACCTAGAATATAGTAGGCATTCTGTAAATATGTGTTGGCTGAGTATTTGTTTATATGTTTATTTTTCCTCTTAAAAGACTGTCAGCAACTGGAGAATATAGATATTATATTATGTATCTTTCTATCCTGAGTCTAGCAAAACAACTGGCACATAAAAAGCACTTAAACATTTGTAGAAATAAATAACACCAGGGTTTACAAATTTTACTCACTTTTATTCCAGCTGATAATATTTTCTTTATCTTTATTCATATAATGAAAATTTAGTCTTTTGCTAAGCAATTATATCTGTTAATTATAGGTTTAATGTACTAGTTACATATTTTAAATATATATTTGACATAGCAATAAAAATATTGTGAAAAAGTCATGGCAGGGGCATCTGCTCTCCTTTAACTTCCTGCAGGGGAGAGAGAATCACCATTAGCATCAGCTAATCACCATGTCTGAGGGCTCAGGACCATGTTTTTGTGGGACATCATGCTCAACTGACACAACATAGTACATAAAAATCTTGTTCTACATCCTACTTTCGTGAGGACAAAGTCAACTATTATAATGAAATGTGCAAAGACACAGAGTTAGAAAGGTAAAAGGGAAGAAGATGCTCTGCATTTCTCAAGCTCAATGAACTGAAGAAAAAATTTAAGCCTCGAGTTGCAGTATTGAAAGATTCTATGGCAATATATTGAATGATGCAGGAAATATCAAAAGAAAATGAAAAGAATACACAGAGTCACTGTACCAAAAAAGAATTGGTCAATGTTCATCCATTTCAGGAGGTGGCAGATGATCAAGAACCAATGGTATTGAAGGAAGAGGTCGAAACTGCACTGAAGGAATTGGCAAAGAACAAGGCTCCAGAAATTGACGTAATATCCATTGAGATGTTTCAACAAATGGATGTCACACTGGAGGCACTCACTTGGCTATGCCAAGAGATTTTGAAGACAGCTACCTGACCAACTGACTGCAAGAGATCCATATTTGTACCCATTTCAAAGAAAGATGATCCCACAGAAAGTGGAAATTATCAAATAATATCATTAATACAGTATGCAAATAAAATCTTACTGAAGATAATTAAAAAAATCATTGCAGCAATAAATTGACAGAGAACTTCCAGAAATGCAAGCTGGATTCAGAAGAAAATGTGGAATGAGGGATATAATTGCTGATGTCAGATGGATCTTGGCTGAAAGCAAAGAATACCAGAAAGATGTTTACTTGTGTTTTATTGACTACAAAAAAAAAAAAAAAAAAAATTCGATTGTGTGGATTATAACAAATTATGGATAACATTGAGAAGAATGAGAATTCCAGAACACTTATTTGTACTCATGAGGAACCTATAAATAGATCAGGAGGCTGTTGTTCGAATAGAACAAGGGCACACTGCATGGTTTAAAATGAATAAGGGAGTGCATCAGGGTTGTATCCTTTCACTATACTTATTCAATCTATATGTGGAGCAAATAATCCAAGAAGCTGGATTATATGAGGAAGAATTTAGCATCAGGATTGGAGGAAAACTCATTAATAACCTGTGATTCATTGACAACCAATTTTTCTTGCTGAAAATGAGGATGACTTGAAGCACTTACTGATGAAGATTGAAGAATACAGTCTGCAGTATGGATTACCCCTCAATGTAAAGAAAACAAAAATCCTCACAACTAGACCAATAAGAAGCATCACTACAAATGGAAAAAAGATTGAAGTTGTCAAAGAATTCATATTACCTGGTTCTACAGGCAACACTGATGGAAGCAGCAGTCAAGATATTAGACATCATATAACACTGGGCAAATCTGCTGCAAAAAACCTATTTCAAGTGCTGAAGAGTAAAGTTGTCTCCTTGAAGACTATGGTGTGCCTGACACAAGCCATGGTATTTTCAATTGCCTCATATGCATGTGAGAATTGGACAATGAATAAGGAAGACCAAAGAAGAATTGATGTTTTTGAGTTGTGGTGCTGGCAAAGAATGCTGAAAATACCATGGACTGCTAAAAGAACTAACAAATCTGTCCTAGAAGAAGTGCAGCCAGGATGTGCTTTGGTAGAGAATATGGCAAAACTTCATCTCACTTACTTTGGTCATTGGATCATTCCCTGCAGAAAGATATCATGCTTGGCAAAGTGGAGGGTCAATGAGAAAGGGGAAGGCCCTCAACGAGATGGATTGACACAGTGGCTACAACGATGGGCTCAAGTATAGCAAGGATCATGGGGCTGGTACAGGATGGGGCAGTGTTTTGGTCTGTTGTACATAGGGTTGCTATAAATCGGAGTCAACTCAATAGCACCTAACACAACAACAACAACTTTGGTGAGTAGCGACTGGGGTCTTGAAAGCTTTTGAGCTGCCATCTAGCATGCAACTAGTGGTCTCCTCTTATCTGGAGCAAAGAAGAGTGAAGAAAATCAAAGTCTTTTGGAAACAATTTGTCCAAAGTTATGATGGACCATGAGGACCTCAGCCTTCCTGACCCTGAGACCAGAAGAACTAGATGGTGCTTGGCTAGTAATGCCATCCATTTGGAAAGGGATCAAAATAGGAGATCCTGGATAGACTGGGAGGAAAAATGTGGGACAAAATTCAAAAACACAAAAATGACCAACTACTGGTGGAATAGACTGATGTGACCCCTGAGACTATGGCCCTGGGCTATCCTTCAGGCCTGCAAATGGACTCACTTCTGTGGATTAACTCTCAGCTCAACAGTAGAAAGATCTACAAGCAGAACATCTGCTCCAGGGAGATGCACCACCTACCCTAGGGAGATACACCCCTTAGATCAATCAGCCATGTGATATCAGAGGGGCAGCATTCACAGAAAGGAAAAGCTGGACAGACAGGAATGCATAGATAAGAAGGGCACAGGAAAGGGTTAGTCACAGGGAGGATAGAGGAGAAGAGCCTTTTGTGGTTGGGGATTGTAATCAGGGCTGTGAAATCAAATGTGCGTGAATTGTTGAGAATAAAATGAATGTGCTAAAAACCAGATAGTATTGTACCTATAATCATATAATATACAGTGGGCCCTGTATCACAGTTAGATTGACACTTGGAATTAACAGATACATAATTTTGTTTAAGATGTATTTTATCCCAGATTTGTCCTTTACTTCAAACTTTTGATCTTTTGCAATCTCATTTGATGAATCATGTAGGACTTCTTATAGGACTCAAGGTCTTTAAAGCGTAACTAAAGACACATTCTAATGTCGATGACATTTTTACATAGCATTTATTATATTCTACCAGTGACTACTGACTCACTGTTGTCAAGTCGGATCTGACTCATAGCGACCCCTTCTTGGGCTTCTGAAGCAGTATCACTACGGAAGTAGATTGCCCAACCTTCCTTCTGAGGAGTGGCTGGTGGCTTTGAATCAGCCTTCTGGTTAGCAGTCAAATGCTTTAGGCACTATGCCACCAGAGCTCTCATTCTACCAGTAGTGGCTTCAATAAAATTCAAAGCTGATCTTTGAAAAAAATCAATAAAATTGAAAAGTTCTAACCAGATTGATCAGAAAAAAGAGAAAATATGAAGTACCAGTATCAAAAATGAAAAAGAAGGCATTTCTACGGATCCTACAGATATTAAGATGTTAATTATGGAATATTATGAACAACTTTATGCCAATAACTTTGATAAACTAGATGAAATATACACATTTTTTGAATGATCCAAACTACCAAAGTTAACTCATAGAAAGAATGGCTAGTCTGAATAGATTTTGTATTACTTTTCTATTTCTGTCTAACAGATTACCGCAAACATACAGCTTCAAACAACACAAATTTTTCTCAGTTTCTATAGGCCAGAAGTCCAGGCATTGTGCAGCTAGATTCTCTATTATCTCACTAGGCTGAAATCAGGTGTTGACTGTGTCTGGGATTCAAGGGCATCTTCCAAGGTCACTGGTGGTTGTTTATTTTGTTGTGGTTTTAAGACTGAGGTCTCCGTTTATTTCATCCTCTAGAGACTGCCTGCATTTCCTTGTCACTTTCAGGTATGTGCTACTTTAAGGAAATTTTACCCTGAATATTTACTTGAGAGGTTTTTCCCATCCACTCGCTCAACTTCAACTTCTTTTGGAAGTCCCTACATGTGTTTTATGGAGCTCTGGTGGTGCAGTGGATAAGGCATTTGGCTGCTTTGCTGAAGGTCAGTGGTTCAAATCCAGTAGCTGCTCTATGGGAAGAAAATGATACAATCTGCTTCCATAAAGATTTACTGCTTTGGAGACCCTATGTGGGTCACTATGAGTTGGAATTGACTGAGTGGCAGTAGGTACATGTATTTTAGAAACTGTCTTCAGTGAAAATGAAGTTTACATTTAAAAATTCTTATTGCAGCTTTGGATGATTTCTGCAAAGAGAAGGTGAGATGCTGATTAATGAATCTGGTTCATTTTGGAAGTCCAATTTTTTTTTTAACATAAAAAAAATGAAAGAAATAAAGCAATAATGATTAGAGATGCCTTTGCTAATATGAAAGACCATTATGTGATATGTTTAGTAAAAATTCAAGTTATAAAGTGATATTTATAGCATGATCTTCTTTTAGAAAAAGAATAGTGTGTATATATAAAGGAAAGTCTGGAAGGCTTTACACCAAACTGCTAACTGTGGATATATTTGGATACTGGACGTATGCGAAGTTTTAATTTTCCTCTTTGTGCAAATTTGTCTTTACTATTTTTTTAAAGCATGTGTTCTAGTGTAAAATTGTTTTAGAAAAATTATCATGGCATAATGTTACATTACTCTAAACTCATAATGTCAAAAATGGATGAATTAAAATATAAATTAAGCTTGTATATCAGTATATTTATAAGTATAAATAAGTATACTTATATATCAGTGTATTTATCAAGTATAACATTATACTAAATTAAGTACATCATTTACTCCATATTGATATATATTTTTCTAAGAAATATTACCTAAATATGCATGTTGGCTTATACTAGAATGCTGACATCATGAGATTGACAAATTAAAAATAACAACTCATTTCTACCTTTTATAGGAACCATTTATTTCTAACAGTCATGTCATCTATGAGACAACTCATAGTCAGAACCATACTTAATAGAATTTAAACTTTAATGTAGATGACATTTTATCCTCTGTCAAAGCCTTGAAAGGAAATATGTCAAAATGGACTTCAAGTATTGGTGCAGAAGTAGAAAGATGAACCATATTTCTCTTTCCAGGAATGAAATAGAGCCTCATTTTATGGTTTGTATTTGAGAGGTTTATCTAACTGGTGCAAAAAGATGTATGTTTTATAGCTTATTGCCACTATCTAGTTATCTTTCTCATTTACATTAATATATGTATGTGTGTATAGATGCCACCACTCATCTGTCAGTTTGTCATACTGTGGTGGCTTGCATGTTGCTATGAAATTGGAGGCTATGCCACTGGTATTTCAAATACCAGCAGGGCTGCCCATGGTGGACAGGTTTCAGTGGAGCTTCCAGACTCAGACAGACTCAGAAGGAAGGGTCCACCCAATTCTCAAAGAATAGTCCAGGGAAAAACTTGTAAATAGCAGTGAAACACTGTCTTATGTATTACTGGAAAATTTTTTGAATAGCCCTGAAACATTGTCTGATATAGTGTCAGAAGATGAGCCCCTCAGGTTGGAAGGTGCTCAAAATGTACTCTTCAGAGTAGAGCCAGCCGTAATGTGGATGAGTAGCTTTTGGGACCACCATTTGCTGATGTGGCATTACTCAAAATGGGAAGAAAACCTGCAAATATCCATTAATGATGGGAACATGGAATGTACAAAGTATGAATGTTGGGAAATTGGAAGTTGTCAAAAATGAAATAGAGCACATAAAGATTAATATCCTAGGCATTAGTGAGCTGGAATGGACTGATTTGCGCCATCTTGAATCAGATAGCCACATGATTTACTATGCTGGGAATGACAAACTGAAAAGGAGTGGCATGGCATTAGCTATCACAAAGAAAGTTTCAAGATCTATCCAGAAGTACAATGCTGTCAATGATAGGATAATATCCACACACCTACAAGCAAGACCAGTTAATACTACTATTCAAACTTAGGCACCAACATCCAAAGCCAAAGATGAGGAAATTGAAGATTTTTACCAACTTCTACAGTCTGAAACTGACCAAACATCCAAACAAGATGTGTTGATTATCACTGGTGATTGGAATGTAAAAGTTGGAAACAAAGAAGAATCACCAGTAGTTGGAAAATATGGCCTTGGTGATATGAAATGATGCTGGAGACAGAATTTTGCAAGACCAATGACTTATTCATTGCAAATACCTTTTTTAAACAATAGAAACCATGTCCATACAGATGAACTTCACCAGATGAAGTATACAGGAGTCAGATTGACTACATCAGTGGCAAGAGGTGATGTGTTGAGAGAAGTATCAATATCAATATCAGTATCTTCAGCCAAAACAGGGCCAGGAGTTGACTGTGGAACCGACCATCAACTGCTCATGTGCAAGTTCAAGTTGAAACTGTAGATAATTAAAAGAAGTCCACAAGAAGGCCAAAGTATGACCTAGACTATACTCTTATTCACTGCTGTCACGTCAGATCTGACTCATAGCAACCCCTCCTTGGGTTTCCAAGGTTGTATCACTATGGAAATAGATTGCCCAATCTTCCTTCTGAGGAGTGGCTGGTGGGTTTGAATCTCCGGCCTTCTGGTTAACAGTCAAATGTCTTAGGCACTATGCCACCAAAGCTCCCAACCTTGATAATATCCCTCCTTAATTTAGAAATCACCTAAAGAATAGATCTGATGCATTGAACACCAGTGACTGAAAACCATAGGAATTGTGGGATAACATCAAGAACATCATCCATGAAGAAAGCAAAAAGACATTAAAAAGACAAGAAAGGAAGAAAAAAGCAAAATGGATGTCAGAAGAGACTCTGAAACTTGCCCTTGAATGGAGAGTAGCTAAAGCAAAAGAAAGGAATTATAAGATAAAAAGGTGAATGGAAGATTTCAAAGAGCAGCTCAGAAGACAGAGTCAGTTATTATAATGAACTGTGCAAAGCTCTTGAGTTAGAAAACCAAAAGGGAAGAACATGTTCAGCATTTCTCAAGCTGAAATAATTGAAAAAAAAATTCAAGGAATATTGACAATTATGGGCAAAATATTGAATGATGCAGGAAACATCAAAAGAAGATGGAAGGAATACCCAGAGTCTCTGTATCAAAAAGAATGGGTCAATGTTCATCCATTTCAGGAGGTGACATATGATCAAGAACCAATGGTATCGAAGGAAGAAGGTGAAGCTGTACTGAAAGAATTGGTAAAGAACAAAGCTCCAGGATACCCACAGAGATGTTTCAACAATTGGATGCTGCACTGGGGACACTCACTCATCTATGCCAAGAAATTTGGAAGACAGCTAACTGACCAACTGACCAGAAGAGATCCATATTTGTACCCATTCTAAAGAAAGATGATCCCAAAGAATGTGGATATTATTGAACAATATCATTAATATCACACACAAGTAAAATCTTGCTGGATATAATTCAAAATGGTTGCAGCAGTATACTGACAGAGAACTTCCAGAAATGCAAGCTGGATTCAGAAGAGGACATGGAATGAGGGATATCATAGCTGATATCAGATGGATCTTGGCTGAAAGCAAAGAGTATCAGGAAGATGTTTACTTGTGTTTTATTGACTATGCAAAAGTATTTGATTGTGTGGATCATAAAAAATTATGGACAGCATTGAGAAATGGAATTCCAGAACAATTAATTTTGCTCATGAGGAACCTGTACATGGACCAGGAGGTTGTGTTTTAAACAGAACAAGGGGATATTGTGTGGTTTAAAATCAGGAATGGAGTGTGTCAGGGTTGTATTTTTTTCATCATTCTTAATCAATCTGTATATTGAGCAAATAATCTGAGATGCTGGACTATATGAAGAGGAACATAGCATCAGTAGTGGAGGAAGACTCTAACAACCTGCAATATGCAGACAACACAACTTTGCTTGCTGAAAGTGAAGATGACTTGAGGCAGTTACTAGTGAAGATTAAAGACTACAGTTTGTATTATGGATTGCACCTCAATATAAAGAAAACTAAAATCCTCCCAACTGGACCAATAAGCAGCATCATGATAAATGGAGAACAGATTGAAGTTGTTAAAGATTTCATATTACTTGGATCCACAATCAACACCAATGGAAGCAGCAGTCAAGAAATCAGATGACGTATTGAACTTGGCAAATCTGCTGTTAAAGAACTCTTTAAAATGCTAAAGAGCAAAGATGTCTCTTAGAAGACTAAAGAGTGCCTAACCCATAGCATGGTATTTTCAATCACTTCATATGCATGTGACAGCTCGACAATGAATAAGGGAGACCAAAGAAGAAATGATGCTTTTGGGTTGTGGTGTTTGTGAGGAATACTGAAAGAACCATGAACTGCCAAAAGGACTAATAAATCTGTCCTGGAAAAAAAGCAGCCTGAATGCTCCTTGGAAGTGAGAATGGCCAGACTTCATATCACCTACTTTGGTCAAGTTGTCAGAAGGGACCATTCCTTGGAGAAGGATATCATGCTTGGTAAAGTGGAGGGTTAACAAAAAGGGGAAGACCCTTAATGAGAAGGATTGAAATAGTGGCTGCAATGTTGGGCTCAGGTATAGCAAGAGTTGTGAGGCTGGCACAGGACCAGGCAGTGTTTCGTTCTGTTGTATTTATGATCACTATGAATTGGAAATGACTTGATGACACGTAACAACAAGAATAACATGTATATATGTATATTTAATTTCTCTAGTTGGATGTAAACAGCTCTTCTATTTAAATTACTATTGATCCACAAAGCATGGAGTTCCCAGACATTATGGCAATTTGTTCTTTTTAGTTTTTTGGGGGATTTGGGTGACGATTTACAGAACAAATTCACTTTCCATACCGCAGTTCACATATACTTTTTCTCATGACATTGACCACAGTTTACCACAATGCAACAGCTCCCCTCCTTCTATAGATAAACCTTTCCTTAACTTTTACAATAACGGACAATGCAATATTTGTCCTTTTGTGATTGACTTATTTCACTCCACATAATGTCCTTCAAGTTCATCCACATTATACGGTGTTTTGAAGATTCTACATTATTCTTTAGCATTGCATAGTATTCCGTTGTGTGTATATACCATAGTTTGGTTATCCATTCCTCAGCTGATGGACATCTAAGTTGTTTCCATTTTTGGCTCTTGTAAATAGTGCTGAGATGAACATGGGTGTGCATATATCTGTTCTTCTCATGGCTCTCACTTCTATAGGGTATATACCTAGTAATGGAAT